>NC_071402.1:22330847-22646125 GCF_017976375.1 Cuculus canorus
GGACACCAGAATCCATAATCTCTTCGGGCCTGGCCTGGGGTCTTCTGAGTTCCATGTATGTTAGTGGTTACAGCAGCTGCGTCAGGAACAGACTCATCACAATTGACCAGTCTACATAAATATAAACAGAAGAGGAAATACCTTAGTAACACTCATTCTCAACTGTAATTACTTCTTAGAAATAAGAAAAAAAAAATCTGAATCCAAGCACTGTTAGATTTTATAGATAATGCAAAATGTCAATTATGTGAAAAAAAAACAAACCCTCAAGCAGCATTTTATAAAAGAGACTTCAAATATTTTCAGTTTAGAAGTCTATTCAAACACACCATTTAACTGTTCTTCCCTACCTGTTATTTTTTGGTTTTGCTTATGAAACACTAAAGTGCACTTATTCTTTTAAAGTCTTAAATTCTACTAAACTTTTACACATCTACACAGAAGCATTTACAGTTGTTTTTTCTAAATCTGGATAACAACAGACTGCTGGAGAGAGCAAATAATCTTGTCAAAAGTCAAGCTGCAACCAAGAAATAGAGAAAGAAAACCGATGGCATCTAGAATTAACTGATGACTAGTATACAATCATTATTTTAAATGTTTGTGTTACAGTAATATTTCATTGTCAACATTAAAACTACTTGACTGAAAAAGACAAAAGCAACAAATATAAGCATTGTAAAAAATGATCAGTATTTTAGCAAATTTTTCCCTAGCTCGATAATGTTTATTTAAAAATTGCTCAAGACAATCGTTCAAGGGTTTGATTCGACACAATATGTGATCTTTTTATATTGTTAACATAGTATTGGCAGTGTTAGACATACCTCCAAACTATATTATGTAACTCAAACAGGTAAGCATTTACTCAAAACTGGATTTACATTTATATGCATTCCAAGTTTAAGCATATATTTTAAAAGAACAAGTGTTGCATTCCAGCTTCTAAAGTATGGTTCTGCTACCTCAAAATATTCTTTGTTCAATGTTATCGTAAGTCTCTCCAAGTCAGTTTGCAAGCTCAGCTGGAGCTAAAAAAAAACCTTTAGTCCTCTCTTTCTCTGCATTATCATGCTGTCCAAATTAATCTAGAATAATTGTTAAGAAAGCAGACTGCACAGCAGATTCTTTCATTAACCATGGACTGGACCAGTATGCATGGGAAAAGTGGGAACTTTATTCATCCATGTCTTAACAGGCATTAAGTATGCCTGTAAGAATATAGAGTGTGAATCTCAGGACCCCGGTTACTGCCCATCCTTGCGCCAGCTCCTCCTCTGTGGGCTCCAGCAGCAGGATCTCTGCTGTTGTAAGCATATCCTGCATTACATGGACTTCTCTGTATCGGTTACTGGGGACACGTCATTCCACATACGAACAGAGCAGGTTCATTTTCAGTAAATGCTAGCAGTAATAGAATGATTTAAAGCTGCAGCAATTCCTGCGAAAATGTAATTTGATTTAAAATTTCATTTGAAAGACATATTGAATAACCGGATTCATTTGTAATTTTCCTAATTTTTCAAAACAATTACTGAAGACATCTGCTGCACTGAGTGGCACTATCAATCCTTCTTGTTTTAAAATCCTATAACTTCACTTTTTCTGCAGAACTAAGGGAAATGGCATCAATGCCATCTGTCACAGTCACCTCAATACAGATTTCTACCACAGATCATGGCATGGGACTACTGTCTCAGCTCTCTCTCAGCCCTATCACAGAGAAGCAAGTGCATGGGGGTTAAAAAAATTAATTGAATTTCCACCTTCTGCTCCTTTCTCATATTTCTTGCCCTGACGTGTGCTAAAACCCACCCCCATCTGGCCATAATAATTTACAAGTATCTGCAGCTGAAGGTCAGAATCTCAAGATTATATTGCAGTTCTTTCAGTGGTTATAGACTTATCCTCCCCACAAATGCAGCATTAACTGTCTTCTCTCTGGAACAGACACGTGAACATCTTTGAGAAAAGGTGAAATTTTTTTTAAAAAAAGACTTTGGCAGGCAGTAAAGAAAAAGCAATCCAAGACATTTAAGCAGTTAGGAGTAAGATATCTAGTCTAAATCTGCCCCTCTCCAGTTTATACTCATTGTCCCTAGTCCTATCACTACAAGTCTTTAAAAACAGTCCCTCCCCACCTTTCTTGTACTCCCCCTTTTGGTACTGGAAGGTTGCTATAAAATCTCCTCAAAGCCTTCTCTTCTCCAGGCTGAACAAGTTCAACTCTCTCAGCCTGTCCTCGTACGGGAGGTGCTCCAGCCCTCTGATCATCTTTGTAGCCCTCCTCCGGAGCCACTCTAACAGCTCCATATCCTTCTTATGTTGAGGATTCCAGAACTGGACACAATACTCCAGATGAGGTCTCACAAGAGAGGAATAGTAAAAGGAAGACCAGGGAGAATATTCAGTCTTTATTAGATGCAAAGGGAACAACTGTGACAAAGGATGAGGACAAGGCTGAGGTACTTATTGCCTTTGCCTCAGTCTTTAATAGTAAGGAAAGTTGTTCCCTGTGTGTACATACCCAGGAGACAGAGGAGCAGAACGAAGCCCCCGTGATCCAAGAGGAAGTGGTTAGAGACTTGCTTGGCCAATTAGACACCCACAATTCTATGGGGCCAGTTGGGATCCACCCAAGAGTATTAAAGGAGCTAGTGGATGTGCTTGCCAAACCCCTTTCCACCATTTTCCAGCAGCCCTGGCTGACTGGGGAAGTTCCACTGGACTGGAGGCTGGCTGATGTTATATCCATCTTCAAGAAGGGTCAGGGGGAGGACCCAGGAAACTACAGGCCTGTCAGTCTGACCTCAGTGCTGGGGAAAGTCAGGGCACAGGTGATCTTGAGTGCTATCACGAAGCACATGCAAGAGAACCGTGTGATCAGTCCCAGTCAACACAGGTTCATGAAAGGCAGGTCCTGCCAAGCTAACCCGATCGCCTCCTACGACAAAGTGACTCAACTACTGGATGGGGGAAAGGCTGTGGATGTAGCCTTCTTGGAATTCAGAAAAGCCTTTGACACAGTTTCTCATAGCATTATGCTTAGGAAACTGTCTGCCTCTGGCCTGGACAGGCGCACGCTCTCCTGGGTGGAAAAATGGTTGGACGGCTGGGCCCAAAGAGTGGTAGTAAATGGAGTCAACTCCAGCTGGAGGCCGGTCACAAGTGGTGTCCCCCAGGGCTCTGTACTGGGTCCATCCAATGACCTGGATGAGGGGATCAAATGCACTCTAAGTAAGTTTGCAGATGACACTAAGCTGGGTGGAAGTGTCGATCTGCTGGAGGGTAAGGAGGCTCTTCAAAGGGATCTGAACAGGCTGGACTGCTGGGCTGAGACCAATGGCATGAGGTTTAACAAGGCCAAATGCCGGGTCCTGCACTTGGGGCACAACAACCATATGCGGTGCTACAGACTACGGGGAGAGTGGCTAGAAAGCTGCCTAGAGGAGAGGGACCTGGGGGTGTTGGGTGACAGCTACCTGAACATGAGCCAGCAGTGTGCCCAGGTGGCCAAGAAGGCCAATGGCATCTTGGCTTGTATGAGAAACGGTGTGACCAGCAGGTTCAGGGAGATTATTCTGCCCCTGTACTTGGCACTGGTGAGACTGCACCTTGAATACTGTGTTCAGTTCTGCGCCCCTCCCTCCGAGAAGGATATTGAGGCTCTGGGGCGTGTCCAGAGAAGAGCAACGAAGCTGGTGAAGGGGCTGGACAACAAGTCATATGAGGAGTGGTGGAGGGAACTGGAGTTGTTTAGCCTTGAGAAGAGGAGACTAAGGGGAGACCTTATTACTCTCCACAACTACCTGAAAGGTCATAGAGAGGAGAGTGCTGGCCTCTTCTCCCAAGTGACAGGGGACAGGACAAGGAAGAATGGCCTCAAGCTCTGCCAGGGGAGGTTCAGGCTGGACATCAGAAAAAAATTTTTCAAGAAAGGTCACTGGGCACTGGAACAGGCTGCCCAGGGAGATCGTTGAGTCACCATCCCTGAAGGTATTTAAAAGATGGGTAGATGAGGTGCTCAGGGACATGGTTTAGTGGTTGATAGGAATGGTTCGACTCGATGATCCTAGTGGTCTTTTCCAACCTAGTCATTCTATGAATAGAGGGGCATCATTATTTTATGAGCAATTATTTATAAAACGATCATGAAGTAAACATGATCATCCCTAGTTTAGAGATCAGAAACCAAAGCAAAATCCATTTATTATTTATTATTTGAAACTTTAAGAAACTTATAGTAAAAAGTTTCTTTGTGCAGGGATCTGAATATTGAAAAGAATTGTTGCAGAACTTTCTTGCAAAAAAAGTCACAAGCAGGAAATGAAGATGATCAATGCAGAGTCCCGTGCGTAAGTACTGCAGGGTCACCAGTGATGAAGAAGCTACAGCAAGGTGACATTTAACACTTAGACTGAGTTGAAAATCCAAGGCAAAGTAAATTACGAAAATACCAACTCTCATCACCTGTCAACATGAAACACACCCCACCTGGTACATTCCAGCTCTTCGGGCCATGCGATTCCAAAAGTGTCCATCAGCTGCTTACAGTCAGAATAGACTTTCTCACAGACGCTTCGACAAGGATGAATCACATGAACTTGCTCCAGGCAGGCAGGGACAAAGGCTTTGCAAAGGAATGTGTGGATGTCTGGTGAACAGTGAAGATTCATAAGCGTAAGAAAAGGCTAGGGGAAAGAAAAAGGCTTTTGTTAGTAATCTTAAGATGATATTTCCAGGTATCAAAACTAACTGTCATCACTACGGTTCACATTTGTTCCCCTGTAGATTTGAAAAGATACTAGAAAATGGTGTTTGTTCAGCAGTTGTGAAAGAGCAAAACCCGGTGGCCCGAGCAGTGATAGAAGCTCCATCAGCAGTTCTAGCCCAGCCCCTGCCCCAGGATCTTGGCCAACCTGATTTGTCCTGTTTGACAATATTAGAAATCTGAAGGGTATTATAAAAGCCCAAGATTGTTAAAAAGTACAGTAAAACGTTATGCTCCTACATTCGCCAAGCAGCTTCTAAATAAGTGCTCTGAGATTTTTTTACTGGTGGTCTGTCCCTGTCATTCCTGTTAAATTATATTTCCAGTCCTGTGGCGTGTTGCACTCATCTCTCATGCTAAAGAGCTTTGAGTTCCTTTGATTAATGAGATCCAAATATCATTATTCCTCATTTTTTAAACACTGCATTTCAAAATCTCATCATGATTGAGAATTTCTTCACCTGTATTACTGAGCACCAGACAGTGAATAACTGCTGCCTCTTCTTACTAGAGAATTCATATAATGAAATTGAATGCAACCCTCTTTCCCCATAATTTATTGAATTCATTATTTACAGTCAGAAAGGCTTTTAAGGAAAAAAAACCACAAACAGTCCTCCTTCTCTGCATTTTATCAACGTTAGTATTAGGGAAAATTAGTTTAGCTGAAATATTACAGTGTGTGCAAACTTCAGACAAACCAGAAGTTGTCACTCATTTTTGCAACTGCTGCATCATTTTAAGGGTGGCTAATTGATGGAAGCAAGCGATGACACACTAACAGCAATGCCAGGCACGCTCCTTACTTCGGAGGGTTCTGTTCCATGCTGCTTTAACTGTCCTGTCTGCCATGCTGGGTACACATTCTTGATCCAGCTCAGCAGAGTAAACCAGGCTAATTTAAACACCCATCTGAGGCAGAGGAAACCAACCCATGGCTGAGGTGAAATCAATGTACAGGATCACATCAGCCTTTTTATGCAGGCTTTTTGATAAAACGCTTCTTGTATCCAAGGGAAAAAAAAATAAATCTCTGTATTACACGTAAACAGTCAAATTCATGCATCAGGAAAGCTGAAAAAGTAGTTAACACACTTTGAAATGTGCTGATAAATAGGGACACTGCAAAAAATTTTTGAAGAAAACAATTTTTTGTAAGATTTTTGTTTACCAAGGATTTTATTTAATTCTTTGTCATTAACAGCTATGTATCTCGAATATTCCACCAAAGACTGGTACAGAGAGAATTAACTTCTGAGCCCAGAATAGTATTCTTTTGTCACCTTTTATATATCCCAAATATACACAGACTTATACCCCAAGAGCAAATCTTACTAGTGAGCATGCAGTTTAAAAAGAAAGACATTGATAAATAAATTTTCATCTTCAAAACAGAATACCTACAAATCCTCAGGGCACATTTGTAATAAACACAGGAATGCGTGGGGGCTGGAGGAAGGGAGAAGATAAAGCAGAGTAAGAATAACAGAAAAATGCTTAATGAAAAACCAAAAAGATGTTGGCATTGCCTTTCAGAGCTCTCCAGCTGTGTGCTGCATCTGCAGATGCCATTACAGTAGGCGCACAGAAGTCTGACTCCCCCTCTGGATGTCTGCTTTGGTGTTGCCTTCACAGGGACCCAAGGCTTGAGTATTTTATGACAAGGAGAGAAGCATAGCTCTGGTATAAAGTGCTCTAGTTCCATGAGTTGGATTATTTCCTAGATGTTACATGGCCTCAGACAAAAAAAAATAGTTTTAAGCTATTTTAATTAAAATTTCCTTAGCACAACTATGATGCTTGTTTTCTTTCCAATTATATTTTGCTTACTACAATGTTTGATTTGTTAGCTCTGCTTTTCCTGGCACTTTGGATAAAATAAATATAATAACCTGGGTACCCATATACAACTCCTATGGAAACTGAGTTTACTTTTGAATTTAAGCCTTGTAGAAATTTTGATTGTTATGAATTCTTCCTTTTTGAAATCCAGAGTTCATCTTGGCTGATAAAAAAAGCTCTTAATTTTCTAGAGCAAGTGCTGCAGTGCCAGTCAAGAGCTTCTGCAGACTTAGATCAAACAGCAATATTGTCACTAGAAACTACGAATTTAAAAAAAAATAATATTGCTATCTGTGGAACCAACTTTATCAACTGAGGTATTTTACTAGACATTTTGATTACCAAAACAATTTTTAAATAGTATTTTCCAACATAGCTAATAAGACCACATATCATAAGCTCGGCCCTTTTTACAGAAAATGAGTATAAAGAAAGCCATCTCTGGTGAAGAAAGTCAGGACATAAACCCAACCTTTACCTTTCTAACAGTTTGTTATATGAAAACACTTAAAGGCCAAAATATCACAAGTATCACTACACACTACTACTGTATATCAGAGGTTGAGAATGAGAAGTGAAAAAATAAATGTTTGCTAGTTTTACTATATTATGTTGTCATTGGCTAAATGCTGTTTTTTAAAGAATATATTTCATTTAAATGCAAAACTACCTTACTGGATAAATGCAAAAATGCAAACCTGCAGGAAGGAAGCTATGCTCAGTCAAGAATTTGGCTACTCAGAGTAACCGTTCTCACAATATTTCTTTCAGCTTGCTAAAATTGTATACCTTTTGACGCTTGGAAAATATGAGCACAAGTTAAGACCAGGAAATCTGATGTTCTGAAAACACAAGCAGACCTTCTGAGTTAGACCAAGGATGCTTTTAGCTGGCCACCCCAGTCTCACCAGAGCTGCTAGCAAGGCGTAATAAGGTATATAACAAGATAAGCCAACATCCCTCCCAGTTTCCTACAATCAATGCTTTATAAAACCAGCTGCAGGTTATACCACCATCACTGTGAAAAGACACCAAGAGACCTCCTTCCTGCCTAGAACACGTTTAATCCCTTATCCAAATCATTTACGCTTATAACCTTTGTAAAATATTACAGCAGTAAGCTATATTGTATAATTTAACCAGGCACTCCTGAGAAAATACTGCACTTTATTTGTTTATTGTATCTCCTGGGTTTGTAACCTAGTTTGTTTTGACAGTTAACAGACTACTCTACTTTCTGTGTCCTTTTGCCATCCTGCTATCATTTACGTATTATATTTATACATCAGCGTCGTGGTTTAACCCCCACCAGAAACTAAGCACCACACAGCTGCTCACTCACTTTCCTCCTCAGTGGGATGGGGAGGGAAACAAAAAAACTGCTAAAACTCAATGGTTAAGATAATGACAGTTTAACAGGACAGCAAAATGATACAAATAAATATACAAAACAAGTGGTGGACAATACATCCTCATCACTCAATGCCTGATGCCCAGCCCCCCCTAAACAGCAATCACCCCTTGGCAAACTCCCTAGTTTATACGCTGAGCATGACATTATAAGGTATAGAATCTCCCTTGGGCCAGCTTGGGTCCGCTGTCCTGGCTGTGTCCCCTCCCAGCTTCTTGTGCACCTCCCAGCTGTCAGAGAATGAGAAGCTGAAAAGTCCTTGACTTTGTATAAACACTACTTATGAACAACTAAAAACAGTGCCTTATTGACATTCCTCTCATACTAGAACCAAAACACAGCACTATACCAGCCGTTAAGATATCCCTGCTAAAACCAGGACAATTAGCATAATAATGTTTCAAATTTTTATTTCTATTCCTTTCATAATATACTATGCCTTCTATCTGCCTTGACTACATCTGAACACTGACTTCACATTTCCACAGTGACAGAGATCCTTTTCTGAGTGGCAGTAAATCATATAACGCTGTGCTCACCTACTTGTATGAATAGCAGGGGGTATTTTTCCCCCCATTCATTACTCTGTATTTACTAACCCTAAACCTCACCTACCATTCTACTATCTGCTTGAAGACCTTTCTGCAACTCTTTAAGTGATTTTTTTTCCCCAGGAAATTCACCCCATTCACCCCTCTTCTAGGTCACGAATTAGTTGTGCATCAGAGGTATTGGTAACTAGAGTGAACCACTCTAGTCATTTATTTGGTATAGGATGAAACTATCAGCCACTGACAATACTCTCTAACACAACACAACATTTGTTTATTCCTACTTTTCTTCTTGCTCTTTAGGCAGGCATTGGAAAAGAAAGTCCCTGTTGGGTTAGCAAAACAGTTTATTTAAAAAACCACAGATTATGATTATAGCAAAGCTTCTTGAAAACTGAAGTACAACATACTGGCTGAATCACCCCTTTCAACAATTGTACCGAGTCCATCAAAAAACTCCAGTAGATTTTACAGGCAGAGTTCCTTTAACTAAAAAACTCTACAAAACGTGAAACTTTGCCTCAAGCACAAACAAACTGGATTTGTAAAATACAGATTTATTTTTAGAAACTGCCTACTTTCACTATTTGAGAACAGCAAAAGATCTGTCCAATTGTGCCTGGAACTCTGCTAACAACTATCTATCTTTAAGCGTGGGCTTTGCTTCCAGCTAGGCTCTTTAGAAGTGTTTCATTATAGAAAATAGTAGGTCTGCATTTCCTGACAGTCTGTACAAGCAAAACCTTAGCAAAACCAAAAGTATTTGTTCCTCCAGCTACATGCAATGCAAGTAAAAAGCATAAAGATCACAAGCCCACTGACAGTAAGAATCAGTTGCTTCAAGGCCATGTTTTCTGGGCCTTGGGTGTCCCAATCACAGACCATTTTTTACCAAACTGGTTAGCTGGGTAACCTGCACACATACACGTGCTGATGTCTCGAGCATCCAAGTCTGAGTTTAAACTCAGAATCTAGTACCATAGTCCTCTCCTCTTCAGGAGGTTCAGGATCTGCAGGTGGCACAATCACACAGAACAGGCCCTTCCAGGAAACCAAGGCACCTGGCACTGCTAAGTATTAGCAGCCACTGCCCTGTCACAGGAAGAACAGCAATTAAAATCTGTAGATTTGGTGACGGCAGTGCTAAAAAATGAGCAATAATCAGACTCACTTAAAACCAAGAATGAAGCCTCACAAACCAAATATAAATCTTAAATAATAAATTATCCTACTGCCAATAGGAAACAAACCCAGCAAACGAGGCAAACCAGAACATGATAAAAAGCTACCAAAAAACCTCCAACAAACTAATCTCAACTGTAAAGCCAAAGATGATATTCTATAAGAACAGAAGCACTACATCAAGCAATAGGGGTGAAGAACTGTTGCAAACTGAATGCAAACTTTCCACTGCATTGTCATCGCAGAGTACAAGAGGGCCATGTGCCCCATATAGAAACGTCCCAGTGCAAAATGTTCTGAACTGAACCCTGTGAAGCATACGCAGACCCACTATGGACTGTGAATGTGGTCAAAAAATCAAAAGCAGCAAAGCATCACTTGGAAGTGAGAGGAATATCCTCTGCACTGAACGAAACACAGACATCTTACTTAGTAAATCCTAGCTTCTTTACAAAGAACATCTATGTTATATTTTATCCAGAGGCAAAAAGCCAAACTATCTCAGATATCCAGTTATGGTGTGGTCCTACAAACATAACAAAAGATACAACAGAAACAAGGTCATTGTTGCAGACACACAGTGCAGATGCTCTGTCCCAACTCATCTCAGCTTTATGCTAGAGAAAAGTATTACCAGAGACAATCAGATGTCCCTAGGGTTGGGATGTATGATAACTACTAACATATGTCAAAACAAGTAAGTGAAAGTGTTCTCCTGTACTATGCTGATTAATGTCACAGAAATATTTAAACACTAGAAAATGGTGGATCAAAATATTGAGGTCTTTGTTACAATCAGCTGTGGCAAACCTTGATTATCATGTACAGGAAATATCTTGGATTGCTGAGATACTCAGGGGACCAGAGCCTTTGTTCAGCCATTGGAGCCACTCATTTAAGACAGTTAACGACCCACTTCCCTAACCACTAAGGTCTGGCTACCAACTTAGCTCAGTTGACACTGAGGTTAACTAAGTTAAATAATGAGAGCCATCAGTTGTCTCAGTCTTAAGCAATGGTACCCCTTTCATGATTTGATACGAATCTTGTCACCTAAAGCAACAATATTACAACCTTGTCACTTACACAACTGTGTGTTTCAATCATGGAAGTGAATACAGACTTAGATCTCCATTTCTACAACCATACCACACTGCGTGCCTCAGAGTCCTACCTATATTAAAGATACACACTGTTATTCACAAAACTATTTACTTGCTTTACAGGAAATAACACCTCACCTTAGCGACTCATAAATGTTTACTATTTTACAGCACCTGACTCAAACAACTACTGCCCAGTAAGTGCCGTTATAGAATTAAAGTACAACCTCAAACCCCAAACACAAAAAAAATTACATACAAGCTTTCATATTATATGTAGGAACCATGGCCACTGTCAACCATGGTGTAAACGAACGGTCCCAAAAGAATAGGCAGTAATTAATCTCTATACTCACAAAGCTACACTAACAATTACTGTTCATGGTATCTTCAGCCACTTTTATAATGATAATCTACTTCAATTAAAAAGAGTGAAACAAGTATGGCATGGCTGATTTAATCCTACACTATTGTTTCAATGGAGCTATTCTCAACTGGATGAAGGAGATTAGCATCATACCCAGAGAGATTAATGCCTTCATACAATTCCCAGAAGGGCTCTCAAGGGTGGTAATTTGCTCATGGACACAATGAATCAGCTGCCAAGAAACTCTGACTCCTAATTCATGCACAATTAATTAAGCCACGATAAATAAATGTCCTAAATAAACTAAATGAAGCATGAAATTTTCAAGTTTGATTATGTTCAAAGCAATGTTGAGAAAAGACTTGGTTCTTCCAACGGGATGCTCTATTGATGGTTGTAGATCAAAGGCAAGGTAAAGACACTTTTAAACTGGTATGCAAGGATGTAGAAACTACTTTGTAGGAGGCTAAGACAGTTCCAGCATCAGCATGTGGTTGCTATATGTCTGCTAAAAGTTGCTACTTAAACAGCAGAGCTGCAAAACATAAACTCCCCTGCAGTTTATGAACATTAGCACAATGACAACCATCCTTACCAAAAACGGTGGTATGACCTATTTAGCTGTTGATTTAAGGGGAACTCAAATACTCCATGTCACTAAGCTGCAGTTAATACTTACTGCTGGCAGCGATAGTTGATTATCAGTCATAATCTGTATTTTTTAACCTCAGTCAAAATTATATGGGTAACTCCTTTATGACAAAGTTTTTCAGGACTAAAATTCACTCATAAAATATTACAGATACGTATATATAATTTTAATATGTATAATTATTGCATCCTTATCTGACAGGCAAAAAACATCGAAAGCACATGAATTTGACTTATTAAAATAACCTGTTTTTAAGCGAAGCAGCATTACTTTCTACAGCTTTCAAAATAGAATTAAGGCAAATGCAATCATGCTTAATTTAAAAGCTTATCAAATTTTTTTTTAAATGTAATCAGTCTAGCATTCACAGAGATAAGAATGAAATCTTTTGTCAGACTAGAAATCAGGTTACCTCAGCAGTTTAAAAAACAGAAATAGTTTAAGTTTCCTAATAAAGCACTACCTAGAGTTCAAGGAGCTCTGCGTGTGTGTGCGTGTGCAAGTGGACCAAACGATGCTGTTCTGCAGTGGAAGATGTTTGCAAAGATATGAGCTTTCATCTCTGTCCTTCAGCTGAACAGCAAAGGAAATTCATGCACTTGGACTTTCAACGGCAACAAGTTATTTTAGGGCTCTGAACCAAGCATGGAGACAGCTTAACTTGCAAGAGTTGATAAACCAAACCATTCCCAGCAGTCTGCTCCTCCCACAGCCATACAGGCATGGGAGCTGCTGACCGGTCAAGTGCCTGAAGCATCATAATTTAGAATGCAAAGTCAGATGGCCACTGATCTTAAAAATGCTGCACTGCAAACTCCAGTGTTTCAGGGCTTGAGTGGCCAGCCAGCGCTCAGATGAACCTGCAGTTCAGACCCCGGGGCCAGACCTTCATCACCCATCTCAAGCTAAACTAGCCAGGCATCAGGTCAGATGGCAGGCTGTGCAACTGCTCAGTGAGCTGAATTACTCATCATCTAAAAGTTCAATGGATTTGCAACAAATCATGAGTGTATTTGCAAACCCTTTACCATCATTCACCCTACACCTATATATGCAAGATACTTCAGTACATATTCAGTTATGAACCTTCATACTAGTTGTTCAAAGCTGATGGGACTACTAAAGTGAAATCCAACCAGGGTAAGGACAAGGCACATGAGGGAAGGTTTTCAGAGGCCACTAGGGCAGTAAGATACTCACTTATTTTTAAAAAAAGGCAACACCCCCCAACCCAAAACCACTCTATCACCAGAGCAGGGCATTAAATTTGCCAATGACAGTGTACACAGGCACATGTACAGAAAGATAAAACAGGCTATTCTGCTTTTTATTTCTATGGGCTCTGGACTATTTTGCATTAACTAGCAACTGCGGAAATTCTTTCCATAGTAAAACCACTCAGTTGCATGTTTTCTCTTTAAGTGTTTTTTAAGTACAAAATAAAAATACATATATCTCTACATTCCTTAACTATAACAAAGGAACGATATATATTGTTAGGAACAATATAAACAGGAATACTGCATCTCACTAAGAAGTTACCCTGCAACAAACAGATAATCCAAGTATTCCAACAGTTTCCAAAATAGCTTACTATCAAAACTCACTGCATTTTGTGGTTCTAACCTAAATTACAACTTAAGCTATATTATAAATACTTGTCTCTGCAATTTACATGAGAGAGTTTTCCCAAGCATTACAGGATTGAACTATTCATACAAAGCTTTCAATTATATATGGTTTTAACTCCATCTATACTATACAAAGCATAAAAGACAGACAAAGAAGCTAACTGAAGGAAAGAATACTGTGGGCCCTCAAATATCTAAAGTCTAGACAGAGCTTCATTACATCTGGACTGTGATGGCAGAAGAATCTCAAAATAATCTTAAATTCTTCATGTATTTGGCATGTAACACATGAGTAAATAGATTTACTACTGAACTTTTCATGCAGAATACAATTTAGAAGATGAAAGTAATACTATTGATAGACTGCCTGTTATGTATAAAAAAAGCCTCTTGAAAGGAAATCCAGCAGAAGTCATTACTGCTCTGGTTCCAAAAAAGTCAGACTAGATTCACATTTCTCCCCCATCTTTGGCAGTGTGGACATGCGCTTTAGCAAACAGGACCACCGAGGTTAACAGATTACTAACCCTGCACCACCCCTCTTCCTTGCCTACTTCATGCATAACCTAGATCAGGACAGTCTCAGTCACAACAGGACTGATCTTCTGTCAGTATTCTGCAACATCAAACAAAGCAATCAAGAGCCATAGCCATAAAGGGGACGGGCTATTGCAACAGAAACTTGTGATGCTTAACTTCCCTGCACTTCACAAAGTCCACTAAAGCAGTTTCCCCACCCAATGTCCACAAAGACAGGCACTCAAGGATTACATCCACGGGATTCAGGAAGCAGCGATAAACTCAAATCCACAAGAAAATGCTCAAGAGGAACAAGAATTAAAAAGTACATATCTTTAGAAGCTAGGCAATCAAACCAGGCTCTGAGGCAACATTTATACAAGAGTACTCAGAATGCTTAGGGATCCTTGTTCAGACACCCCCTTTGCCACTCCATAAAATAGAAATTTAAGCCACCTTAAGTAAAAATAATAATAATTAATAAAAAAAAAAAGCGTAAATCAATAGCTCAATGACTGGTATGCGCATGAGAGATAAACCAGGAATCCCGTTCCCCTGACTATTTAAGTATTTTAAATAAGGTGATACAAGATCAATACAAAAAAAGCAAGAGACATTTTTGTGCCAGAAAGCCATACAAATTGGAGATTATCTGTCACTGCCAACTCAGCCTGGAAGGAGCAATCAGTCTTCTTCCCCACAAGTTACTCAACTCCCCTTTTCTGTATCCAAGCCAACACTACAACGCCAGGGCATTCGATGCCCGTTACCATCACAGTTACTAGCATGGCAAGAAAGCCAGGTTTGTGGATGAAAACCATCTCTGCACAGACCAGCATTGGCCCATCCAGGTGATCCTGCTCTGAGTCCACCCAGGAACACAGTTACATGGCATAACACCTTTAGCTCAAAACTGATCCACTCGGACCGTACAAAGCTCTGCAAGCAGCCACACTGTCACCTGCATCAAGTTTTCTCTCTTTGCAGACGGCGGCTAACCATGCTACGGAGTACGCTGGGGCAGAGATTTTCCATGCAAATTGCGAAAATCATCTGGCTTATGAAGTTAATTCCCATGCTAATGGTGAATAATAAACTGCCGCCTTGAGCTTCCCAAATCCAACAAAATGAAAATTAACCACATCCACTGATTTTCTGCCCATATCTCATAAAAATGAGACAGTTTGTCTCATGGCCAGCCAAGAAGTGTGTCAGTGTCTCGAGGTATGACCAACTGGAAATACTAAAACCAGATCAACGTAAGAAGTGCACGCAGTGATGTAGATAAATGCAGTTTCCTGGGCTTCAACTCAATCATCTGACTTGTACATGCCTGACTGATGCCATGTCTTACATAACAACAATGTGAACGGATCAGTGGAAGTTTACAGAAATTAGTAATTTCAGTAATTTTAATGCAGTACTATATCAAATGCTTTTCTGAACTTCAAATAGACTGGCTTAGTCCCCAGAAAAATTGCCCAGGTCACTTTTGTCTCACACGCAGAGGCTGGCAAGGAGGATGGGATCTTCTGAAAAAATTTTCAGTAACAGTAACACAAGAGCACAGACCAATGCATCAGACAGAGCACGAGTGACCTGAAAGTCTTGAGCCACAAACTAGAGACAGTTCAAAAGAACAATGGAAAACTGTATGGCAGCTTCAGTTTGTTTGTGTTTGGAAAGCTTTCACCATGCTCCTAACTTTCTATATACTTAGCATTCACCATGCTCCTAACTTTCTATATACTTAGCATTCACCATCTGCTGTAAATTTGATCCAGAGTAATTTTCTGTAAAATCTCTTCTGGGAAGATCAGTGTGCATGTAAAATGGAAAAACAGTCATTCCACTTTAACTTCTAAGGCTAACACTTTCACTACAGCTTGAAAGTATAAAATTATAACTATTATTATTATTATTCACAGCGTATAGTTATTGTAATAGGAAAAACAGTACTTAAGATTTTTAAAAATATAAACATAAAATATTTTTTAAAAAAGATGTGGTACTTCATTCTTAAATATCTGTGAGCAATAGTTCTTATCTTCCATAGAGGTATATTTCTTTTATGCATTTTTGTTCTGTTATTTATTTTTATGAAAATAAAATGTCTAAACCAATTATAAACTGAGTAGTTACAGACTTCTGCTCTGTAGACATATGTATACATCTTAATTAAATTACTTTCACTTATTAACTTTTATTTACTCTTAATTTTTATTTCTTTTGAGACACAGAACAATCTGAAAGGCAAGAGAGCAAAAAAAACCCAACTTACTTTTAAATATTTTTTTTTAAAAAACAAATTCTAAAGGATCGATGATGCAGCTAGTAAGGAAAGAAGCCAATTCTTTTACCACACTACTTTATGATTCCCTCCTCCTTCCTCCAAATGCAAGATATCCAAATATACTAAAGGACTCTCCTAACGTAACTAATGGTGTTACTACAGATGCTTCTTTTTGCCCACACTGCCTCACAGTCTTTCTTCAATCCTTCAAATCTCCACTCCAATACTCGACACTTTAAATACACTGCCACCACCTGCTAGTGACATCAAAGAATCACAGGAGAGACAGCTTCCCAACATCTCGTTGTTTGCTGTAGCACAGAACTAACTTCTCACTACTGCATGGGACAACCTGGTGTGAGCTTTCAGCCACCCTTCACAGGAGCCAGTCTAAACAGAAGCAGGTACGTCCCCAGCAGCTTTGTCACACCGCAGAAATCTTCACCCATGAGAAGCTGGGGGCTGCAGGAAGCTCACAAACAACGTGTACGTATTGTACAGTAACTTCGCAGGCAGTCAAGGGACTCACATTTGCTCTTCTTCTCCTTCACAGATGCATCTTATAAAGAGGAGGATGCACCCACTTCCTTATCAGAGCCTTATGCGGTAGCACCTCTTCCTTCTCCTTCTTCCCCAGCATCTCATTCCTAGACTGCTGCAGGTAAAAGGCAGCACACACCCCGTGTGTGTGGAGGGGAGTGTCACTTCTGAGGCAATGCTGCAGCACCTTGCAGCTGAGGTAGCTTTAGGGAAGGCACACAGAGAAACAACACTGTGCAAGTAGTCACTGATAGGCCCACCAAAGACATGGAAAAGGACCACAGCAGCTCCTGGCCCACCCTGCTGCCCAACTGATAAAGGATTCAGAGGATTTAGACCAGTGACATGGGTGACAATTTCTGCTGGAGGCCTTCCGTTCCCCTCCAGAACTACCAAACTATTGGCTATAGCAGTAACCGGTGGGGGAGATGCAGAAAAGCATATAAGAAATCAGCCCAATCCTAGCGAGAGACCTCCATCTGTACCATAAACTGCTTCTCAACCCCATCCACAGGCACCTAAGCACCCAAGCGAGGGTGGCAAGAAGCATGCTTGATGCAGCAAGGTGGCTGCTGGGACCCTTCCTGTTCTCCCCAGTTCTGAATGCCTGTATTAGCCAGTGTGTACCTGTGGTTAGCCCACGTGCTAATTTTGTTGGTCATGGTGCCTTTCTTCCCCATTATCTTCCCTATCTCTCTTCTAAAAACTCAAGGCCAACTTTTCTTCTACCCTTTTATCTTATGATCTGTGGGCCATGTTAACCATCAGCAGCTCACATTTTGCAGCTCCAGGAACACCCCACAGAGATAGCCCGTACCCAGCTGCATTACTGATCTTTGCTTGAAATGATGACCTTGTACCTTCCTAGCAAGAGCCTTAGCTCAAGTGAAGCAGTACGGAGCTAGGAAAAAGTCTTGATAAATGGGTATCACTGGGCTATCAGGAGGCTGGATGGGTACAATATCTCTCTGGAAAGCTGCTTTTAATTTTCCCATGCAGGATGAATGTGTGTAGAGTCTGGCCACCAAGTGCTTTGTGAACAGGAATGTTGCAGTGGTTACTGAGACTGAAGAAATCTGGTTGTGCAGGTCCTCTGGGGAATACAGCATGGGCCAAACTCGGAAGATGTGGTTAGTCTCTGAAAGAACTTGATCTACCAGAAGCTTAAATATAGGAAAGATGATTACTCCCCACTTCACCCCCACCCCAAAGCTCTTGTCTGTCTCACCACAGGGATGGAAAGGAGCAGATATCTTTCATAAAATGATATCCTTTCTGTCCTCCGGAGACTGATTATCCAGACCTGTCCCCTATGCCTCTATATCTTAGCAAGCTTTTCTACCCCATTTACAATAGCTGCTTACACAGCTCTTATGCTCACCTGCACAAGTCCCTTTTTTCTAGTAGCTAAGCAGAAAGCAAGCAGTCTCCTCTCATCTCCACTATGCAGTTCAGGAGAAAAGGGTAGACATATGCATCTTTTCCTCCAACAAGCAAATTACTACCATGATTGCTGCACACAATACACAGAAAAGGTCCAAAAAGGCAACAGGAGACAAAGCAACCATGCTTTCCCCATAGGGTTAGTAAATCAACAGCGAACAGATGGTGTGAGAGAGAAAAACGCACCAAGCTTTGTGGTACAGACACTCCCACTCCCTCCTTTTGGAATGGAGCAGGGAACTAAAGAGATGACACCACACTAGTTTTAGAAACTGTCATATTTAATCATTGTCAAACTGCGAAGGAAAGCACTGACATTTGATAACATCACCTATCCCATGTATTCTTTTCCCGGACCATTCAGTTTTTGTGGTCTTTATCAACAAAAACATAGATGACATTCTGAAGCCAAGTTGTCATCCTGAACATCACGTCCATCTTCCAAACTGAAAACTAAACTTGTACTCCATCTCCACCTGCATGCAATAAGGGCATGTGGCTCCATAAAACCTTATGACCAAATGAGCACTGTGGACAAACACCATCTCTCATGGTTGTAGGAACACATGTAGACAGAAAGCTCTCTTCAGAAAGAGGGCATCAAAATACTCTTCCGGCTACATTTATAGAAGACATAAATATCATGAGCCTTAAGACATACACAAATGTACCCTGGTGGCTCATCAAGGCCTGCAACAACGTTGATGTTGCCATAGCTGCCATGGGCCAATACACTGGATGTAAGCCAGTAATGAGATGCTTCATGCCACACAGCTTGAAAAGTCATGGACAGCCAAGGGAAAACTATGGGCTACCTCGACACAATGATACACAAATTTTGTCCACTTCTCTACTATTCAAAGGAAGATAATGTGAAAAATAACCTTTGAAATTGTGGTCACCACATCACTGTCAGCAGAATTGTCCTCTCTAATCTGATTTACTACTGATCAGGTGAAGTTCATGAGGTTCCACAGGGCAACAGCTACTTCCTTAGAGAGATGATCTTGAAACTGCAGTTTTCAACGTCTGAAAGCTCTGTACCCACTGTTGGCTTTCTCCAACTCTAAGGATGATGAGTTCGCACCAGCTTAGGTTCAGCTCCCAAGCCCTAACCACCTCCTATCAATGAAGGCAAATCAGTTTCAAATTCAGCAGCTCTGTCCATGTTTTTCTTCCCTATATAATGGCTTCAGGGCAGCTTGCATGACTCCATTCATTCACAGGTGTCCTCCTGGAGTAGGGTACAGCCACAGCAGTGAGCCAATCACTGCACACTTAACCATGAGTTGGTTTAGTCAGTGACCACGCTTTCCATACGAGTGTGGAGAAGAGGCGTTCCAAGATGCAGGCTGCACAATGAGACTAGGAAGCCACCAGGGCTGGCAGCTGCACATGAGCATCAGACAGGGCACCGTGGAAGGGAATTCAATCTGCAATAGGATACCAAAGTATTTCCCAGAAAGGTCTGTTGTTGAGAAAGATCTGAAAGACAACTTTCTGTAGGCCAACTCCAGACCTCACGCACAGTAGGACTGGTCTAAATCTAGTCTACAATAAAACCCCTGTGTCTCATGCAATGTGCTAACTCTCAAGAAGTGTGCTAACAACTTCACCTAGTGATCAACTCCCACAACACCAAATTACTTCCAAGTGTAGACATAGTCTCTTAACATGGATAAAGATGAGGTTCTGGAAATCCCACTGTCTGCACCATCTCAATGAACCCCAGTTACAACAGGGTAAATACCCTCCCTTCATCAAGCATGCATTACTTCAGATCCCCATGCATTCCAAGCAGCATCCTTTCAGAACAAGGAGCAAGACATGCTCCATACTATTCCAGTTATCAAGCCGACAAGGAATGCTGTTCAGATAAAGCAGCGTTAGAATTTGCAGATGACTGATATGCTTAAAACCAGTGTAGTAGGATAATGCACATTCAGCTGTCTGGTTTTAGACAATCTGCAAAAGCTCAGCACACTTGATAAAGGGCCTCAGTACCACAGGTAACACACACTTTTAGTAACTTTGTTTACCCACAGGAAGGTGCAGAGATGGTTTATGAATGTGTTGCTGTAACAACCACTCTAAGAACTAATGATGACATATGTTACTTTGGAACACCTGAAAGCAAAGAGTGAAAAACAAAACCAGACTTCCCAAACGTTCATGGTATGGTACAAAATGATGCAGATGTGTAAAATTCATTTATGTTTTTGACCCCTTAGCCAAAGCCTTTCTACAAGCAACACTGTGATGCTCCAAACAGAATTTCTCAAGTCCAACTGCTCTGTATTTCTAGAGACAGAACCCAGCACAGAAGTCAGCCATGCTGCTTTATTACCATTAATAATTAATATAAACCGTCTATAAAAAAAAAAGTGGCATTTACCAGCTTTCATTTAACAATCAGCAATTTAGCTGTTTCACATTCAAAATCTTTTGTGACCACCACTTTGTTCTAATAAGCTAGAAAAGTTACCTCAGTGTGCACAAAGGATTGCACAATGCACTGCATCACCGTATTTACCGCTTTTTATACAAGCTTTCCGGGCCCCTTACTATCACTGCTACATGATAAAGAAATAGAAAAAAGTTACAAGCAAAACATAAATTAAAGAGTCTTTTGTGCTTGTTCCACTGGGTCAGTGTCCACACCTCTGGACCACTTCTCCAACTCAGGCTCTGAGGCAGCATCGGGGACAAAACATAACTCCAGGTAGATAGTGAAGATCGATTGTTTTCCTAATTGAAGCAGAGCTACCAAAAATTTAAGAGCAGGGATATAAACTTTGAGTTTTAAGTACTAGTGGTTTATATATTACAGCAAGCACTCCTCAACTGGTTTTGTTAGTTTAAACCAACCCTAGTTCTTGCACACTTCCCCCACTGCCGCAGCCAGTTGCACTGAGCTCTCCATAGACACACGCATTCTGGCACACGGTCGCAAACTCAGAACTGAACGGAAAACTCACTACTGAATCATTTTCCCAGCCTCTCTGAGGTACTTTATTGTTCTTTGTGGAATATTTTCCCGTGTTTTGTACAGTCTGCTTTAAAAATTCACTGGCAAGACTTTTGCCTTTGTATTTTATAGACCTGTAGATATTACCCAGGTCAGAAAGTCTTAAGGGCTTGTCTACAGTGGACACATTCCAGAACTGCAGCGGAACAGATTAACAGGCACGAACAAGAAGTTACACCACAGGAACATTCTCTGCTCTGCTGGAACAATGCCATACGTTAACAACCTATTCCAGGATAGTTAAAGTAGGAATTATTTTAGAACTAGAAGTTACTTGGTTTTGATGATTACCACGAGGTGGAGTTACATCTATTTAAATACAGCCGTAATGAACCAGCTATTCTGCTGTGTCCATCCATTCTCCTAGACCTTCAGCCCCCCCAACCTGAACTAGTAATAAGATGAGCAGCATTACTGTTAAACTGCTTTGAGATACAGATGCTGTAAGCGTCTGCAAATAATTAAATTCCACTGTCACACAGCTGTTTAGCTAACATACACAAAACTTCACTCCGCAAAGCCCTGTGGTTTTACTTTCCTCAGATCGTCACTTGTTGTATAAACAAAACTAATCCAAATATAAAGCAAACTGAAGGCGCCTAAACTCAGTTTGCCAAGTTGAAAGATCAGAATAAAAATAAAGGGAGGGGTGAGGAGAGCAACTGGAAATTATTTATTTTCTATTGCAGAAAATAAGATCCCAGAGGGACTATCATCACTAGCCAGACACCCGAAACAGAGGCCTGTAACTTTCTTCCTGCTCTAATCAGTTCAGTGTTCTGGTTTATAAGCACATCACTACGAAGGGCTGATATGCAAGGCAGAAATGCAAGACCACAGATGATCTGATGATCCAGCTGACTTCCTGGAAGACAAGCACCACCTCAGACAGTGGCTCCACATGATCCTCTAGCAGAGAATTACTATGAAGACACCATCCCAGAAATGCCAATTTAACACCTTTCTGGAAAGCAGAAAAACTCTACAGAAGCCTTTCTGCTCCAACAGACAAAAAGCAGAGCACAATACCCTGCCCCTGCCGCTGTCCCCACCCTTCCAAGAACAGGCCTGTAGAGCCTTGAGAGTGAGACACAGGAGAGAGTTACGGCTGTTTAGGAGTGGACTTCACTTTGAGGTAAGACTCGCCCATTTGTTCTTTCTGGAAATAAACACTCCAGATAAGTGATGGGAAGATGTTTCCAGAGGAGACAGGAGCAGGAAAAGGACTAATATTAAATCCCTTCCTGCACAAAATACTTCGATTTCTTGAAGAAGTCTCTGCTGTATGCCCTGAGATTGCACAATTAAGCAGCTTGCTCAAAGTCAGTTAAGATAAAGAGAGGAAAACATTACAAACAGTAATCTCAACCCCCAGCATTTAGACCATGCCCAGCCTTGAGAAGGCTGTGGGGATGGAAGGGGGAAGAGAGAGATGGAATTAAAAACAAAGCCTTAAAGCCTTCCTACGCAGGATCAAAAGAAAGAAGTTTCAACCAACATAACATTAAAATTCTTTCTTTGGTATGAACAAAGTTTGGACTACCAATTACAGAAAAATTCAAGCTCTTAAAACAACAGTCTCCTCCACCTCCCAAGCTGCTGCCTCTTTACAGCTGCAAAATGAAATGAAACAATATTCCAAAAGTCATTAGCTCCTCCTTCTCTGTTCCAACACCAAGTCCCCTGAAAAGAAAAACCCTTTGACAATCCCTAGAAGGCTCCCTACTGCAATCAGCCATGGACAAACTAAACTAGCCCAATTACTGAATACCATGTAGAATCACATCAAAATGTGTAAGTGACATTGGTAAGTACTGGTCTTCCTCAGAACAAAGGCCCAGCAATGAACTGCCCTAAGCTTATGGTATTAACTCCAGCCACAAGCAAAAAAGTCAACAGGAGCTACATACAGCATGGGGAGGAACTTCCTTACCCTTTCACCAGTAAAGCAGCTATCTGAAAAGTTTAGTTTAACCAAGCAGTCAATCGGCACTGCTCAATCACAAATAAAGGCAGGCAGATCAGCACACATACACATTAGGTAATTTAGAAATGTCTGGACACTAGAGCAGCAAGGTATACCAAATTAGAGGCCAGACAGTGGCAATGACAGGACACTAAGCAGCAAATGAAACCCGGTAGGGAAATCAAATCCTAATAGACACTGCTGTTCCACACAGCCACCTAGTCAGCTGGCTGAGTAGCAATCAACTCCTGCAGTAGTCAAAGGTTATCGTAAGGGAGATAGAGTGGGAAAAAAGAGAGAAAACCAACAAAACCTCTCACTACCACACAGGTTTTACGAACCAGCTACATGAGAACAGGTAAACCATGAACCCCTTCCAGAAGGAACTCCCTCCATGCAGAATGCATACACTACGCAAAAGTTACTGACAGTTCAGGAAAATCAGTCATAGCAAACTAATGAAAATAGCTCTGTAGTCTCTCTGCTGTAACATCAGCACAATTGGAAGGCATGAATACTAACAAAAGCTGGCTCAAAAGCCATAGTCCAGACACGCCAAGTGAGAACCAGCAGCAAGCATATCTCTCTTGATGATAATGGCAGATGCTGTAGAAAGAATTTCTGACAAATCATGACAGAAGGCACCACACAAAGTTTACAACCTGCCTTCCAATTTGAAAGATGAAAATTTATCTAAGATGTGTATCTGAATTCAGTTGCTTCATATAGGAATCGGCTTTGATACCAGGATTTCCCACACATCTACACCGGGCTGGCAAATACAATGTGAAACCAAAGCCTGTGCCCTTCCAGGCTGGCAGCTAGAGGCCAAACAGGGAATCCCGACTATCCCAAACAACACTAAAAGAATGTTTTGACAACGAAACCAAGCTCCTCCTCCAAGCTCAGTAAAGAATATGCAAATAAGACTTTAGTAATAGTAGCCATCTCAAATACCACCCATATTTTTTTTTGTAAAACAGAAACTTCTTAATTTTCAACTTGCTTCTGCTTCACTTCCTGCACAGCACAAGACAGTAAGCATTTCAACACCTGCACTAAGATGTCCCCCCCATCCTCTTACCACTGAAAAGTCATTATTAAAACAGGTTTAAAACTTGTTTTACAAGCCTCTCACCCAGAGAGGTTCTGGCCCTTTGTAGCTATTGCTATCGGCAAAGCCTTTCCACAAGGTGGCATATTCTCAAAGAAGCCATATATTACAGTCAGTTCAGGTAAGAAAAGCGTTTGTTTCCAGGTTAAAAACTAAAAGAGGAAAGTTGCTCTTTCAGTCAGAAGCTTCAACATCCAGTCAGAAGACAAGAGAATGCAGAAGCCACAGTGGAGAATAAGAGTAAGAACAAGCTTAGTTATCTCTCCTTAGTAGATATAAGCTAAGGGAGAACAAAGAAAACTTCTAAACATTATTTTGGCACTATCTAAGTCCAGGCAGGCCATGATATCATAAGCTATGTCCCCAGAGAACTTCAAGAACTGCTCTGTCTATTAGTGAGGTGCCTGGGCTCTATGCTATCAGCTCTGCCAAAGAGCTCGGAAAGCCCCATGGCTGTGCTACACCCATTCCTTTTCCGCTCTAATACAAGAGAGAAAGGGAAGGTGCCTATAGCGGCCTTACACAAACATGCCGCGCCAGCACACTCCAAAAAGATTTAAAGAAACATCTAATCACTAAACACCATCTGCCTTGTTCAGTGCGACACATATCACGAACGACTCCTCAACGACAAAAACACAGGTCGTTTCACAGCGTTTACAGTCACACACGGGGGGGGGGGAGGAGTGAGGGGGTGGGGAGAACGTACCTCCATCTGGAGCGCAGCTGTGTCCTGGTCATAGTGCCCCATGATGTTGGGGAAAAAAGTCATGTTGTAGGGCATTCCCGCACACCTGGAAATAGCGATGGGTTCGCAGGTGAAGAGGCTGTGCCCTCGCACCAGAGGCAGGAGGAAGCCGCAGGTGGCGGCCAGCACCAGCGCTGCCATCTCGCCGCGGCCCCAGCGCGTCCCGCGGTCACAGGGCGCGGCTCCGCCTCGGGACACGGAGGACGGGCCCCCGCGCTGGGGACACGGGCGAGGCCGCCCCGCATCGCCCCATCGCGGCCGGCGGCGCTTCTACCGAACCCCCTCTTCCTCCGGCCTGAAAAAGACGGGACAGAGCGATGATCGCCCGAAGCGGCCCGGCGGCCCCTTCGGAGGCTGATCCCGCCTCGCCCGCGGCCGCCGCCCCGTTCCCAGCCCCGCCCTGGGACGCGGAGCCCGCGGGGCTGGGCGAGACCCGGCCGGGGAGGCGGCCCGGGGGCCGGGGCTGGGCTCGGCGCCGCGTCCCCGCCGCAAACCCCGCCGAGGAGCCGCTCCCGGTGCGTTGCGGTGTCCCCCGCGGCCCGGCGGCGATGGCCACGGACAGGATGTGGCGTCTCGGGGGGGCGGGGGCGCGGGCGGGGCGGCCCGCACCTTCCCGGCCCGCACCTTTCCTGTCTCGCATCTTCTCCCCGCTCACCTTCCCCTCCGGCATTTCCCCATCCCGCACCTTTCCCCATCCCGCACCTTTCTCCATCCCGCACCTTTGTCCATCCTGCACCTTTCCCATCCCGCACCTTCCCCATCCCGTACCTTCCCCGTCCCATACCTTTCCCTCCCTGCACCTTCCCCTCCGGTATTTCCCTGTCCTGCGCCTTTAGAATCATAGAATGGTTCGGGTTGGAAGGTTCCATCTTAAAGTTCATTTAGTTCCAACCCCCCCCTGCCTTCCCGCGCCTTCCCCGTTCTACACCTTTCCCTCACTCGCCTTCCCCTCCGGCGTTTCCCTGTCCCGCACTTTTCCCATCCCGGACCTTTCCCTCACTCGCCTTCCCCTCTGCCCTTTCCCCATCCCCGCACCTTCCCTGTCCCGTACCTTCCTGTCCTGCACGTCTCTCATCTCACACCTTCCCTCCCGACACCTTCTCCCCACACACCTTCCCCATCCCGCACCTTCCCCATCCCACACCTTTCCCTCCCCGCACCTTCCCCTATGGCGTTTCCCCATCCCGCACCTTTAGGATCATAGAGTAGTTTGGGTTGGAAGGGGCCTTAAAGATCATCTAGTTCCAACCCCCTGCTGTCCTGCACCGTTCCCTGTCCCGCACCCTTCCCTGTCCCACACCTTCCCTGTGCCATAGCCTTCGCTCATCCTGCACTCTTCCCATCACGCACCTTCTCTCCCCACACCTTCCCGCCTTGCTCCCCGCCACCACCCAGGGTTGCCCATGCCCACCTCAGATACAACTTGAGTCTCAGATGAGAAAGTCTCCAGGGCTGAACACACAGGTGTCGATGGTGTAAAAAACCTACCCAGGTAATACCTGGCACTTAGTTTTTCGCACAGGTACTCAATACTAACTCTGCAGTGTGCTGTATAAATGCTGAGGTGATTTAGTGCATCTGGGTTGGGGCAAGCACAATTACAGGTTGGGTGGAGAATGGATACGGAGCAGCCGTGCTTGGCTTGCTGGGGGACGAGAAGCTGAACATGAGCCAGCAATATGCGCCTGCAGTCCAGAAAGCCAACCACAACCTGGGCTGCATTAAAAGAAGTATGGCCAGCAGGGCGAGGGACGTGATTCTGCCCCCATGCTCTGCTCTCGTGAGACCTCACCTGGAGCACTGTGTTCAGTTTGGGAGTCTTCAGCACAGGAAGGACAAGGATCTCCTAAAGCAAGTCCAGAGGAAGGCCACAAGGATTATCAGAGGGCTGGAGTGCCTCTGCTATGAGGACAGGCTGAGACAGTTGGGGTTGTTCAGCCTAGAGAAGAGAAGGCTCCAGGGAGACATTCTAGCAGCCTTCCAGTACCTAAAGGGAGCCTACAGGAAGGCTGGGCCAACTTGGTCCAGTGCTTCACCACCCTCACACTAAAAAATTTCAGCAGTGCTTAGCAATGTTTGCAAAACCAGACCTGAGGTAATGCAACCTAACTATAAAAAAGATGAAGGTTACTAGGCAGAGATGACTGAATTTCTCTTTGCAGAGCCACCCAAGGTCTCATAAGGCTGCTGTTTAGCTATGTAACTCACTCTGCATTCCAGGACTGGAACAGGAAACACAAGATGCTGAGACATGCAAATCAGGATTAGAATTGGTTTGACAACCTACAGGCAGCACTGCCTCTCTGCTACTGTGCCCCAAGGTAGTCTGTGCAGAGCTAGGCACGTTTATCCAGATAATCTACCCATAGATGGTAGAGTATGAAGCTGCACATGGTTATTCAGAGGACCACAAGCACCTAAAAGCCTCTTCATGCAGATCTTTTAATTTCCTGTGTCACCCTACAGAAACACAAAACCTCTCCAGATTCCCTTATGTGAAGCCATTTTAGCACGTGTATGAATCATGAGGAGGATTAGACCTACCTGCTGCAGATCCACAGAGCTGTAATGGAATTAAATTTACTGTGCCACAGGCAACTGAATGGGGAGGTGACTGTCATTTTCCCAGCAGGTTTCACGGGTGACAGTAATGAAATCTTGTCTGCAGGTTGTGGAAGTGAGTGTGTTTGAGTGTACAAAGACACCTATGCTATTCTCTGTCATAGCTCTAGTTCTCATCTTCCAGCTGGCTTCTCTTCTGGTGTCTCTGAGCAGCTCTTTCCCATCCTAGAACTATCAGCATTTTTCTTTTCATGAGCTCCGGGAGTGGGCTGCACACTCTGCAGCTTTGGCAGCGAAAGCACTGGGAGCATGCAGGAAGGACTCTCTGTACTCCACATCTTCAGAAGCCAGTCTAGGGAAGTTCTTGCTCAGCCTTTGATGAAGTCACTGAGTTGCTCTCCACTCCGGGGACACCATCAGTTCCTCAGTTCCTACACTTGAGGCTTTGCAGTGTCAGGATTCAAACTCAGCAGGTTTCTACCAAATCCTTTTTTCTTTCTAATTCTATTGACTAAGGCTGTGGGCATTTCCATGGACACAGCAGCAGAACTATCTAGGACCATCTATACCAAGTAACAAGTCTCTGCTTCCCGGTACGTAGGGTTGATAAATTCTCAGACAAGCTTCTGGAATAATATTAATATGTGAAAAACAGTGTGTCTTACATGATTTTCATGAAAGCTTAAAGACAAATTTTGTTGAAACCACCAAAGAAAACTCGAAGGTCTGGAAATTTCAGCCAAACCACAAAATTTTGTTAAAGTAACATGCACCTGAAAATTGGATATTGTGAGGAGTTTAGCAGCCTTAGCTGTAAGCTCAGCTAGTATCATACTGCATAAATAGTTCTTGAAGACTCTTATGTTTTTGTTAGATGATGGGAAAGGACAAAGAAAAGGAAGGATGAGCCCTTTCTTCAATCACATTATTAAGATGCTTTCTTTCCTCACAACCTAGTTGCTGAGCAAGTTATTCCAGAAGTTGATTCTCAGAGCTGTGATCTAAATATATTTGTTTCTGGCTCTCAGCTAACCAGAGTGAGGGGTGTGAGCACCATCGCAGGTATCTAGCAAAGCACCTTTAAGTATGATTAAGTGTTTTAAGCATGTGCTCAAATATATTGCTGATTAGGGATGCAACTACTCGGATGTGTAAGTACTTTGCTTTTCCAGTACTGGAGAGATTCTTAACATTTCAGTTAATATAATATTAATTTGCTGACCTTTCTCTGGCACTGCTTCAAACAATTATAGTTTAGCAATTTTTGCTACAAAGAGTTGAATTGATTTAAAGTCTTGTTTAAATCCTAGTTCAACTTCAGATGCCTTTTCACAAATGTAGCAGATGGAATTTTAGCAGTGGCTGATGGCAGCTTCCTTCCAAGCCCTGCAGGCTCCTATCACCCTTACAACAGATGTGGTAGAATGGATCGTGTGCCATCCCCTCCACACCCACACTCCACCCGTCTAGTTTAAACTTATCCTTGGCAGAAACATTGACAGCTTACCTGGGCTATGAACTGAAGCACCCTTTTCTCCTTCAGATTTTTGTGGGGACATCCATTCAGGAAAGGCAGACAACAACATGACCACGCTTACCTGTTGTGTAAATGTGTTAGTGCCTCGTCTGCTCATGCACTAGGGAGGAAGGATCTAAAATGGTTGGAGTTGTCAGAAAGAAGCCTGAGACACGAAGGGTATGCATGAGTGTGGCTTCAGTGCCTGGAGTCTGCACACAAGAAATTGTCTGCTGGCTCAAGATTTCTCCTGTTGGCACATCTAAAAGCTTCATAACTGAATTACCCTGTCGGAACATTGTACCCAAATTCGACTTAATGTAATTTAAATATTACACATTTGCCAGTTACATAGTTTGATGTTGGTTGATTCAGTTATAAGATTCATAATGTTCCTATTATTCTGCATTTAAAACACATTATTCATAATTTGGTGAAATTTAAAAGGATTAAATAACCAGTAGATGGCAGCAATAAATCCTGTTGTAAGACCTAAATTGAAAAATGTAATTCTTGGATTTTTTATCAAATGCATTTTGGAAATTAAAAAACCTAGACAAAACAGCATTATTGATATAATTTATTCTTACTATTTTACAGTAATAGTCGGAGGAAACATTTCCATTTATGAACAGATTGTGTTTCCCAAGGAAAAAATCTACTGTTTAATTGAACACATAAGCTCATGAGAAAGGCTTAGTAAGAGCACACTGTTGGAATGGGTCCAGAGGAGGGCTACAAAGATGTTCAGAGGGTTAGGGCACCTCTCATATGAGAACAGGCTGAGAGAGTTGGGCTTGTTCAGCCTGGAGAAGAGAAGGCTCTGAGGAGATCTTATAGTGACCTTCCAGTACCTGAAAGGGGCTACAGGAAAGCTGGGAAGGGACTGTTGACAAAGGCTTGTAGTGATAGGACTAGGGACAATGGGCATAAACTGGAGAGGGGCAGATTTAGACCAGACATAATGAAGAATTTCTTCACCATGAGAGTGGTGAGACACCGGCACAGGTTTCCCAGGGGAGTTGTGGATGCCCCATCGCAGGAGGTGTTCAAGACCAGGTTGGATGGGGCCTTGGGCAGCCTGATCCAGTGGAAGGTGTCCCTTCCCATGGTAGAGGGGGTTGGAACTATATGATCTTTAAGGTCCCTTCCAACTCAAACTATTCTATGATTCTATGAATCTATGTGTTACAGTAATTTCATAGTTATGTAGAAAATCCAGTCTTGTGAGATAATGCCTTATGAGCACTTCTCCAAGCCCATGCAGCTGTGTCATCTTAAACCTTTCTTTATAAGACATCTTCTTCCGTAAAGCCTTTAAAGTACCCCCCCACATTCCTCAGCACCAATAAAAATTGGAGAAAGAAGCATACTGAGAAAGCCAGAAGGTTTTTGCATTGCCTTGTGCTATCCACGTTACTGAGTACTTGGAACCTGTGTCATCTTCTTCCTCGAACAAAGTATGACGTATTTAGACTCCAATCCTTTAAAATATTATGTCTGTGTGGGTTGTGACACCCACACATAAGAAGATGTTGATTTCCTTTATGTTAGAAGGATCTCATCTTTCATTTCCCTGTAAATGACACTGTGCCTTCATAATGTTGCTTTAATAAAACAGTGATTATGCTAATAGTATTCCTTTCCCAACGGGTTACCTCATCTAGCCTCAGATATTAAGCACAATGTAAGCTAAACAGGAAATATCCTTGTAAAGAGTAAACTTTCCTAAGAACAGTCAAGGTTTTTTTCATTCCTTGTAGAGTTTTAGCAGCTGCCCTCACTACTGTTAAATCTGCAGCTTATCTTCTTGGATGGCAGTAACAGTAGCAGTGCTGGCGGGTGTTTTTGCTGACAGAGCCTATCTTATCTCGTTTCCACAGCTGGGGCAGTGTTTTCTTTGGACCATGTCATGAAGGCTAGGGGAAAGGAAATCTGTGCTACAGGGCATGAGTCATTTCCAATGGAAAAGACTTATACCAACCAAGCACTCTGTTAGAGTGGACAAGCAAGGTTCGGGTGACGCTGACAGCAAAACAGAAAGTCCTGACTTGAATGGTGTTTGTCATTGCTTTGTTCTTTGCTCCCTCCAGAACACTGAGGCATTAACTTGAGTTTAACTGTTCCTATCAATATGATGTGCAATCAGCAAAGTGGGATTGACTTCACACATATTTCAAATGCTGCTTTTATTGAGGCATGAGAGTGGCAGTGTTACAACTAAACAACAGTTTTGGAAGGTCAGGCACTAACTACTACAAGGTGATTTCAAAGGCACTCATCAGCATATTAAAGGCAGAGTAATGAACATCCACAGCACTGTTGGAGGGAATTGGTCATTACACCCATCCCATATGCAGCTGATGCATACTCTCTTCCCATCATAGCAATCCTGTTCTGCAGGGACTTTCCAAGTTGAGGGGAACTACTTCACAGAGTACCTTGTACAAAGAAAGAGACCTGTCTGCAAGGACATCCTCCTGACAGCTCCTCCTAGGGGGATTTCTGGAGTAGCAGATTCACTATTTGCTAAACTGTGAATGAAGAAGTTCAGATAGGAAGTACAAGTTTTTGATTTTCATTGCTTCACAATCTCATGTTTATCTTTAGCAACATTTCTCTGAAATTCTATGGAGTAAATTTATTGTTAATGTATGAGAATTAAGTAGAAAATATCATGATCGCTGTACACATCATCTTTACAAATAGAACTGTTTTCTGTAAAATTTTAGGTCACTGTTTTGCTCTGTGTATGTAATAGTAAAATGATTTGAATTTTATAGTTTCAATACTCTGAAATAATAAATGGATTTTCTTTTCCTACGATGCTTCATAGGTACTCCAGAGCTATTGCAAAATGGAAACATCATGCAGAATACTAAATATGCTTTCAGCTGAGACACACAGTTCTGCCCAAGATCAATGCAGAATACAAAAATGAGTCACACTTCAGATCTTAGGGTAACCATAACCACATAACAACTCATTTCTTGGGTTAATAAAATCTGCTGCACTCCAGGACTTGTGTCAGCATTACTGTTTTAAAACAGGATTTGCAAAATATGCTTATGGAACCAGTTATACCGTGTCCTGGGAGATAGGGCTGACCACTGTTAACACTTACAAATTATATAAACCTCATTTTCTCAGTCTCCTTCTGTGTCTTTTCATCCTTGCTGGTTAGGGTCGACCATTATATCACCAGTCAATGTCTGGAAATGAAGCCTTTCCATCCAAAAATTTGTAGTCAGAAAGATTATGGAGCCAACTTTGTGAGTGTGAAAGCATCTCAAATACAAATTATGATGGAAAAAGAAAGTGGGAAATATTGTTAGACAAAGAAATAAAAGCAGACAAAGCCAATAATGAATGAGAAAGGAAAGGCTTTAAGATGTGTCAGTAGTAATCTCAGTAGATTGTAAGCAGGAAAAAATGCTTCATTAGAAAGGAATTGATTTTAAGTACAAAAAAAAAAACCCATTTTCTTCACTATATGTAGTTAGCATTCAAATTTGTCTTCCTACCTGGCATAGCAGAGTTTAGGTAATTCACAGATATCATCAGGTATGACCGACAGACTGTTTGAGAGAAGGGAAGCCAGAGAGGTGCTAATGACTATTATGTATATTCACATGACTTTTTGTAAAAAAGTCTACTGGTTCCATGTCTGTGCCTTCATTTTCTTTCTTGAACTGTCTGCCGTGTAACTGTATGTGTTCAACTTAAAGGGGAAAGAGAAGGCCAAAAGCCAAAACATAAAGCTTCAAACAGAGAAGGAAGGCCAGGAGGCAAGGGAGAAGTGACAGAGGGATGGGCTCCTCCAAGGCAGTGGGATGAGAAACAGAGGAGAAAGGCCAGGAGGTTCTTTGCCTTTCTAAGCAGGGCAGACAGGAGGCTGGGCAAGAGTTTACTTGCTGGGTAGGGATGGAACATACAAAGTTCAGCTCTGGGCTGTTGCTAAGGATTTTATGAAGCATCCAGAATCACAAAGCGAAGCAAAAATATGGCATATAAGCAAAAAGAAAAGAGAACACTGAGATATGAGGAGGGATCCGTGTGTGTCTGTGACACAGGAATCCTAACCTGCCCTTCTCAGAGTACTGGTTCATGAAGATCTGTGGTCTTGGTTTCCCAGCTGGGAATATGGCTGAGAAGTATTCTGAAAGCATTCTCTCTTACAAAGGGGAAGTGGAAGGCACTCGTACCATCGTCTGCTGGATCCTAGAGAGCTTCTGTCAGGCAAAAAGACACTTTGAGTTCATGGGAGGCCTCTCTGGTCTTCCTTGCCAACAGCAGCCTAATCATCACGGTTGTGTTTGTCCTCAGAGGACTCAAACAGCCCTTGAATGATAGGGATGCTCGTGTCTCCTTCCACAGAGGCACTCATGTACGTTGTTATAATGTACCAGCCCCACAAAGAACACAGATCCTCACAGTAGCAGAGGACAATGACTTAGCAATGGCTAAGTGTTCATTATTGGCTTTAACTACCTTGAGGCCTTAATTTTAGTCCTGCGCTATTATAAGTTGCATTTACACATGGGTTGGGCAATCTGGGCACAAGTGACCATCGTTAGTCACGTAATGTCACCAGTGATCACCCCATACACTGATGATCCTCTACTCAAACTTTCAGGCAGTTTAAGGACTGTCTGATAAGTTCAATTGGGATCATCATATGCTAAAAGAACACATCTTCTTGGAAAAATGTTTTTAACGGTTGCAGTAGGGATAAGTTTGGGATGAGGTTCTGTGTCTGGTCCAACTTTGCAGTGGTACTACGTTGTAGTACTGATGACTTTCATGGTGAAAAGTGAGGACAGGCAAAACAATCCTAGTATAGCAGTGGTGGCCATGCATAATTCTACTGAGCATCTAGATGGAGAGGATGGCTGGTAGCTGATACAGACCCAAAGATACTGACAGCACTTAAGGAACTAAGCTAACTGAACAATCTAAGTCTCTAAAAAGAGAGGCATCCAAGGGATGGCAGCACTGTTTACAGAGGTCAGAAAGGGTAAGGAAATTCTGTACTGTAACACAGCTCCTGAGACCTTTTCAAAATGTCAGTAGAGCAAAATGGGTAAACAAGACCAAAATCAGTTTAACTCACCCAACTCAATTTCTGCTGGAAATGCAATTGGGGTAATGCAAGTAGGATCTTTCAGTCTGGCTCATAGATTCATAAATCCAATTTTACTGTCTCTTCTTTGTGCACCAAATGTCACAAAGGCCTCATACTGAGTAAGAACTAAAAATAAGCAACTAGCAACTTAATTCTTCACTACTCAAGAGCAGTTATTTGTTCCTGTGCAAAGGAACTGAAAAGAAATTCAGAACAGTAATAACAAAGGTAGTTTTGTTTCTATTCTCTTCTTTGTGCTTGCATTATACTAACATGTACCTTATTATATTTTGCTCCAAACGAATCCAGCTTCCTTTGCAAAACTCAGGTGAAGGTGTTTAAGCAAGTTTTGTGGAGTATTTTATGCTAAAAAACAGATACTAACATTTTTAATAGAAGATAACAACAAATTCTGTTATCATATCAACGTATTCATTGATTAATAGTGCTATAACTAGCATCAGGATTTTATCTAAAGGACTAGCATTTCCATAATTCCTTTGTTCATGTTTCCCTCTTTCTGTTTTCCTCTCTGTGCCTGTTTAGGCAAGGTATTCATGTTCCTGCATCTCTGCCAATTACATTGTGCCTTTGCTTTAGCCATTAGCAGATCCAAGGTTTCTGCACTCCTGGGAGTAAAGAGAGTAATTCAGCTAAGCTTTTGTTCAAGCTCTACATGAATTGTGTGATTGAAACTGTCAGCTACCAGGAAAGAATTCTCAGATTTCTACCAATTTGGAAGAATCTAAAGCCACTTTGTATTCAGGTAGTCTAGATGTGTCAGTTCAAGTGCTGGTATTACCTTGTTTCTGAATTTAAAAGCTATAAAAAAGGAAGAAAATATACTTGCATTACTGGAGCTTCCTACTTTCACAGTAATTCATGGTAAATCAACATAGTTTCTTCTGGATTGTAGACTACTGTGGGAGAACAACATCAGCATAATACATGTTGAATAAAGAAAGAGGCTAATTTTACTTGTGAACCTGAACAAAATTAATTTATTTTTATATTGTAGAACATTATATAAATCAAAATCTTCGAAAAAATAGAAACCCACTGATTTTTGCCCACAGTTAAGTCACCTTATACCAGATGCCAATATGAAGTGATTAATGAGAATGTGCAAAATGCATTCATTTTAAAGCCTTTATGCTAATAAAGCAGTCAGCATGTTACACTCTGGTCATAGTAGAAGTGAAAGTTGCTGTTACTGGAATCAAAACTTACCATTGGTAGGTGTAACCGAAGTGGTCAGTCAATGGAGGAAGAAAGATGTCCTGTATGCCTATCCGCACTGAGTTTGAACTGCTGTTTTAGATACATGGAAGAAAATCATGGAGTATAAAAAATTTATAATAAATTGCACTGTTGTGGCTAAGCAAAGCTCGAATTTATCTGCTATGTGAAGAAGGAAATCTATTTCTTTTGACTTCAAAGACATCCCAAATACCCAGCAGAAGTGGATGGTATTATTACTTTTCTGACAGTCCTACAGGCAGTCTGAGAGCAGTGTCAAAATATATTTAATTATTGTACTACTCATGTCAAAAAAAAGTGGTCACTTTGGTTTGCTTAAGCAAATATCCAACAGGTTTTTGTGAGGACATAAATACCTAAGAATTTAGTAGTTCAGGTATATGGGATAAATGCCATTTGAATTTGAAGAGAAACTGTTGAAAGAACTGAGCAGACATAAATCAGGATAGCCTGAGCTAATAAGAAAAGATAATTAGTTTACCACTGGAGAGGTCCATATGGTAATGATAAATGTGGTGAATAAGAACCAGCAGTGCCTCGAGGAGCTTTCCACCTGCCTCAAAAACATCCAGAACAAAAGCTCTTAGTTATTAATACCCAATACAGTGGAACTTCAGAAGATGATGCGCTTGAGAGTGTTGGAAATACTTCTTCATTAATCCAAATGGATAACCACTAGCAGGCAAATGCATTTGAGAAGTTATTGCTCCTTGGTCCTGAATGACAGACCTCCCACTTCAGACAGGGTGTCTGACCATTGCTGGGGTAACTTCTCATTGCTTTGCAAAGCAATTCATGTGCTTAAACCGCTAGCAGAAGGTTCTTTGATGTATGAAAAAGGCAAATTTAGAATCACTGCAGGTTCTTCCAAGGTAGACACAAAGACTGTGATTGTGGATCATTTGTTTTTGTCACAAATCATACTTAAGAATGTTGAGTCAGAGCAGCAGTGCTGATGTGATCAGGAGAAAGAGCTGATTCAAAACTTTTCAGCAAATGTTGGTCACAGAAGTGCTTGGAGACATGAGAGAAATTATCTTCCATTGCTTGCACCCTGCTATGGTCAGGGCAACCTGACTTTCTATGCTCTCTGTAAATGAATAAGACTACATCAGAGATATCTGGATCTGTCATCAAAATGTCCTCCTAAATGAAATTACTTGAATCATGCTAGTCACTTAGATCAAAAAGAGGTAATGCATGGGCAGTTCTGGAAGGATTAATTTACTGATTTTCCTATGCATATAATTAAGTCACCCAGATTTTACACATTTATAAGAGTGGACATAAATAAAAATTTTTGCCTTTCATGTGAGGAGTATCATGCGAGCTCTCCTTATGCCAAGATCTGTCCAGATCCAAATTCCGTTGTGGGTAGCTGGCAGCTATACTTCTGAAGGCATCAGGCCTATTGTAGCTTATCTTCAAAAAGTCAAGGTTAGTCCCTTCTAGAGCAGGCTAGTTGCATACACACTGCATGGTCGTGGAGCTTGGCTTGATACATATCCAGCAGTCTTTCTACCAGCCCAGCTCTTCGCCTTTTCTGGTGTGCCATGTATGGTACTTAACTTTCTCATGTATGGTAAGTGACCACTCCAGCAGACTCCACGAAGATTGTACACTCCCCGCACTGACAGTCCCTTACTGCACGAACATGCTGCTCACCGCTGCTGCCATTACAACATTTTTTTGGTACTCCTGCCACTGCTGTATTTACTGCTTGTGTTCATGTGAAAGAAACTTTGATATTATCTATCAATACCTGACTCCTCCTCTTGAACAAAGCCTCCCCATGAGAGCTGGAGACATCAATCCTGACAAGTACAGCAGCCACGTACTCTAGGGAAGACAGCTTACGGGCAGGCTGTTGCCACAGACATGAACTGCCAGGAGTCTCTGTGACTATATTCTTGCCAGTTTCTCTGTAGTTCAGAAAAAAATTGTGACCCAGGATAGCAGTGACTCTGGTGGGACCAAGATGTGCAGGACCACCTGGGATGACCTGGGCTAGATACCAAATTCTTGTACAGGGGTCATCTCCACTGTTGATAAAGGCAACTGGCAGAAGCCCATGGAAGAGGACAATGTTCTGAAACCTCACTACTCTTAAGAATGCTGGTTTATATGTATGTAAGTATGACCTGGTGGAAGTTTTTTGAGCTATCATCCAGATTGTCTAACCCTAGGTGCACTGGATGTATTTATAAATAGATAACTTACCAGTCATACTGCTACAACCAGTAGCTATTGAGTATTGTGTCTGTGTGTGTCTGAATGTGTGTCTTCTGATGGGTTGTTCTTGTAAAGTCACAAGAGTTGGCTCTAAAGCAAGGATGTTTGTGAGACTAGGTTTTGTTAATAAAACATTAATTAGGTTATCAGAAAGCTATAGCTTGATGGTGACTGAGAGAAAACAGGAGGTTGTAACAGGAGTTCTTGAAAGTACAAGCACAGGATGACAGTAGAGTCTTCTGTAGTGCAAGTGTGGACTGATACCAAAGATGCCAGGACTGTAAACACAAATCACACATGGTCGGTTATTAGTCTCTAGGGAAGAACAGCACTGTGGATTGAGTTAAAGCTGTTTTAGGAATAACAAAGAGAACAAACAACTAGCTTGCAGCATAAATAGAATGTGCTCTGAATGGTAAATTGAGACAAAGCATGGAATTGTAAATCAGTGAGGAAAGAGCAAGTAAGCAGACTGTATTAGAAAACATAGAAAAAATACTCAAACAGACCCAGAATGAGGAGGAGGCCCTCCAGCATCAACGTCATACTCTTCCTGGAGAAAATGAGGTGAAAATCTATGAACTTGAACATCAAGGCCAGGTTGAATGGGGCCTTGAGCAGCCTGATTCAATGGGATGTCCCTACCTATGGCAGGGGGGTTGGAACAAGATGATCTCTAAGGTCCCTTCCAACCCTAACTATTCTGTGATTCTATGATTCTATGATCATAACCTCTCAGGCTTCTTCTTCCTTTCAGGAGCAGATCGGTGCTGTTGACCCCAGGACACGGAGGGGCTGGGCAGCATAAACACAGCCTAGGACAGTGGGGTGGGTGCTGAGCAATGGGCATCTTTCCTGCTAACGGGCTGTTATGGCTGGACAATTTGGTCTATGAGTATTAGTATGTCATCATGGAACTGGACTGATAGTAATTCTTTTATTGGACTGCTAACATTATTATTAGACTAATAATAAAATCTTGTCTGTGCCTGCAAGCTGTGTTTCTTCAGCCCTTGCAATTTGTACTGACCATTTAGTCTGGTACCCTGGCCTGGAGGACTGGAGATTGAAATTCAGTACAGCCACTGATGGAGGACACAGAGACCCCTTCTGAGAGTCCTGAGGCATTGTTGTGGACAGCCCTCTGTAGTCACCAGCCTGCAGTAATGACACAAGGGATCACCTGATTTTACTCAGACTGTAATTTCTCGTGCAGTGTGTAGTACCGGTAACTTGAGCACAGTGACTGAGTAAAGGAGTGGAGACCCTCTGTGCACAGAGGTAGACAGAAATGTGTGGTGAATGAAAGTGGAAAAAGTGGTGTATTGTGGTGAAATGTATGTGAAACAAGATCCCAGGAGGGCTGAGCTAGGGAAAAAACAAGAAAGGTTTGCAGTGTCCTTCTGCCTGGAGAAGGAGGATGGAGTCATAAACGCTAAGGTCTGGGAGTGCTGTTGGGCTGCCCAGGTGGCATTCCCCAGGAAGCTGGTAGGAACCAGCTTTCACCCTCGAGCAGTTAAAGAACTGCTCTGCAGCTCACAGAAGCTGTTGTTAACGCGCTGGTGATGCTCTTTGAGCTGTGCCCTGGGGCATAACACAAAGGCTTCCACGGGTGTGCCAGTCTGGGAGGTCTGCGGGGTAGTACAAGTCTCTGTAGGGCAGAGGGAGGGAGCCAGCTCTTGCCACCTGCCAGAAGCAGTTCCTGGGACAGCCCCTTTCCTGGGTCAGCATTCAGTTTTATGACAGAAGGAGCTGGTTATTTTGATCCCCTGTTCACCAGGAGTGAACACGCACACGTGCCTTTGTGCAGTGCAGATGGCTTAGGATTCAGGAACAAGTATTGGAGCCAAGTGATTCGGCAGCATAGATGCACCTCATGATAAAAACGTGTTTGTAAAATGAAATGCCAGTGAGAGGTTACTGGAGTGAATTGAAAAACACCTACTGAGTAGAGACTTAAGCAGCTGCTTTCTTACCATGGATGGAAGCAATTAATGTAAGAAAAAACAGCATCCAGACAGCTAAGCAGTGATGACAGCCATTTCCTGCTGGAAAATGCATCCGAGTGTATATTCTGGAAGTTATTCTGTTGTATTCGTTAATCATTCTTCAAAATTGTCAAAAACTTGTCATTATATCACCTGCAGACAAATGGATGTAAAATACTTGCCTCAGCAATAATTTTAAATATGTTAGTTCACCTGAAAGATGGTTTTGAATCAGAAATGTGAATGATGAGTATCAATTGTATAGGGCACTAAAACAGTCCAAGAATATTGAACTCCCTACATCCCAGCAGTTCCCAGAGGCAGATACTACTTGTGTGAGGTTGCGGCTGGACTGTGAATCAATGAGAAGCAACTTTGCTCCTCTGCTCGGTAGTTTTGATTATGAGCTTTAGCCTTTCCATGTCCATGTCTGAACTGGTAAAATAATGCTTTCTATAGCACAATAATGTGTATAATAACGTGCTGCAAAGATTATGTCCTATTAGTACTCCGAATAAAGTGGAAAAAAAGAGAAGAATTAATTTGAGGTAAGGTGGATTCTGCAGCACTGTAGAAGGGCCGTTTGAAGGACACGACAAGACTCAGCCTCTGATATTTTAGAATCAAATTAGCCTGTCAGGTATAGGGAACATCAAGCCACTTACTAAGTGTGACCTGGAAAGTTCTCTCTGCCTTGCATGAACAAGCCAAATACTTTAATTTCCTGGCAAGAGCACATACAAATGACCATAAGTATTTTCATGCCTTTTGCATTTGACAGCTCCTCACAGCTGATAAAGAACAGGCTGCTGATTAGCTATGGTGCCTTTTCTGAAGCTGCTTTTGAATGTGAGCAAATTGTTCTTTCTATCCAGGCAGTAACACACCAGACATATTTCCCTGTATCCAAACATGTGTGTGTTTTGCAAAGGTTAATGGAAATTAAATTAAATCTGAATACTCTTATAATGCAAGAGTGTGCAAGTGAGGCTAATTAATACAACTGACAGCATAACTCAGTCCTGACCTGTGATACCACTCTCTTTCTTTCTCCTTCAATACTATTTTTTCCCTCAGCAGTCACCCACAGCAATTTAAAAATGCTGGTTTCTGACAGTTTAGCAAACTTGGTAGGGATGGATTTACAGAGGCAAATTCAATCCTCCAGAAAGAAAAGAAATTATGTTCTCCTTTCTTCTTTCTTGCTTATGAACATCCTAATTCTACTGTTAAGTTTAGAGTACTTCCTGCATCTTAGTGTTCACTGAGCTTTTCTGTGCAAATAAACTTGTATTTTACCTTATTAAAGTGGCATAAGTTAACAAACGTATTTTCTGGTGAATTGGCTCACTTTCTATCCTACATTAATGATCCAGCTTTGCCATTAGTTTACTCAAGGGCAGGAGAATGGCTTTTAACTCTGGATAATATGCATAGGCTACCTGAAAAAAAATCTGAAACTCAAACTGAAGGACTTGAAAACACCAGGATGATAACAGAATAGAACAAGAAGTCTTGCAGCTCTGTATCTTACACCATCACATCTTATTTCTTTCTGGTACCTCTTCCATGTCCTTCACTGAGAAAATCTGGCAAGGAGGCACCTGGGAAGGCACTAGTGTAATGGGGAATGCTTGGACTGAGGACACCGAAGGTTTAATTTTGAAACATCGCAGTGTGTTGAGTTCTTCAAAATATCAGGCCAGACTTTCTCACCGTGGAATGAAAAGGTACGGTGGATGCACTGTGTACACAGCATTGTAGATCACGTAACATCTCCTAATCTTTGATTTTAGGAATTCCACGTCAGCACATATTCCCCAGAGGCATAAGAGAAACAAAATCCATTAAGACCCAACTGCTTTGAGGCCTTCACCTGCAACAAGCTCTCCCTCTCCATCGCTCCCTGCAGCAACAAGGGCTCTGCTTGCAAGGTGCAGTGTGACCCCTGAATTCAGAGCGTCCTTTTCACAGGGTCCCTACAGGCTCTTGCATACCTGAGTGCTGGACTACAGCTTTATCTTGTTGACACATCTGAAAGCCATTCCTTTGTACTACTCTTCTTTTTTCCCCGAGGAAACAAACCAGTTGCTGTGTCGGCATCTTGGCCAGGTATCAAAGAGAAGAGGCTACTTGTCAGACAACACCCAAGGCACAGGCAGTTAAGATGGGGGTGATATTTCAGCAAGAGTAACACTTTCTGGCACTAAGGAAAAAATATCTTAAAAAAACAGCGTAACTTTGCGGGGGGGGGAAAAAGGGTTATCTGGGAAAGTTATGAGTTTATTTCTATGGCACATGTTAAACAATGCAGCAGCTACCTGCTGCTTTTAGCAGGAGCAAGGATATTTTATTAGTATTCTATATGCCTCATACATTTACAATACCTGCACTGAATAAACAGGGAGAATAAATCACATCCCCTTTACGATCTCTCCACTGCTGGTTATCCTGCTGGATGTGAACCATTCTGCTGGCTGCTAATCTTTTGCTGCTGGAGTCCTGGAGACCACAGACGGTTTTGACAGGCAATTAACAGCTTTGTTGCTAGCATGGCTCATACAATTCATTTAGCAGCAGCTTTGTGCCATTTTCTTCTGCATTACACTTGGCTGCTGTTCTTTCCACGCTACTGGATACTTTTTTTTTTTAATCTTTGCACAGGCACTGACTATTAATTTTCATGATTTCAAGGATTCTTTTTTTTTTCAGCGTCACAGAAAACTCTGGACACCACAGATGTACTGCCTTGAGTGGGGATCCAAATGCAGAGCCCTTGCTAAGGTCATGTCTGTATTGTTACGTCCCTGAGGCATGTGTAGAAAAAAGCTTTTTGTACCCACCGTGTGTAACAGTGAGCCCTCCAAGCAGGATTTGCTTATTACTGTCTCTTGTGGTACTTTTTAGTCCTCCTATCACATTTGCCTACCTTTGTAGCAGTCACCCATTGCATACTCATTTCACCATGTTCTGGAAGGGCCTCAAATACATCAGAAATTATTAATACCTTGTGCAAGAAGAAGAGGACATGGCTACATCAAACAAATCTGAAATGCTTAATATTTTCTGCCTGAAGAAAAGGATAGAGATATATCCTGAAGCCTAACTGAGACTCAATCTATACATTGTCCCACTTGATTTTTGACAGTAGTATTTTTGGTAATGCTTCTCTGATGAATATAGCAAGTCCTGTAGCCATTTCTATCTTAGCACTGAAGTGCTTCCCACCATCCACAAGTAAATATTGTCTTTTTTGCATGTTAGAATATATACCATCTTTATATTGCCATGCCATACAGATTTTCTCTAAGATTTTAAAACATTGCTCACCAGCAGAACCCTCCTGCATGGCTAACATGCAGAACCATCCTTCTCCACAGCCGGCTCATTTTTTTCCCCCTTTGCTGTTGATCATACTCATTTTCCATGTGTTGTCTCAGAGAGCAACACTCTGTGTCCCTTGGGACAAGGACTGTCTCATGCTGTGTTCTTATGCAGTAATTTTAGTAATGAATCATCTTGGTGCAACTGGTAAAAATGACAAGAGATGAAGAAGAACAAATAGCTATCATTACCACCCAAGGAGAAGTGGGGCTTTAATGACATGGGCATGTCATTCCTTTTACCCACAGTCATTATATTTGGATGAGCCCTGAGTAATACAAGACCAATACTGTATGTAAAATGCCTTTTTTGTTCCCAGGATACCTCAGGGAAGACCTCCTTGAAGAACAAGAGGGTCTAGAAAATAAAGCAGAACTGGGATTTCTGGTGATTGTGATAAAACAACATGTTAAATGATGAATCAATTGTCCCTATGCCACACAACAGGCATCTTTCTACTGTGATCTTAGGAAGCTTTCCTAGATAATACGTCAAATACTTATTGATCCTCGAGAGTTTTTTGGTTTTTGGATTAATCTTCCCAACTTCCTCTTAAGTCCATTTCTTCTTGTTTTCTTCTATGTCTTCTTCAGTCAACATAAAGGAAGATCACAAGAAGGCACCCACCAGTGCTCTCTGCTGCACTGCCTTCCTCAGGCTCTGCTGGGGAACTGTGCCTCCAAAGCCACCAACTCCTCTTGCTCGTCTCTTTCAGATTTTCTTAAAGTGAGGTGCCAGAAATCGGCTGAGTGCTTCAGCAGGGAATTTCTAATGCTGCATAATGGGGAAGGATTACCTCAGCATGTACCAAATTTGCTATTTATAGCACCAGCTCTGGGTTATAACTCTGAGCTCTTGGCCTCTTCCCTCCCTCCAAAAATATTACATTTTTCAGGAGAAAATGTCTCAGATTCCCAGTCTCTTTCACCTTTGCCATGGCAGCAACCACAAACTCTCCCATTCATAATTACAGAGCTACCATTCCTCTAATTTTTTAACCCCATAAGCCTGCTTTGGCAAATACAATTTCTTATGAGGAAAATATACATTTTAGCTTCTTTGATGTGACCACACAGTCCCAAGAGTCATAGCCTGAAGAAATCAGACTATACAGAAATATTCTGATTCCATGAAGAGAGGAGGTGGGAACCGTTCATTATACCTTCGCAGTCTTTGGTCTTGGCTTTTAAAGATAAATCAACAGTAAACACAAGAATGTAAAATGCATGGAGTAATAAACAGATACTTAAAAAGTGTTCTTTATTTTCACTTCCAAGTTCATTCTTCAATAATTTCCAGATAAAATGAGAGTACAAAAATGGTCCCTTTAGTTGACTTTGAATTGAGATATTATTTCCAAAATACTAAACCTGCCTTTTCAAACACAATTTCTGTGCGTGAATTATATAGCTCATTCTTTTCATAAAGCATGTAAAACAGATTTCAGTTCAAATAGTAAAACATTTTATACTTGGTTGTCAGACTTAAAAACACAACTAAAAGGTTCACAAAACCCCATGCCTGAACTGCAGAACAGAAATACACACTAAGGACATTACACTGTACACACACAGATACATGTGCATATGAATTTATGTGTGTATAAACATACTAGGAAGATAAAAAGTATGTTTTCTGTTTTGTATGTGATCTTAGCCATTAAGCTAGCAAGAAGGCATGTTTAAGCCAGTACTCATATATTGCTTACACAACAATTATACTCTTATTTTTTCCATTAAAATAAATTCTGTCACGCAGTAAAATTGTGTCTTCCAGTGTCATATAGTAATGGTGAAATGATGAAACACATTAAGGAAGCACAAGGGACAAGGTGAAGGAATACTGAAAGATAAAATTGCACTGTGTTATTGAGAAGACAAATTTGCCTAATGATGTCTATTGGTAACTGTAAATTCTCTCCTTTATCTAATGTTCACTTTTTTGAATGATTTAGTTTCTCATATATTGGAAGCATACGTATTTTATTTGCATGCATGTATCAGAGTAAAATCCTATCTATGTGGTGTGTTGAAATTTTGGAAACATGACAAAATGAGTTTCTTTCTGTCTAAAACCTGACAGGTAAATCATAAAAACTCACCAAATCATAAAAACTCATCAAATGTTGACAAATCATTTCATCAGAAATTGTGTGTTGTTTCAGTGTGGCTTTAGAAATCCTCTTGTGCAGCCAATGGACAGATTATGTGGCAGAACGTCTTTTGGGGGAAAATGACACTTAAAAAATCCTGTCATATAAGGAGACAGAGTTGTCTGCAGGTCCTTTATATAAAAGCTTGTGTCTCCTAACATGGTTGTTTTAATTCCTGTATTTGAACTGTTTGTATTTGAAATATGCTACTTGAAGAACTAACACTGTAAATAAGACTCTAGGGAGTCCATCTGGAATGAAGATGTCCAGATGATTCTTTGAGCTTGCTTCTTCCACTAAAACCAGCACAGGACACTGATTTTAGACTTTAAATTGTCTTGAGCAGTACAGACTAGATCCTGTCACTCCTAATTATACAGAGTGGTACGTTCTTTCATAAACAAATTGGTCATTTCTACTGGTGGTTGTCTCTAGTAGAAGGAAAGTGAAGAAAACATAAATATAACCCTATCTATGTACACAGGCAGGATCCACATCTCCACAACATGCTCTTAGTTTTATTAAGGTCATTTGAAGCTTATGCATCAAGACCTAAGAAGCCACTAAAGACATAATATAATTTCTTTTCAGTTATCACCTAATGAATAATAACAGTAATGTGGTGTTACATGAGAAGGGTTTTTAAATTGCTTGTAACTAGACTTGGTTTGTACCATAGAAGTTGGGTCCAGTTTTTGAATGCCCTAAAGTTAAGTTTCATGATATAAACCGGTTTATTGGATCTTGAAGTAGCTCAGGAAATTTATCATGAGCAGACGGAAGAGTCACCCAGGTCAGTCAGCCTTCACGATTCCACAGCTGCCACTCTTATGGGAGTTGTGGTCAACATAAGCAAGTTCTGTAGTACTGCCTAGATCATTATGCACCAAGACCATCTCCTGTTACATCTGACGCTCTGAACATGAGACTCAAACCCTGCTTCTCAAACAGATGCGTTATGCAGCATTGCAGGCTTTCTTCTGTTGTGTGACCCAAGCCATCAGATGCATCTGGTCAGCACACTGTTACGTAACAATTTCTTAGCTAGTAAATAATCTCACTGCCAGGACTCCTTTATTCGTGCATCTACTTATCCTAATGTGGCATCCACACAATCCACCTGTGGAACAGCTTCTTACATAAAAAAACTTACCTTTTGTCTTCCTTCAAAATCTACTACCATTTTACACACCAGCATCATTATTTGCTTCCTGTAGCTCTCCTGTCTCATAAGCTTATATTGCACTCTGTCTGCCAGTAAATCTGAAACAGAAGCCGATTACAAGCCTGGCACAGATCTGAAATGGTTCATCTTCTGCTCTACACAAATAATGCAGAATCCCAAATGCGTGCTTTCAGTTAGGTCAGTACATGGCCACCAACAATGTTTAGCCATTTCTAAATTAATATTGCTGTGCTGCTACAGCCACTATCTATTGTTAGAGTGAGTCAAGTACCTTCCGCTCCTACTATGTTGCCAGCAAGTTGGCAGAGGGCCACAAGTTAGAAGGACATACAGACTGCCATTTTCTTATTCATACAACACTATTCTCAGTATTTTTCTATTTCCTCTGCACCACAAAATCACTTACCAGATAACATATTGGCCTGTGGAAAGCTTAGCATAAGTTCTTTGCTCCTTTTCAGGACTTCTAAAAATAAATGTTTCTTATACATATTCTATTGTATGCAAAAATTTCACACTGACTCTGGACTTAGTTTGCCTTGGTACTGAAATAATCTATAAACAATTCCCTATTACACTGAGTTGTTGTACTCCAGCGAAAGTACTAAAGACTCACACACCTAGCAGCAAGTTATTAAAATGATCCTAACATGGAATAAATTAGGATTCAGTCCCACAATTCTATTTATACTTACTTGCCTATGTTAAAAATGACTTCTTGCAGTTCATACATGGATTTTCTTCCCAACGTCATCTGTTTGTTATGAACAACTTTTGAATAGTTATTTTAAATGGCCCTCTAAGGATACTCATATATTGCTTGATGGGGAGGCAAATAAATTTACATCTTTTATCTTCACAAAAGTACAAACTCACAGAGAATATATATTATTACTTCTATATTGTGAAGTAATACGTTGAATTAATTCCTGGTCTTTTCTAAACTAAACATTTATATTCCTTTTAGCTGTATATTTATGAGAAACATGGAGTACTACAATACACGATGCTTACAATGTAATTAAATAAGTTCCGCACAGCAAATAAAATATATCTGATCAAATAAAGTTAATTTCTGGAACTGTTATTGGAATACTGTTTTAAGAATTATAGTTATTTTGATGTAATGTTAACGATCACTTTTTTTCCAAGTCAGTATAGCCTCAACATAATTAAAGGGGGCATGTACGAAATAATGGAGACAGACCCCTAGGTGCCAGCTAAGGTTAGGAACTTCGAGTAAGACTAATCAATATATGAAAGCTACTGCTTTTAAGACATAAATTCTCTCAATACAGAAAACCAATTAAAACTAAGTAATTAAAAGATAAATATGTAAGAAGAATAGTATGTAACAACTACATATAAACTATATATATAGTTTAGAAGACATTTTATAGAAGCCATGTCTCTTTCCAATATTTCTGATTTGAGTTTTATGAAAGGGAGCTCTTCTGTGGGTTTGCATATACATACTCAAAATCCCTTAGACTGAAAATGCAGATTAATTTGTTCATTTTCTGTTCCAAATCACAATGAACTGTACCTCTCATCATCCAGCCTCATTCTAATAGCAATGCAGAACAGGGCATACACAAGTACATAATGTTAGACTTAGTAAAAAACAAATGGCATGAATTTTGGTGTATGTCTGCACAGTTCTACTGCTCTAAACAAATGACATCTGAACTTCCTACAGTGACTGCAAGTGGTTTCTACAAGACAAATATCTGAAGGCACTCAGCAGCAGCTGCCTGCTGTATTCAACATGGGACACCTGGAGATCTTCATACTGTCAGCGACTGATGACATCCGAAGTGCTGCGAAGCATTGCTGGTCCATCCTCACCTGCACTTTGCTTCGTTAATTGACACAATTCTTTGTTTTCCTTCTGTCACTTTGTCTAATATTTTTTGTAACATTAATGGTGACTTCTTTTGTAGACATTTTCTGTGCGTCCCATTTACTCTGTGAAAGTTTTAAACAGTGAGTTCCACACTGAGTCTTTGATGATTACCTCCTGATTTATGAAAACAGTTCTACATAATAAACAGAAAGGTTTCAGCATTCTTCACATAGTACTGTGATGAGCAGCAACATTCTCATTCAGCATGGATGCAAGCTTTTATAACTGCTTTAAAGACTGTGAACATCAGTAAGGTTTGGGTCAATCCTCTTGGCTACTATTAGCATCTCTGCACGCGTGTATTCTAAAAGCAGAGTAAATCAATCTGGTTTCAGTCTAGAAGTGGAAATTAGAGGTTCCTTCTGATGTCCCTGGGAATTGAGAGTGACTAGTCTGAGAATTTTCTAGTATTTTCCATTTCTTAATAGAAAATACAGTTTCAAAATAAGTTTTACCTGCATATAAGACTGAAGTACAATATATACCTTTCAAAGCTTCATCAGATTATTTCCAAATATTCAGATAAGGTAGCCTGTCTGAGGCATGCAAGTGCATCCTTAATTTAAATTTATCCTTCTCCTAGTATGTCTGCTTGTTGCCATAAGCAACGCACTATAGTGAGCAGTAAACTAGATAGGTCTGGCAAAGGACACTCAGAACTGGGCTGATGGAAACACAGAGCTGAGTTAGGTGGTTTTGATAATTGCATTTCCAGAATTTCATGAGACAATTTGTAAGTGTAAAGAATGTCAGATAAATTAGGTATCATTTACATGGTAATAAAGCCAGGTGGAATAATGTCTGTTAAAATTCCACTGACATGAGTGGAAGGTACATACTTATTTGCTGCTGTTTATCACTTCACATTTATGCAGCCTGAATACACATACTCCTTTACTACCTACTTCCCCCGTGCTGCTGTTCACACAAGGACTCTCCAAACTCACATAAGGACTCTTGAAAGGCTACACATATAATGAAAATCAAGCCAGGTAATTGTCAGCCAGTGATATAATCTGAATATCACCTTTGCTTTTGGGGTGTCTGACCATTATATTGCTTTCGCTGGTATTAAGATTCCTTTCAGCATCTTTTACTTCCAAGTTATTTTGACACTAAACTCATGAGACAATACTAAAGTTTTGTAGATGCAGCCTATGTCAAACGCCTTCCCCTTCGACACCACATATTGTATCCGGCCAATAGGGTAGGGGGTAAGTCTTAATGCTGGAGAAAATGAGAAAGAGAGAGGTAAAGCCATCTACCTGCTACTGCCTTACAGGCTGATGGCAGAACCCAAGTCCTGAGGGCATGGTCTGCAGCATCGTGTTGTATTCTTACAGCATGTAGAGGTAAAAGAAAAACTGCTGCTGTGCAAGCAGGGCAGTGTGTGGGAACATGTGAGAGACAGGAAGAAGTCTGGGCTTTGGTCTAGCCCCAAAGCCTTGGGTTTCTATGCATTCTTGTTACACTGGATGATCCTTTGACAAAGTACACAGTTGGTGAGCAGAAGAAAGGAGCAGGATGTGATCCAAAGCCTAGTGAAGTTACTGAAGAGACTCCCATTAACTTTTTCAGGCTTTGCATCCACCCTTGAATGAACCAGAGTTCGTGCAGTGAACATAATTGGAGCAAAGCAGCAATTAAGGAAAACACATTCCCTTTCAGATAATTAATCTAAATAGTTTGCACACTACATGCCACAGCTGGACTGAGCTGAAATAAATAAGCACAGGGGGTTTTGCTGTAACAAGCGTGTGACTCCAGTATCCAAATAAACCATCAATTTTGTGGCTATTCAGGCACGAGATGTGGTCAGAGGTGCTAGGCTCAGTCATACTGTGGATGTGGTGCCATCATTTTGTGTTACGCCAAGGCATTAAATACAATGTGATTGCAGCAAAGACTGTCAAAAATTATGTTTGACCTGGTAGAAGCAAGTGCTGAGCATCAGGCAACACAATTATACTCTTACCTCTGCTGCTCTGAAGCCATTTTGTCTCTGTATTGTAGCTCCCGTGCCATGGACCATGGGGTTCACAGACTGAGGACCACCATTGTTCCTCTTTTCGGTGTTCAGCATTCCAGCTGTTGCTGATGCTGTAGTTACACCTGTCTGAGCTGATTTTCCATCCTCGCGAATACCTAGTAAGGACAGATGAAAATGTGTGATTACTATGAAAGAACAGTTGTAGCTGTGTCTCTGGCTTCCTGCTATTTCACCACATCGTTGTGAGAGCACAAGCCATGGAAGGTGCAGTAGAGTGCTATGGTGGGAAAGGTCTACCTCCTTTTGTCACCTTTCCACTGTTTGGCCTTTCTCCTATAGTCCACTGCTTAGTGAAACAATGGCTTAGACAATGTGGAAAGCTGACTAATGAGTGCAGCATATCAATAGTCCTTTGTTCACCTGCAGAGCTCTGTTGGCTTCTCCACACACACAGCTGCTTGCATGACCTATGGACCCAGAGGGGCTCCCTTAAATCTGTTCCCGTTCTGGAAAATGAAGGGGTTAGATGTGAGCATCACAGATCAGACTGGTATGGAAGGAGAGATTGCTCTGTTTATGGCCTTAAATATTTTTAAAATCAGAAGTTGAGGCAAAAAATTCAGGAAAAATATATTTCATTTTGTTTTGACAATCAGTAATCAAATAAATAATTTGCTATCTGCTCTGTGTGGATAAGACGTGTTGTACAATATGATATTGGCCAGCCTAGAAGAATGTTCTTATCTTATTGGATTAACAAAAATCAGTTGTCATTTATGGTGAGTGCAGAGCACTAAACATCTGGCTGCAACTCTATGTCTGAAATCCAAATGCAAGGAACAAGTAGAATGCATGACTGGAGTTCACAATTCTATTTATAAAGACCTTTATGTTCAAATAGAAAAAATAAATCCCATAATTACTAACAGGCAATGCATGTATCAAAACCAGAGGAAGAAGCAAGGAGTCACAGATATTAGGTGAAAAATAAATATGAAGAAAATAAATGACAATTCATTACTACCTGAAGTATGCAGTGCCAACAAAACCTTCTGCCATGAATCAGGTGGGAATTCAAACACAGTACTAAGGGTATTAAAAAAGAAGCCGAGAAAGTCCTGAATCCTTTCCCAGAAATCTATAAGAAAAACCAATTTATGAGTAGAAAGCAACATCAGTAATAGCTAGCAAAGACAATGACTGAAATCAGTAAAATATTCAAAATATCTTCGGCCAAATATTCAAAGTCTTAATATTGAAATAATCAAACGCTGGGTAAGATTGAGAAGTCTAAATACAAACCAGCCACTGCACTTCCCTAAGCAGTCAGAAGATGGTGTTAGAGTTTTCCTAAAACAGCTTAACTTGTAGTGGTAATCACCAACAGTGCTAAATCATCTACTTTTCAATAGAAAACATTGAGTTGAAACTTGAAAATATTACATTGTAGTTTATTTTTAAAACAAAAAAAAATATTTCAGGCTTTGGAAGTTGCCTTTTCTGTTAGATATAAAACGAATGTCATTCTCCCACCTAAATCTACAGGTAACTTCCCACAAGACAAGAGTCACCTCTCCTGCCTCTCGTGAAAGTCCATACCTACTTGTGTCTTAGGTCTCATCTCTTCCTACCACTCCACAGTGCAAGATAAGAAGCAGAAAAATGACTCAGTGCAGAACAGTAAGCAGCACAGACTGATATAATATACAAAATCAATTGTCAGGAAGGGAGATGTAGAGGCAATTAGCCATGTGTGAGTCAGAGCACTAAGCCAGGAGTCACACTGTAGTCTACTGCCTCACCTTGCAGTGAGGCTGTGAGAACAGGGTCGAGTATCGCTCTTAACAGGCAAAATGCTATAGGCAATACATACTAATTCCATTAATGAAATCTTGGACATTCCAAACATATACAAATTATGAGTTTTTCCTTCTGCAGAGTCATCCTACTAAATTACTTTCTGCTATGTATCCCTTTGGCCATGTGGCCTCTAACTAAATTGTCTGGTGAAACAGCTGTCAGCTGAAAAGTCACTTTGTTATTATGCACAATTGTTCATTTATCAGATTGTGTTGCAGCTGCAGTCTCATACAGAACTATTTTGCTTACATCAATCCATCTCTGGAGGCTGATGGAAAACGACAATCCTGAGAATGGTTCATTTTTTGCCCTGTGTTAGTTTGCAGCCCAAGCATTCTTGCTGCATCCTGCATGGCAGGGGTAAGACTTTTTTTCACAATACTTAGCCAGAAATGAACTAAGTATCAGGATCTGAACCTTCCACTATTACTTTACTATATTTTTATATAGGTGACCTTGTGATCACCAATACTAGTGTAAAAAGCAATGCAAAAAGCTTTTTTTTATTATTCTGAAATACATTTGCTGTTTCGAAGATAAGAAACTAATTTAGAATTCTTTTTCGTTGGCATATAGATGATTTAGAAAGTGGGCAACAGTTTAAAGACTTCAGTGACTTGCTTTTTATTTATGAGCACTGAGAAGAAATTACAATGAGAATGCATGAGCAGTAGAAGAAACAGCATCAGATTTGTTGACAATTCATAAAGCAGCACCTAGTTTATAGATTAGATATGTAACACAATGCTGATGGCAAAATAGAGATGATGTTAAAAAAAAAGATTAGGAGCACGTTTTCTTTTTAAATAGCTAATATTTTTGTATTGCTGTTTGGGGTTTGCCACACTACACAAAAATGGAAAAGTTAACTTACTTCTTCCGTACAATACAGAATTTGCAAGCTAGCAGGTTGGTAATGCTCAGTGTCGTTTAACTGAGCTAACTGTCGAGACATTTATATCGTCCTCACAGCATGGGTTCGATAAATAACTTCAGTATTCGATAAATTCAGTATTCGATAAATAAGTTCAGTAGAAACTTAAACAAACAAGTTCAGTAACACTCTTTATGTTCTCGAGGCCTCTGCCAGGACAACCTCTGACAAATGCCTGTGGGCGTCCTAAGGCCAGGGAAAACAGTAGATCATAGAATCATGGAATCACAGATCCCACCACAATCCTCTGTCAAATCCATGTATTTTATTTTTAACTGGCAAACCCAGAATATTCTTATGGCTCCACTCCCAAAACCTGAGTTTCTGTCTGACCATCACCCCCCCACCAATGCAATGGTGACCCTTCCCTTTGCAATGGTTTGTCAGGGTTCAGGGGACCGCCAGGCTGTTCCCATTATGAGGAGGAATGTACAGTAAGAGGCAGGTATTTCACTGCATGTAATCAGGCTTATTCATAAAGAACATACAGGAGTTCTCTCTAATGAATGTGGGGAGAGTACCCAAGCAGCAGACCCATTGCTTACTAATTCTAGTTTTTCGTTCCAGCAGGAAATGTGCTTAAAATGATTGTCTCTCCTATGGCAGTGCTTCCTGTCACCTTCCTTTTCACTGGCTTGCTAACTCTTGCCTTTCTTACCAGACCAACAGAAATCCTTTAGGTTGCAGTTTGACAAACACTTTTTTCCAACAGCACCAGGAAAAAAAAGGGTTAGTTCAGACTGAAATCTATCCCTAGACTTTATTCATGACCCAATGACGCAAGCAGTTGGACTGGCACAACTTGGGAGGTAGCACGGGAATCAAAGCAAGCAGCAGAAAGCAGCTTAGGTCGGTGCACTAGCAAACAAACCAAAACCAAACCAAACCCGGCTCATCCGGCTACACTTGTTCTTCTCATTGAGGTGCCTTGCTGAGCTGTCTAAATCCTCTAGAAGTAGGTTCACCTTGCTCCCAACTACCCTCCATCAGGGGATGTGCATTTGTTTCACCCATTTAACCCGGATTTGCCAAAGATTCCCACTGTGTTGCTGGAGAAACAGTGTCCCAAAGATTTCTTAAGAGGCTGTTGGCCCACTGCGAGGTGCGATATGACTGATTACAAAGAATCTTTATTTCTAAAAGATCTTTCACTAAGAAATCTGATGATTTAGACCAAATGATGGCAGTTTAAATAATCTTTTGTTTTGTGTATTTCCAAATTAAAAATTTGATTGGATTTTGAAAAACAAATCTGCACAAGTTTTTTTCACTAAAATGCTGGTGCTAAATTACTGCCTTTTTTTTCAAAATTCCCAAAATAAAGAAGTTTGGGAAATTTAGATATAGAAAAAGATCCACTGTCATTATTGATTTGTACATATCAAAACTAAAAATCCATCTGTACAATATCTGGGTACGTTTTAGCTGTTACCGAATTTAAAGAAGGACATTCAAGAACAGTCTTAGAATTATATCAATATATAATGAACAGAAAGCTACCTAAATTCAGAGGCATCTAATATAAATATGAAGACCAGCAAGACAAGACAAATGCATCTGAGATATAGGTCCTGTGAGGAGAAAATTAGGCATATTAAAGGTAATATTAACTCCTAGAAGAGGACAAAGAGAATAGAACATGACAATCGTCACTATTAACACAAAAAATAAAGGCCGTGGTATTTTTAAGTAGCTCACATAAACTGCATAAATAAAATTAACTCTCCAAGAACTGCTGCTACTAATTAATAGTTTATCCTAACGTTGAATATTCAGACTGCCAGTACAACACCAAGTTTTTCCAGTCTTCCTGGGATAACCTCCTACTCTGTCTGCTGCAAACATAATGAAAAATTCAGTGTGTCCAAGAAAACATCAAAATTAGATTTTAGAAGGAAGACTCCGAACACATCAGTGCTTCTATTACTTTAATTCTATATCTGCTTTAAAATTTTCTTTATTAATCAATGAGAGTTATTATCATCATGACTCCTTCTGCTTCATACTCTTTAGTAATGTATTAATCACAGCTAGGATGCAATCATCCTGTAAAGAACAGATGTTTTCTTCATAAAAGAGTTATAGGCTGTAAATAAAGGCATATTTCAGCCCCTAAATGCAACTTGGAAACCTGATATAAAGGCACTAATGCATTTGGAGAAATCCGTCTGTGGGAACTACGGGGGGTCAATTTTGTGCATGACAGAAGATAAAGGTATGACTTCCTTAAGGCCTTTTGCTGGACCTTATCGATGTAATATATTAGAAAGATAATACATATATTCTAATGATCAAGAATGGGAGAAGGAAGTGGATAGCAACATTTAGGCGTGTCCCTTAACTATCAGGACTACAGAAAATGTCTCAAAGCATGGGTGGCATGAAGGTAGGTCTACCGGATCTCTGCATGGACCTCGTCAGAATTGCAGTATCTTCATAAGACCCAAAACTGAACTGAAAATTTCTGTGACTAACAAAAAACATCAATGCTGCAATAGCTTATACTGTCAAGAAATTCAGGAGTATGAAGCCTTCTAGTTCAGTGGCTAAGTTATTCTTAGCCAAAAGAATCAGACCTTTGTGGAGAAAATGATTCCACATGCGCTTGTCACAATATTGTCCTACTTTATTTTGAAGCAGCAACCAGTAGCCAGAACAGGACATGAATTCTGACCCAAATATGTTACAGATCTGACCCAGTGCTGCAGACCCTGTGCTGTCACATGCTCTGCTATTGAATAATAAGCCTGTATTTGTTTAAAATGGGTAGCTGTTGATTAGCATGCTAAATTTTACATCTTTGGAATTGACTATGAAAACCTGTAAGGTGCAATTTTCTGGTTCAGCAATACCCTTTTTTACTTATCATGGCTGTTATCTCATGAATAATGCATAAGAAACTGTTTTAGAAAATCCCTGCACAATAAGATGCCGCAATGTAAAAATAGACTCTCAGAAATCTCACAGTAAAGACAAATGCACAATTTTAACACAACATGCAGTTTCTTCCAGAGGAAGTATGTATTTGCTACAATCACTTTCTTGCTTTTCATACAAGAGTGATAATAACCACAGAGAATACTGTTTTCTATACTGTTGTCTTGATTTGAAACAATGTATGCTTGGGAAAATGACATATCTGCAGGCCTGAATGCTGGTATGTACTTACTGCTGCAGAAATAAAAGACAGGATGGGTCCCATCAAAAATGATGGCGCGGAGGTTGTGACCAAAGTCAAGTTTAAGTAATTTCTTCCAAAGCAGAAGCCTCAAGATGAGGTTAGATGCTCAGGAAAATGCAAGTAGCTTTTACCCTAACAAGAGAGAATTCAGAAACTTTCAGTACTAGCAGAGAGTGGGTTTGTAAGGCAGCATGAAGCATCCAGAAGATCTGCAAAAGAAGGACCTGCTGCAGCAAGAAAATGTCACCAGAAACAATGTTTTGTGTTTACTGAATTGGTAAATACAATACCACGATAAATTTACTGCCTGAACATTCAGAGAATTCAGAATTACTTACCTGAATTCTAATGCAGTACAAATTTTAGGTGGTGAAGCAAACCAAAACAATTGTATTTGCATCTTCTACATGTTCTGTACTGGTCACCAAAATTCTGCAGTCTCTCCAGGGAAATGCTTTCCCCATGGCCTGGGAAAAGGCAGGGGAAAGAGATCTGTTCTCCTTACATGAAGCTCTCCACGTGTAGCAGGTTTCCCCCTGGACTTTGACCAAGCAGAGTTGATCCATGCCAGGGCATACAGCTCACATTCAACAGGCATGGGGAAGCGGGAGTGAGCTGTATGCCTTCCTTCTGAATTCCATGGGATGCTATTTGAACTCAGCTTGCCTTAGAACACCGACAGCCTCTTAATTCTCTGTTTGGAAGGTACCTCTTCTACTTCCAGTGCTAAGGGAAGTAGATGATAATAAGAGGAAATTCTGTATTTATGCAGACAATGGGGCTCAGATAACAGCTAATAGAAGAAGAAAAATCAGACTCTGAAATCCTGTTCTGGCCATGGTTATGTCACATTCAAAAGCCTTATGGAACTATATTCTCCTGTAAGATTATGGTTTATGGTCCTGTAAGATTAACTGTTTTATTTAGTGCTAAAAGAACTGGCTTACAATGAATACATTTAGCACTTTTAAATGACTCTATGCACATCACAGTCCTGGCAAAACGGGAGACCAAAGCACATCTTGTGACAGTTTTGGCTGGCAGCTTTGCTTATTTCCATATTTCCTACCACTTTGTTTCTGAGCACAAAACAAACGAGTGTCCTATAGATCTCTGTATTTCATAACTCCTTTTACCATTGACATTTTGTAACGAAGCAAGAGGCTCCTCTCTGTAAAAGACATTTCTAAAAGATTGTAAAACTGAAATTTAACATGCACATGCATAAAGAAGCATATGATAAATAGCTCTAAAAGTCTTGTCAGATTTATCACTATAATATGAAGATTTCTCCTAGAGAGTATTAAAGGATTCTAGCAGACAAGTAGAATACAGAAAAAGGCAGCATTAAAGCTGCAAACACTGATATTCCTGACATGGCCTAATTTTTCGGGTACAGGCAGATGCTAAATCTTTGCATACTGGTATATTTTTACTACAAATGATGATACAGAATCCTGGTACAACTATCTTGTAAGCAAACTTAACAGTGCTGCAACCACGTCTATGGAATGAAAGGTGAATATAAAATTTATATTTATTCCAAACAGCAAAAGCACACTGCAACGTTCTTTAATAACAAGTGTTTGTGTCAAAGATCAAGACAAAGTATTCTACATGGAAAACAGAATCCGAAAGCAGAATAAGGGGATGTTGGTCTGACCCTGAAGGGAAGACAAGAAATACAAACTTGAAAGAATTGTAATCAAGGTACTAGGGAAGGGCTTAATGGCAGAAAGAAAACAGAGTTTGGTGGATGAAGATGAGAATTTTAATAACTGGAACAGGCAAGAAGAAGTGAATTTTCACTACATCGTGGAAGAGCCTTCAAAAACATAGAAGAATCAAAGACATTGAAGGCTAAGTGCATTTTATGCCTGGCAAAATAATGAGACAGAATGGACTGAGTAATTTACCAGTGCCACATGATGTGCCAGAAACAGACCTTGCATTCCTCCAAAGCGAAAAACTAACATACAAATAGCAAATCTCTGAAGTGCTTTCCATCATACTGCATTTTAGAAGCACAGGCAGTGCAGGGGTCTGCTTCTCCATCTGCAAAGACACAGGTTGTGTTTCTGCACTGCCCATGAAAAACTCACCATAAAAATTATACTCTCCATGCACAATACTTTACATCATGGGTATACAAACCACGCCAAAAGTTTTCCAAAGGTGCTTGCTTTTGGCTTATTTCTGTCTGTCCCTTCCCTTAAAATACAAATAAAGTAGTTCCCATTATAGGAAAGCACTGTGGTAGATGGAAACAAGCAGCAGACTGCCGTCCACCTCTCAAACACCCTTCCCACAACTGCACTCACCCTGTTTCAGGACAGGTTCTGAACAGTAGCTTAGATTTGTAGATGTCTGCATGGTCTTTCCTTCTCCTTCAGGATGTGGTAATGAAACATCACTCATTATGTTTTAGACTAATTTCCAACACAGAAAAGGAAAGTAGTATTATCACGCTGATTACCTCGCTAATCATGCATGGAACGTTAAGATGAGTAGATAGTATCATTTCAATTAATCATACTGAGGAGCAGTAAAAATATTTAGGCAGACTAAACCGAAATTCTTATGAAAAGCATCTAAATATACATGAACCTTGAGCTGAAATTGCTCTTCACTTTTGCTCACTGAAGTTTAGCAGCTTGAAATTGATGCTAAAGGTTCCAGATAAGATGTTAGACATGTATTTTAACAAGTGATTAGCTACTGACCTAATTTACAAAAGCTCAGGCAAAATGTCAGCCACCAAGAAATTGTAAACTAAGTCTAAATGCCCCAAATGTGTGCTTCACATGGGAATTAACTTAGGATAAGACCAGTGGGCTCTACGGCCAGGTGACATTTCCAGCCTTAGAGCCTATGAATATATGAAAGAATACTGATGTCTTCACTGACTCATCATAGCAAAATGCTTTGGCTTAAGGTATTTCTACATGTGTCAAAAAATTATCACTCACATTTAGCCATCATCCCAAAATGAGCTGTGCTAAAACCTAACGTCATCAGCTGTTAACAATCTACTGGATAAACCCATGACCGTTTTTTCATCTTTTCTATGGATGCTGTGAAACACTCAGAAAGTGCTTAGGCAGCAGCTTTATGCAAGTGGCAGAAATTCATGCTTTTAGCACTGCAATTCTGATGGTTTTGAACTATATATTCCTAAAGTGGATTGGAACCAGCCAGAATATATAAATTCATTCCTGAGGAAAAGAAAAAAGAATTTTAAAATAACCTGAATCAAGATATTAAGTGGGGGATGGGAGGATGGGAAACCTTCTTCCACAAGAAGAAGGATTTTTCCAAACCATTTCCATCTGAGCATCCTGCAAATAGGACCTATCATTGACAAAAGCCACTGCTCAGGCTTCCTGCCAAAACCCTTTCAGACCCTTTCCCTCCACTGTCCTCCCTATCACCCACTGCTGAGGCAAAGGGCAACAGCTCTTCAAGAAGTTAACAACATTCCTTTGGCTCTCAGTAACTAAAAAATTTATTCTCAGGAAACATTTCAATGTTTCAAGAAGGAAGCATTTGCAATGGAAAATTATCCAGCCAGAAGGTTCCAAATGATCCCTCCCGCAAATCACCTTGCTCAACAACTTTTCTGCTTTCTGGTTCTGTGACAGGAAGAAAAGCCTTTCATATAATTCAAGAACTGATGCACATAGCATATGTCATGATTTTTTTTCATCTGCAGGTAAATGACTGTGCTAGGGGAAACTATGGGTGATCGATCTAGTAGGTCTGCTTCAGAGCGCAGGAGGGATCTAGCAAGAATGCTGGCCGTCAGCTACAGGAGAACTAATCAGAAACTAAGAGGCCTTGTGGAAAAGTTATCATATATTTAATTTTATTGTTATTATTGTTGTTATCATTATTATTATTTTCCAGCTTTTGCAGTGCTTTGAGGGACTCCTAGAGACAGAAAGTGCAATGAAGAGGCTGCCAAGGAAGCAGAAGGCAGCGAGAAACTCCCCAGCCCCTACCTTCTCCTCCTGGCACAGGGCAGCTGCTCCTAAGGCAACAAGACCTTTCAGGAGGTTTTGTGCAGTACCTGCACATCACTGACCACGTGCCATTAAACAAGACTGATGTTTATCAGCAGTTGAGTCTAACGCCTCTAACAAAATAACAAGCTGAAGGCTCATAATAGAAGAAATTTTCCCATCTATCAATTATTTCTGATATATTTAATAAATTTTTGCTCACTATGAACTCCACCTTTTTGTATGGCATTTGATTATTAGTATATAATTAATTTTAAAATACTTTTAGAGGTGATGAAAGGAGGTCACTTAGTATGTTGTGATGGGCCAAATAAGTATCACTTATATTTTTCAACCAAATCAATAGAACAAAATAAATATAAGACCCACAAAGCATATTATTACACAGAATGGTCATGGTGCAAAATGGCAGCAACAGCCCCATCCAAACTCCTTGCATTCCCTAAACATTATCTCAAACAACATTTGTGCCTTTAACAATCCTACTCTCATAATTTAGCAAAAAGCTTAAGCATAGATTGTCTCAGTATCAACAGGCCTTTTTCTACACTTAAGAGACTTAGTTTCAGGGGTGGATGGGGAGGGGTGGGATGACGCAGGAACATAAAATAAAAATGCCAAAGTTCTCTGACAATACGTTGAAATATTTTGTTGCTTCCAATCTGTATTTCAGCCTTTGCTCTTAAATAACATCTGTGCCATTGTGAAATTAAGTTAGTATTAAACTATCAGACAACAGCGAAGATGAAAACATATGATTAGAAGAAATAACAGCAATGGTTATGCTAAATAATACAGTTATTAGAAAAAAATGTACATGTCTGCCTAGTCTAATTTTTTCCCAATAATTTCAAGGCCCTCTTGTGGTAGAGTAAATACTGTCTTAGGCCAATACTGGAATGTTTGATTGGGTTCTAACTCAAATACGGATGTTGAATGAAAAATGGCAATCTTGAGTAGTTTCAGGCCAGTGAGTTGACTACCATCATTTACTACAGAGAATATTCATTTAATTATACTTTGTTCCTCTATTGCTATCTAAGGTTCTGTGGTAGGTTGAGCCTGGCTGGTTACCCACCAAAGGTGCCCTGCCACTCACCTTCTCTACCTCCCCCGCTCCCAACAGTGCAGGCGGACAGGGAATGGGGGTTGCAGTCAGTTCATGGAATGTTGTTTCTGCCACTCCTTCCTCTTCAGAGAGAGGACTCCTCATACTCTTCCCCTGCTCCAGCATGGGAACCTTCCCATGGGAGGCAGCTTCTCCGTTAATTTCTCCAGCATGAGTCCTTCCCATAGGCTGCAGTTCTTCATAAACTTCTCCAGCACAAGTCCCTTTCACAAGGTGCAGTCCTTCAGGAACAGACTGCTCCAGTGAGGGTTCCCCATAGGGTCACAAGTGCTGCCAGAAAACCTGCTCCAGCCTGGACTTCTCTCTCCTCAGGGCCACAGATTTTGCTAGGAGCCTGCTCCAGTGCAGGCTTCTCACAGAGTCATAGCCACCTCTGGGTATCCATCTACCCTAGCATGGGGGTCTCCATGGGCTGCAGGTGAACATCTGTGCCACTGTTAACCTCCATGGGCTGCAGGGGACAGTCTACCTCACCACAGTCTTCACCATCGGCTCCAGAGGACCTCTGCTCTGGCACCTGGAGCACCTCCTCCCCATCCTTCTTCACTGACCTTGATGTATGCAGAGCCGTTTCTCTAACATATCCTTACTCCTCTTTCCGGCTACAGGTTGTTGCACAGGTTTTCCCCTCCTCTTTCTTAAATATGCTATCCCAGAGGCACTTCTACCATCGCCGATGGGCTCAGCCTTTGCAAGCTGTGGGTCCGTCTTTGAGTCGGCTGGCATTGACTCTGTCAAACATACGAGAAGGTTCTGGCAGCTTCCCACAGAAGCCACCCCTGCAGCCTCCCTGCTACCAAACCTTTGCCATGTAAGCCCCATACAGGTTTTTCATAATCCCCTGATCCGTGGACTGATGCAGAAATGCTACTTTTTTACTGGTAAAAATTGTTGGTTTTCCATTTCTGAGGGAACATTTCCTGCAGATATGCTGTGAAAAGTTCAACTAGAAGTTCTTAAAGCCTATGGGAATGGTTGACTGCTTGGAAGCAAGCAGGGGCTCTGTGCTTTTTCATGCCTTTGGTTTACCTCCACACTTGGTACCACGTTTGTACTTTCAGTACTGACAGGAAGGTTCACTATTTATGTGGTCTTCCAGAGGTGCAGTAAGGCTCCACACAAAACTAGATGCTATTTGGAAAGAACCCCTCTGAAGAATAATCCTACCAAATCATGCTTTTAAGAAAGTTATTTTTAGAGTGCTCTGGACCGTACTCTCTTCTTGTGCAGACAGAAGCGCCTACACACTTCACACAGTCACTTAACACATATAACAAGTCTGTTGTCCGTCCACATAAAAGTAAACACAGAAAAAGCTAGTGTGCAAAGCTGAGCAGGCACATGAGAAGGCTGCTTTCTGAAAGCTAGATTGTAAAAATTAGATCCAAAAGCTTTCTCTCTCAACTCCATGAAACATCCTATGTGCAATTTTAAATTTTCTTCCCATTTTAATGTGGTTTAGAAAGGTTTCCGCAGTACCACCCTCCATACTGAGGCTAGTGACAACTGAAATGGCAGAGATCATATAATTAAAATACAGAAACAATATAAAAATGGGATCCTGTAGCAAATACCATCTCATTACATCCAAGGTCTGGACTAAGGTAGAATAGGGATTACTGTAATATGTTTACAGCCCAGTAAAAGGCTGTATTTATTCACTTTCACCATAAAACTGTAATAAGGTTGACTCTTGAAAATAACACGTATCAGAATTATTGCTCTAAGTGTTTCTTAAACATACCAGACTTTGAAACAGCATGTTAACAAAAGCACGGAGCTCTGCCTTGGGACCAGTGATGAGCCAGCTCAAGCTGCTGGGCCAGTCTCAGATCAATGCAGGTGATGCTGGGGTGGGTGTTTGCCACGGACTGCCAGATCATGAAGAAGGAGATGAGGCCTTCTTCAGACAATGGGAAGAAATCATCCCAGAGGAGACAAGGCTCAGGTGATTTTATCCATGTGTGTAAAGCCAGACTCTTCAGTGGTATCCAGTGAAAAGACAAGGAGTGATGGGCTCAAGTTAGAATTCAGGAAACACCATTTAAACATAAGAAAACTTTTTTGTAACAAATGTGTCTGAAAACTGGTACTGGCTGTCCAGAGAGGTCATGGACACTCCACCCTTGCAGCTATTCACACCTGGCTGGACACAGCCCTGGGCAACCTGCTCTATCTGATTTCGTTTAAGCAGAGGTTGGACTAAATGGTCCCTATCAGCCCAGTGATTCTGCCACTCTGTAAGAACAGCAGTAACGGGTGTAAGAGCACAAAGAGATACTGATATATCTATATCACACACTAGCAAAAGTGTTCACTCTTTGGCTCTTAACCAAAATAAAGGGATTTTATTAAATACTTCTCTGCAGTCCGATCTACAAGAAACCATCTGCTGCACAAAGTTCTTAATTTATGACCTGATGCTTGCTTATTCATTTCTGTTATGCTTTTAACTTGATGTACACCTGGTAAATGAAAGAGGAGATGACTGCATCTCTGGTCCAAGCCAACACCGGTCCCTGTTGTTATGGCAACTGGTGTTCACCATAGCCCTGCTCTTTGGCTGCGGCTGCTTCCAGCCTCTCCAACTGTAAAGGATGGAAAAGCAATTTTCAAAAACTTCTGTATGAAAGGTTACCTCTAAACCCCTGGATTGTGCATACTGAGCCTCATCCAGAGCCTAACAGTAAAGATGAACCCGGTCTGTAAAACTTCCCGCAGTTGTCAACAATCACAAAATAGCAGAGCAGCAGCATAAGTTGGACATTTAAGTCAACAATTATTCATAAAGTCACAACTATATTAAAAGCAACTATGCAAGATAAACTGTTAGCTAGATAGATTTCTAGATCCTGATAAAATTTCTCTGTTTTCCTCTAATTTTATTTATTTTACAAAGGCCTCAATTCTACTCCCATTTCATAGATATTTTGTAAATGTCTTTGCTAGGGAATGAACCAACCCTAAATTGCAGATTTCAATCCTGGCAGATCATTGACTGCAGTTACATTTGCTGATGCCATAAGCAAATTTTTCTCCCAAGTGCATGAGATGAGTCTGTGTGAAACGTGGATAATTATTTTTCATACTCTTCAGGAAAAAAAAAAAGACTTTACTACAGAAATAGCGCAAAGTACTAAGAATAAAAAAACAATTATCTCTGTTTTTAAAGCCTTAGTCAATAGTGCGAGTCAGGTAATTATAAAAAACAAAGAGAAGTTTTATTAGTTGAGGAGCTGAACAATTGAGTCCTGAGGTAATCAACATGCAGCTTTTCAGTTGTGATACAAGAGAATTCCTTTTAACTTGGTTGCTATATCATTTAAAAATTACTTATTTTTATTTACATCTCAATAGCAATCTCCAGCCAAGACTGGGATCTTTTATGTTGCTGGCTGCTGTTGGAAAACAGCAAGAAGAGATCATATCCTAAGGAGTTTGCAGCCTGTAAGGTAAAGCATGATTGCAAGGTCTCTGCTGCTTTATCCACCCTGTGGCACTTTCAAGTATAATAAAGGAAAATAACTGAATACAGCAGCTAACTTAGACACTGAAAAATAGAAAGAAATAGAAATAAGATGTCTTAAAGCCTGCTTTAAAACAAAACAAAAGAAAAATTTTGTTACAGGTAGTATTGAACAGGTTTGTAAAGCACTTTTACAGTACTGGTTTCTGGTAGAAAATTATGCATCTTAAGTTCCAAGCCTACACATATAAATACATATCAGCGAGTTATCCCAATGTAACACAGCAGGCTATGCAAATGTGTTCTCAAAAACCTCACGGTTTGTGTGCAGTTTTTGTTATTTCAGCCTTCACCCGCAGCTTGCTTGTAATCCATGGTGACTGCCCTGGGGACTCACCTGCACCTGCAGATTCTCACTTCCCCAGAAAGTCATTACTTGTGCTAACTCTTCACTTAGCTGAATCAGACCCTCTAAAGAGAAGGCAATTTGTGCAAAAGGTTGCAAGGAACAAGGAACGGTTACCAAGCAAAAACGTAGTCTATTATTTTCCCCAGCTACTGCCTGTGCAATATCTGAATCCTCCGACAAGTTCTTTGCACTCACAGCAATGGATGTTCTTAAAAGAAACAGCTGTTTTATGGGTGCATGATGAGTTTTTCCTTTTTTTCCTCCCTCCTGGAAGCCACTCAGCCTATGAACAGTGCATACACTTATCTTCTAGGCGTCGTTCAATTTCACCACCCGCAGTGCTTCAAGAAGTTATTTATTATTTTTCTACCCATTTCATCTGTATCAATTTACCCTGCTTATCATTGTCAAAGCCTCTGCCTCAGCACTGCAACGAATTGCTATGACCTATATTCATGGCTGACAGTGATTTGTCATGAACCTAGGAAAAACTATCTTATCACAACTGATACTGTCCTATATGCCTTCCAGTAAAAAACAGGAAGATTTGTAATACATCTTCTTAAAGCATATGTAAAAAATCAGATAGGAAAGTGGACAAATATTCTAAGAAACCAGTTGAAACAGGAAGAAAGGAAAAGCAAAAGGAAAATTTAAGAAAACTCATTATTTCCTTTTTAATTCAATATTTTAGCTTTCAAAATGTTTTAGTAAAGATACAAACATTTGGCTATACATAGTTCAAATGAGAGCTGACAGAGAAATCTAAATATGCTGGCTGACACAAGGAGGAAGACATAATGAAATTTTGAGGTGGCATGAGATTCCTAAGATTAATATACAGTAGTTATTAGCCCTTTCCTCATTGATATGCTTGCTGATCCTGTATACCATACATTCTTTCATCCCTGCTTGATTTACTCCTATCTCCATGGTGATGTCCACTGTCTGGTGTTGTTTTTTCCACTTGATTGAAATATGACAACAATCACAGACACCTTTTACTGCTTTTGGCATTTTCCTGAAAGCTTTCTTTCATCCCACCTCCACTTCTCCCTCTTAATAGAATTTTACCAAGTTATTCCAAGAGAATAATGACAAAGAACAACTTCATCCTCTTCTCACCAGCCGCCTTTGGCTAGTCCTCATTTCCCCGCCTGCCCCCTCCCTTCTATGTCCCTGTTACAGAAGTTTCCTGCCTCCACTTATGCCAATGTCATGTCCCACCTCCTCATCGCCTTCACCCTACTCTTAGCCCCTCCATTACTGTTCCCTTTTCCCTTTCATGCTTTAGTAGTTTTCAGTTCTCACACTAAAGGCATGTTTTCCTCTTCACCTCTTAACCCATACTTGACCTCATTTGCCCCTCCAATTGCTGCTTCCTCTCCCTTTCATCTGTAAATTCACAGAACATGCTGTTTCTAGTCCCTGGAGTACCTCTCGTTTTTCCTTTCATACCTCAGTCCTTACCCTACAACAGCTCCCAATGAAGTATTAACACTTCATGATTTTTGATGCACTAATTGGGACCAGGATACATTCCTCAGGTCCCTTAAGTTGCCACCACCATCCTTTGTCCTCTCCCCATCCTCTTCCTCTCTAATTTCTTCTGCAAGTTTTTTTTGTAAAGAGCTTCGCATACTCTAATCAGTCTCTATCAGACTTGAGTGCTGTCCTCCTTATCTCTGATATTCTCATCTGTAAATTCAAATTCAATTATCGTATGTTTCTAGGAAGAATACTTGCTGATCTACCTCTTTATCACTTCCTATTCAATATCAAATCTCAGACTATCTGGCTTCTGCATACAATGTTTAGGCACCAACTCAAATTCAACACGGCTAAGATAATGCTAAGGAGAGGTACTCAAGAAACACTTGCTGTGTCTTCATTGATAGAGACAAGACTGCCACCTGTCATTCAAGGTTACCAGCCAGTACCATCTTGAATTTCTTTAAAGTCCTTACATAATCCTGTTCAATACAGCACTTCATATTCTGACTCACCTTCAAATTCTCATAATTTCATATGAGTTCTCTTGTCCCTTTTTGCCATATTTCAGCCAGCACAGAGTCATCACCTCCCTATCCCAGGTGGCCTGTGACGCCCACCTCTGTGAACTTCTACTCCTGCATTTTCACAATTTCTTCCTGGTGCTTTGTAGCTCACTATAAAACTCCACAAAGCTACTTTTTTTCTTCTGAAGCCTCCTATAAGCAGTTACTGCTTTATATGCAAATTGTCATTTACCTGGGGCAGCGCTCGTTTTCACCTTGTGATTGTGCAACATCTAGTACGATGAAGAATTTCTGGACCTAGACTGAGATTTCTAGATACCACTGCAATACATAGTAATTCTTCAAACACGTTAAATTCCACATCAGGTCAGAGCTCCTCATTCTGTTTTTGACCTCTGCTCCTACTGGAATACCCTGCCCCTACTGCAATACCTCAAGTGCACAAGCTAGAACGTTCCATGCTGACAAGAGTGAGGACATTCAGCCTCGAAGGGCAGCTCCCATGCAGCCCACCATGCGATCAGGTTTTGGTTTTGTATATCATCCTAATTTGAAGCAGTGTGGGAGAAGGCTGGCATATCACTAAATCTTCTTTATTTTAAACCTGTTTCCTAAATGACTTGTTTTGAAAAAAACCAAGTCAGGTATTCCCAGGTATGCCAGGTATTCCCCAGCAAAAGCCTCAAAGATCAAGTTCTCTCCCGTTCTGGTGCTGCTATTACACAGTTGATGGCATTTATATGCCTTCTCTCACACGCAGCCCCTCTGCGAGGGTTGAGCCCCGAGGGCGGGTGCCCAGTCCCGCCTGCGGGGCAGGAGAGGGGCAGCAGGGGACAGCAGAGGCTCCAGGACTTCACAGAATCACGGAATGGTTTGGGTTGGAAGGGACCTTAAAGATTATCCAATTCGACCCCCTTGCGGTGGGCAGGGAGAGTTCGCACCGGATCAGGTCGCTGAAAGCCTCATCCAACCTGACCTCGAACACCTCCAGGGACGGGGCAGCCACGGCTTCTCTGTAACCTGCGTCTCACCACCCTCACAAGTAAAACATTTTTCTTCCCAATATCTCATCTCAATCTCCCCTTTTTCATCTTCAAACCGTCCCCCTGGTCCTTCCGAGCCCCTCCTCCGCTCTCCCGTACCCCCGTTTAAGCCCCGCAGCGCTACCACGAGCTCTCCCGGGGGCTCCGGCGGGCGGACACGTCCCCGCTCCGCCGCCCGCGCTCACCGGGGCGCCCGCCGGGCTCGGCGCCGCCGCCCTCCTGCGCCGGGCTCTCCGAGTCGGTGTTGGTCAGCCAGGTGGACTCGGTCTCCCGCGTCCAGCTCTCGTAATAGCGGGGTTCGATGGCATCCGCCCTGCTGCCCCCGCAGCCCATGGCAGCTCGGCGCTCACCGCCCGCGCAGCATCGCTCCCCGCCGCCTCAGCCCCGCTCTGCGCGGCTTCGCACGCCTTCCTCCTCCTCCGCGGCGCCTTTATCAGCTCCACCAGCCGCCCCCCCGCCTCCATCCTAGCTGTCCCCTCCCTTTCTCCTCCTGCCTCCCTTTCCCTTCCCTTCCGTTTTTCCTTTTCTACGGGGAGAACTTACAGCTATCTACAAGTCTCCGAAAGGCGGTTGTGGGGGGTGGGTGCTGGTCTCTTCTCCCAGGTGACCAGAGGGAATGCCTTCATTTGCATCACGGGAGGTTCAGATTGGACCTGCCCATGGCAGAGGGGTTGGAACTGGATCATCTTTAAGGTCCCTTCCAACCCAACCTATTCTATGATTCTATGACATTAGGAAAAATTCCTTCACTGAAAGGGTTATCGGGCACTGGAACAGCTGTCCAGGGTGGTGGTTGAGTCCCCATCCCTGGAGATATTTAAATACGGGTGGATGAAGTGCTCAGGGATATGGTTTAGTAGTGGTCATGTACGGTTGGACTCTGATCTCCAAGGTGTTTTCCAACCTAGTGATTCCATGATTCTTCTTCCACCCTACCACCTGCCCACCCGTCCCCAGTCTCTCTCCATCCATGGCTCCAGGGAACCCAAGGAGAGGGCATCACTGCCCCCACTATGGCGCAGAGCTCCCCCTGGTCCCCAAGGGTGGGACGGCCAACAGCAGACACCCGCCTTGGGCTGGCAGCCTTTGCCTCTTCCCTGGGTTAGGCATTTAGACCTACAGGTGTTCAAGGCCAAGTTGGATGGAGCCTTGGGCAGCCTGATCTAGTGGGACATGCCCCTATCCATGACAGGGGTGTTGGAACTGGGTGATCTTTGAGGTCCCTTCCAACCCAAACTATTCTATGATTCTATGATTTTGTAGACTGGCAATACATGCCAGCCTGCCCTAGCTAACACTGCGCAGCAGTCCTCCTGGCCCAGTTTGCGCCTCATTTAGGTACCCTGTTTGGGACTTGCACCCCATTTCATACATTCGTTTCCCCCATTCATTAATCCCTTCTTTGGTTTACCTGGGGGAGCTTGCTTCCACCTTCGGCATTCACTGATTTGCTGATGTATAATTGGGAACTGAAGATGCAATGTCAAGTGCTCAACTCCAGAGAAATTTTCACTCTTGAATATGCCCTTTGGGAAGCAACCAAGAACGTGAGATTCCTGCAAAACAGACTGTAATTTATACTGTTGTGGGTAATGTAGATGACACACACAGAGATTTGGCACTGTTCTGAGTTGTATTGCTGGTGGTTGTAGTTTGTGTTGCAACAGCTGTTTCTCAAGGGCTCCATCAGGGATGGAGCTGGCACCATGAACACTAGGCACTGTGGGATCATATCATGAGAGGGAGACTTCATCCCAGATGAATGTTTCTCTCCTGTAGTCATTTTGTAGTGGAGTAGCAGCTATGGCTCTTTCCCCTAAGACAACTTACAGAGTAATACAGAAATGTGTGCTGCACTTCATGCTGTTATACAACACAGCTGTTAGCTAAAAAGGATACATCCAGGGAAATCGGGAGAAACTATGGCTGCCTTGTGTTATTTGAGTTGCAAGTAGAAGCATGAACTCTCTGGAGCTAAAAGCTCTTTTTTCTAAAGTCTGGTAGAAGATATTTGAGAGGATCCAACAGGCCTTAGCTTTGCACCCCAGATGGCAGGTCCCACATTCTGGTTCCAAAGTGATTCAGGTCAGGGAATGCTGCCCAGGTTGCTGAATCACCCGTTACGCTTCCTGAAGCAGATGACTAGTGAGATGTTTCTACGCAGCTTCTCAGCCAAATACTGACTCAGAACCGTCTTACTTTTCTACTGAGATCTGCTGAGATCCCTTTCAACATGGGATTGCTATTGACATTTATTGCCTGTGTGGTTTTCTACCGAGGTCCCTGAATCACCAGGGCAGCAATCTGAGAAGAAGCAGCTACTTCTTCATGACTGTGGAAATGCTTTTGTGTATTTAATAAGACTTTTTTTTTTTTTTTAATAAAAAGGGAGTTCAAACAGAGATTTTATTTCAATGAGACTGACCTACCAGCAAATAGTCCCAGGGCAGTGAACCATTGTGGTGCCAAAAGCCAACGAAGAGGTCTAACACACATCCCACTTCCCATGAATTGTGTGTGCCCCAGGTGGGCATAGGGCATGGCCCAGGAAAAACTGCCAGATGTATTTGAGTCTCCAAATAAAAACCCTAGTGACACAGTCAATGTCTCACACTGTTATTGTGTGAAGCAACTTTCTAGACCGAGAGCCCTAACCAACGGATGTGATGGAACAGAATCTTGCAGGAGTCCTTTTATTTTGTTTGATTTTAACTTAAAAGTTGGAAGGGCACTGACAGGATGCTGTCTCTTTGCATGTGTACTTTCACATTGCTTAGATATCAGTTCTAGCTGTACTTGCAGGAACTACATCTTCTGACATTTTTTCCCTAGCAGAGTTTTCAACAATACAAGGATATTAATTTGGTAACATTGATTTTGCACTGAGAATCATATGAGGAAAGAAAGAGGACAGCAAAGGAAATCCACCTTCAGAAACACATAAAATACTGAGAATCAGATGAATCCTTGGCGTGAGGCCATATCCTCCTCTGGTGTATTTGGATGGGAACTAAGCCACCAGTGAAGCTGAGTAGAGAGCAATCAGTGTAGAGCAGGAAAAGGTTGATTCTTCCTTTACTTCAGCACCTGAGGTGGTGTAGCCTACCAGGAGTGAGATTAAGAATGCCCGTTTTTTGGGTCTCATTTAATTTGTCATGCTGTTACCTCATTCCAGGAGATGATTAAGACAGTAAAATGTGACCTCTCTCCACTAATCGTCAGCAAAACAATGGTTTCCCAGAGATCCTATTAGCAGAGCTTGGACTGCATTTTAGCTGCTCTGGTTTTGTGCTGCCTAATGCACAACATGCAGCAACGCTTTTCCTCCTCCTGCTGCCAATAATGTCTGCTCTGTATATGCTGGTTTCAAAATATGCTGCTTCAAAAATGGGAGTAGGAAATAGAGGGACAGGAATGGGCAGGGGATGAGCAAGGAAAGGGACTCCTGGGGATTTTACATTTATATTTTTTCTAGAATTAGTTTTAAATAATTAAAATACACTCTTCCTCATAAAATCCTCATGGAATTGTGGTAGGGTCCTTTTTAATTTTCCCCTAAAAATTAATTGTTTTGTATCCCAATGACCATTATTAGCTGTATGTCAGCTTTGATGTTAGCTTTTCACTTTGTGACATGGTTTAGTAGGCAAAGTGTTGTTGGGCTGGTGGTTGGACTGCATGATCTTGGAGGTCTTTTCGAACCTTAATGATTCTATGACTCCATATTTGCTTTCAGTTAAGTGCAGAAGAAGCACTAGGAGGTTTAGTCAGACATCCTACCTGTATTTAGCTTTTTTGTGTGGTATCACTACTTCTTCTGTCAGATGATTCTCCACAAGTACACCAGTTAAATCTGGTTTTAGGCCCCAGCTTTTCTCATAAACCTGCTTGCCTCAAGCCAGAAAGCAGATAGGAGGTCAGGTTACTCACTTACCTAGGGTCTCCCGTGGGGCGTCATTAGAGGGGGGAGAGGAGTTTGCATTTAAAACTTGTATTTTTCCAGTCAGGTATTTTGTGTGTGTCTGAGGAGAAATAAAATTAATTAGCTGCGTTATATCCATTTGACATCATCACTCCAAACTTGTGGTATTCCTGGAAGCAACATTGCCCCTGAAGTTTTCAAAATGCGTGTTTGAGTCAGCTTTCCTCCTGACAGCAGATATTTATTTCAAGTAAATAGTAAAGCATTCAACTTTAGTATGTGGCTACTTGGAAAATATAAATTTCCTTGCTTAATTTCTTAATTTCTTCTTTCAAAAATTTTTCAAATGTATAGCGTGTACTTTCCACGTTGCTCAGCATTAATTATGCATTACTTAAACAAGGAAATAACAGCATTCATTTTTCTCATATGGCCATTCATACCAAGAAAGTTTCCAGTTTAGTATTAACAGCTTCCTCAAAATGTATGGGTGATATTCAATATTAGCTACAGCTAAATAAGATGTCTCCAAGCAGCTCATAAATCAGGAGTTAAATAACTGACTCTTCTACTGCACTTTTTCATATTTGAAGATGACTTTGAAGCAGCACCTCAAGCCCTAACATCCACACAGTCAGAGAGCAAGGCTTTGAATTCCCCCATCTGAGCATGCCAGTTTAGTTTTAAATTGGATTAAAAACCCTGAGAGAATAATTTCCCAGATTCCTAATTGTGAATAATTCTGCCCCAGCAGCACGGAAATTTCCCACAGTGATGCACTATCACAAAAGTTTTGTGATCGTTTAAGCTTTCTGCTTAACCGGTTATTGCGTTGAACCACAACTGGACTTCGAAGCTGACCTGTACTTCTCAATGCTCCAACCTCCACCCCCTGCAAATAGTGAATGTTTCCTAGTGAACAATTATAAGTTTTGCATAAGCAGGAGGATCAGTTCAAGCTTATTCACTTTTCCAGCAAGTAGTGAAGAACTATTATGTAGCCGGCATCAAAGTGTTCTCACTGCGTGGCATCTTACTGATATTTTATGACTGAAAATTGGGCCAGATGTGCGTGTTTGCAGAGTTCATCATTTCCGTGTACCATGTGCAAAAAAATCTACAGTACTGGTGTGCAGAAAGACAAAAACTTAGGTTTGCCTCCATCTAACACCTATGCTGGGAGTTCCAACATTTTAGAGTTCCAACAGGATATTTGTTTCATTTTCAAAGTGAGGGTCAGCACCTTTCACTGCACTCAGAATAGGGTGTTAACCCATTCGCAATCAAGGATAGAAAGTGGATTGCAACCACTCAACAGAGGCAGAGTTGTGGTATTAGGTGATGGTGGATGCTGGGTTTTCAGGGAAGTGGAATGCTATAGGGATAACAGGCTTGCTAATAGCTAGGCGTATTTGCCTTTAGGGACTGTGAACTCCAATAGTTTGACGATGAGGAGTTAGGAAATAAAGAAGTTTTGGCCACATTGCTTTATAACATAAGGAGTTGCTGGTTGTTCTAGAAAGCCATCCCGTTCACTGGATTGTTTGAAAGGTGCAATAACCACCTGTGGAAACGCGTCCTACAAAGTATTGTTGGGCTGTGGCAGCCAAGCTGAGATTTCCTCTTTCTTAAGAAAGGTAGAAGGTCTTCTTCAAGTCCCTTTGGGTGTCCCATATCAATCCAAATAAACTGGCAGCTAGTGAAATAAAAATATTTTTTTTTGGGGGGGAAAAAGTCAACCCTGTGCCAGGCTTTATTTGGAAATATTTAAATATCTATTGGATAACAAGCCTGAGTAGAGCAGTTCAAGTGCAATATCCAGCAAGGATATTAAGTGTAAGTGCAGCAAGGATAATACAGAAAGAGTCTCAGGATTGTTCACACAGGGAGTATGTGGGTGGCACTCCCCAGAGGAAAGAGCTATTGAGTTTACCACTAAACGGTGCAAATCACCTGCTGGAAACCTCAGACTGCAGACTGAGTAGCAGCACTGTGCAGTGATGGATTTATTCTCATTTACCCAAATCTCTGTAGAGCTCCTCCACGTAAAATCTGTTTATCTCATACTCTGTTCGAAGACTACACTTTGTTTCTAATTAAGAAGGTAAATCATAAAAACTGGTTATGAAGTTCGTATTTCATGTAACTAAGTATCATACTGTGTAAACATTTATCACTTAAGATGTTCCTGGTAGAGTGCATCTGAAATTTTATGTCCAAATACTAAATCTTAATTAAAATAGCTTCGGCTTTTTCCTTTGGATGCATTCTTCTCTCTGCAGGTATTACAAGATTAAGCAGGTACTGCTGCTTTTTAATTTTTTATATGCAATTCATTCTTTTTATTCTAGACTAGATCTTCTAACAGCCCAAAGCAACAGCATGGGAAAATCTAAATGTAATAATAAAGAAAGTAGGCAAACACTCCCTTAGTTATGTACTGCATTACAAAAGCTCTGTAAGCTGAGGAATTGCTAATTCTATACATATAGGGTCCGTTCAGTCCACTATAAACCTGACAAAACACAATATTTAGCTCTTTTCTCTTCTTAGGCACCATTTCAAATTCCTACAGTGCCAAGACGAAGGAAAATAAGGAGATTGCAATCAGCAGGTTTTAATTACATTTGTGTTCTCCATGTGTTAGGTAAGAGTTCAACTAGGACAAATAATCCTAAATTTTTAAGTTGTGTTTGTGATTTAATAATAAAATTGTTTTAAAATGAAGAATAAAGATAATCTCCATTCAAGAAGCACTTTTGAATATTTTGAAGCTTCAGCGTCACCCTTTCCTGATGTATGAGTCTTCCTTTGAGCTCCAGTGCTTCTGCTGATGTTTTTTAAAAATCTTGCCCAGGTGCAATTATTCTGAATTCAACTTCATTCTTTATAAATGTTAATTCTGAAAAAGTCTGTTCTTCTATTCTTGTCCTCTTTTATTCTGTCTATACACTGGGGTCTAGAGCAGCTTCTTTCTAAGACTCTTCCAAAGTTCTGACTCCTCAGTGTAATGGATCAGTCCCAGGGAAACCAAAATAGCGGTACAAGACCAGTGCCCACTCCCAATGCCTTTTTACACTGCAGTGTGAAATGCAACTGTAAATATTTTGAGGTTTCGGCCCTTTTAGGCTAGTACACAGCATCTGACTCACTGGCTGCTGCACAGTGCCTGTGTTTGCTGTTGTGTGTCAGTGCAAGAGGAGAAAGCAGATGATACCGCTATTATGCAAAATCACTTCCACCCACCCTAGTGACTCACCAGCACACCACTGAACAGGATTTACATCAGTTTCAAAATATATCTCCGTTATCCATTCCCGTCTCAGCAGATTATTTATTTCTTCCTTCTACTTCTTCTCTGAATGACGACAACATGGCTATGCGTTTCTCTCTCGGAAGTGGAGCAGGACCGGAGGCTGTGGCTGGCTGGTTCAGCTCAGCTTGCCTGAAGCAATAGTCTCTTGCTCACAGATGGAGCAGAAATGCCGTGTTGCAAGGGCTGCATCTTCCCTCTCCATTGCATGACTGAGCTTTTTTCCTATGAGGAAGGTTTTCTTTTCAGCTAAGATTTTTATTGCCTCTGTTAAGAGCAACTGCATCCATCTGTATCTTAAGGAGTTGACTCATCTGTGAATTAACGTAAGGTAATGCTATCTTCACTCGCCGTGATATGCCAGTCTGTAAACGATGACGACTCAAAGGCTATGACAGACTCATTTGCCTCAGTTTAAATTTGCTACTGCTTTTAACACCTTAGTCAAGTCAGTCAGTTTGGGAAAGGAAAATGAAGACAATCTGGTTTAGAATAGCTAGTTATTCACCAGCGGTAGCACACTGTCTTGGTATTGGGAAAGCACTCTAACTGCCTATTAATGATATTAAATAATTAATTGCTCACTTATTTATTTTGAGAATTCTATTAAATTATGAACTGTGTTGTTCTTTCCTCTGACATACCTTGTATCTAAATTTAAGCAGATGATATTTATGTATACTTGAAAAAAATGGGATTAAATTAAATTAAGATCAGATGGATTTAGGGATCTGAGCATTTCTGGAAATTTGAAGGTTTATCTCTGTGCCTCATTTCTCAAACCTGCATAACAGCAATATGCCAGCCTTTGGGTTGCTGCCAAAGTAAATATACACACTGTATGGGATGTCATGCTGGTACATAAGCTGGGCTGTAGAGTATGAAAGCAAGAAAGATATATCAAGATGAGGATCTATCCTGCAAAAGAGCTTGGCTGCTCTCAAGGAGGCGCAGGCAGGTGCACCCCTCCACAGTGGCGGCTAAGCCGGAGCCGTCTGTCCCACTCCAGGGACCCCAGGACTCCCCATCTGTGTTTAAAATTTACCTTCATCAGTTTTCTCCATCAGTGGTGGATCTCTCAGGTCTGGCTCAGTCTGGAGATCCAAACCTAAAGAAAAACCCTCCAGGAGAAACCTCCCCATCTGCCTTGTAATCCTGTTGTTGTGTGCTGAAAGGAGATGTTTGATAAACAGCTGGCTCTTGAGCATTTTACACAATTCTTTGTTAGATAATCACTATGCATCACTTTCCTTTGTTCATACCTGAGTCCATGCTGGTTTTTAGCTATCAGAAAGCTCTTCTTCATCTTCTTCAGGCCTTCAGCTCCACATAAAAGGACACATCTTAATAATCAGGAGAATTTACCTTTCCCTAGGAATTGTTTGCAGGTGAAAGATAGATGTTCCTGCTCTGACTTCATGCCTTAATTTATTTCTCTTTAAGCATCTGTTTGCAATGACAACTGATCCAAAAACAGGACTATACAGGAGCTTCTCACCAGCTGGAAGACTGTCTCCCAGCCCTAGCTGAATTTCTTTCGACAGACCAGTGACTGGTCATCACAGATATTTTGAACAAAGATCTATATATTTTTGTTGCTGTTATTATTACGTTTTATTGTCATTATTTCAAGTGGTTCATCATTAGGTACTAAGTATTGAAAACTCCTTTCAATATAACTAGCTTTATTTATTAGAGTGATGAATTTTCCTGAGTTTGAAAACAATGATTTACAGCTTTCTTGCTGTGGTGTGGTTGAGTGATAAGCTGTTTTTTTACACGCAACATCAAAATTTCAACTTAAACAGTGAGCAAATTTCACTGTAAGACATTTTTAATAAGTGCTGCTTAGACTACTGTGGTACTGCTATTCTTCAAAAGCACAAAGCAGATGAGCTCTGAATAAAAAATCTGTTATTTTTAAACACTGTGGTTTTCTTTTTAGATTTTCTTCCTATCTACTTTTCGGCATTTTAACCTGGCAAATCCCATTTGCTACCAACATGGGAAGATGTTGGTTCACTAGGATATAGCTGATCTCAAATGACTGAAAAGTGAAGAAGAGACAGAAAATCAAGAAGAGCCAAAAATGAGACAAACTTTTATTTTCATTTTTAAACAGAAAGGATGGCACTGCAATCAACTAACTACAGATTACTGAAATGTTAATCTATTTAGCTGTTTAAGACTGTGTGTTTTACCAGTAAATAAGCAGTAGCTCAGTGAGCCACTTCAAGCCAGCTGCAGAAGCTACTTGTTGAAATTCTGTGACTTTTGCTACACACAACTGTCCTGTTGGGCTTAAACACATTCACTCTCCAGTCTTCATCAAAAGAAAACTGTAGTCATGACTGAATACAACATAAATGCTACAGAAAAGTCTGACGGCTCAGAAAAATCACCTTCTCCTAAGAATTTTATCTATTTTCTGTTGGTTTTAAAAAAGAAGCCGTTTGTATTACTGATGTACAAAACCTGTCTGGGAAGAGATGGTCCAACCACGACACAAGCATTTTGTAGATGTCTTCCACTTTGGGTCTCCTACTAGTCCTCTCTCTTAGTTCATGAGATGAACTCACCCCACTAGAGGTCTTCCCTTGAAACAACATCAAGGATTGCAGATTAGGATAAAATAATTATGATCTTTCTGATCTCCTTTGATACTAGCCTAGCACATGAGGAGAAACGTAACAGATTTGTAGAGTCTGATCAGATCCAATCCAGGCTGGAGAGAGGGGAAAGGAAGCTCTGGAGAGTTCTGTCAGTGAAGACCTTCATCCAAAAACATGAGGAGCCCTTCTCAAAATAAATCAATACAGCTGTGTGAGGAGCTGTGTGAAGTCAATTCTGTCCCTGCTAAGGGAACATTTTTTCTTTCCCCATCATTTAGAAAGAGTCAGAGGTTTGTGCAAGATTGCATGCTACAAATATTGTTCACCTGTGAGAAATGATCCAGGAAAGAGAAATTCATGCATGACCGCAATGTTAGTCACAGTTGTGTAGTCTTTGAAGCCTGTTTTTATACGCAGTGGTACGAGCACTACATCCTGGTCAGCCATATGGACTTCTGTAACTGCAGCCTGTCAACAACCCTGCTATTGCTAATGCAAATCAGAGAATGGGAGAAGCCTAATTTCAGATAAAACCAGATGTTTCTTCATCTGCACTCGAAGGGAATAATGGGGGTAAAGAAGAGAGGCCAGAGAAAAAGATATCTCATCCCAGTGCACTTAGAGAAAATGTATCTCAGTCTTAACAGTGAGGTTACACTGAGTGCAGTGAGAAGACAGAGATAAGACAGTTATTTTAGTGAAAAATCAGTCTTCTCCAGATGTCACCTAACACAGGCAAAGTCCAGTCATTCACTTTGAGAACATTCCCTGAATTTTTGATTTACTGTTACTGTTTTCGGAAGGAGCTCTGCTTACAGACCAAAACACTGCTGGAGGGCATTGGTTCGCTTGGCCATTAAGTCTGTCCTCGATGTCACTTCAGCACAAGATGATTTATTCCCAGTTTCACTCTGCACCTGGGAGCCCTTACTGTATCTGTTGTACTCTATGTGTGCAGGCAGAGCAGCCAGAGTCAGCTGGCCTCAGAGGACAGTGGATTGATAGCTACGGGGGCACTGCTAGTTTTTTGCTCTTTGCATTCCTAATAGTCCAGACAAAGTCGTCAGCCCAAATCTTCTGACACTGACCTCAGCTATATCACTGACACACCACCAGTGCATGCAATGTTCAGCGGGCTTCACACGCAAGAGGGTGGTAGCACGTTTGTTTCATGCTCTGTGTGTCCATGATCTCTTCCAGGATTCCTGGGAGCCTGGGTTTCCCGAGTCGAGCTGGTTGTGTGACTAACGCTGCCCACTTACTTCATGTAGCTCTGGTTGAGTGACGTGTGGAGTGGATATTTTCTTTAACCATCCAGTGTAGCAGAAGCAAGAGGACCTATGCTTCTGTAACAAATTCTGAAGAGGCTTCTAGTGTCTCTTTGTCCGTTGGGGTGTAGCAGGTAGGGTAGATTGATGTTTGATCTTCTCTGTGTTTTTAGCAGCTACACCAAAAGCCCATTGCTGCCCCTTGGGGTTCTTAAATTACCCTCCCCTCAGGTGGTCTATGCTTTACACTCAAAAGTGCTTTGATAGGCAACACTTGCAGGACACCAGCAGAAGCATCTCTGAGTTGAAAGACCTGCAGGGCTAGTTCGGGCTGGAGAAGGTGAAAGAAGAAATAATTTGTTAAAAGTTTTAAGTTTGAATTAACTAAAATATAGAATTCTGACATAGAAGTTTTTTTAGCAGGGTGGTGACTGTATCTGTTTGAAGCCAGATAACAAGGACTGGTACAACGGTCATGGGAAGGACCACCAGCTGGGTGGGGACCACCAGATAAGGCCTGAAGGTGGCCTAGGCTCTCTAAGAGCATGTGCAAGGAGGGAAGGTGAAAAGTTCAACGCGAGGAAGACTGCCTGCCCTCGGCCCCAAAGACCCCATCGACCATTACCACGAGAGAACGCGCAAGCGCTAAGAGGAGGAGACCTATGATAATGAGTTCCCGGAATTAATCTTACTATGATAATGAGTTCCAGTGACTAATCTTACTAACCTTACCCACTTCTTGGAAAATGGAAAAGTCATGACTATGTATGTTACCCTAATGCATATGTATAACATGGCACAATAAAGCTGTACCGGCTTTGACGCATGGTGTGCAAGCTTGGTGGAAAGATCCCCCTTGCACCCTGTGCACAGCTGCATACCTGCACCTCACTCTGCGTTTGGTGTCGTTACTCCGTGAGTCAAAGGGATGCAGGACACTCTGGAAAGCTCTGGCTAAGCCCAGCCCATTCATCCAGCTTACTTCCAGCATGCAGATGCAGGAGCAGTCGTGGGTTCAAGGTGCTTGGTAAGCATCCTTTCCTGGAGTATGAAAGATGCTTGCGCAGACAATCCACTGAGCAACGCCACTCACTGTTCTGCTTCCTTCTGCTCTTTACTGGCTTTGGCAAGGACATGCACTGCAGCCATTGCCAACAGGAGGGTCCCCATTGCTGCCTGCAGCAGCTGTGCTCTGACATGGCAGAGTTGCCCTCTGGAAAGTCCCAGGGGCCTTCGCTGGGCTCTGCAGGGCTCTAATTACCCTCCAGAGTGATCCAGGCTCTGCAGGGGCTCATGTGGTCCCTAACTGGCCTCCAGAGTGCCCCAGAGCTTCATCCAGGCTTTGTGGTGGCCTGTTGGAGGCCCCTGCTGCCCTCCGGAGGTCCTCTCATTCTACAAAAATTTAAAAGTAAAACCAAATTCCCACTTTTAAGTACAAATTCACTTCTGTGGATATTCAGAAGGTTTGTACAGGCTATGTTTATTTAAGCATTTAGCCTCCGTCACCCACATCTAGATCCTCTTCCTCCAAAACCAGTGAGAGACTGAAAGCATAATAATTCAGATCATCCTAGTTGTTGTCTTCCAGATCATCATCTGAATCTTCTTCAGCAAAATTAGAGGGGATGTTATGCAAAAAGGTTGGATACTTAAAATTTATTACTTTGATAGATTATTATTTGCAAAGATTTCCTTAAATCAAACTATGACAAGGTGTTGAATATTAGTTCTGTAAAGAGCTGACCTGCTTTTAAAGGTGGTTGTGAAATTAATTTTTTTCTTCTTTTAAATCTCAGGCTTCAGGTTTGGGTGTTTTTAATGAGTAGCCAGTAGTTTAAGTGGAATAACATTCCCATATAGTTATTTTAAGCAGAAAGGGATTTTGTATTATTATTCAGGTCAGGTTATTCAGCTCCTTGGGGTCAGTTGTGTGGGAGCCAGCAAGAGATACAAGGCCCTGAATAAGAAATCTGAATTGTCTTTTAGCAAAACAGAGCAACAGGAAAATTTTAGGTTTGATTCAGCATTTTTTTATAAGCCTAGCCTGACTGAAATAAGTAGCAAGACTGACATTGGCTGAAATAAGGATGGTATTTACCTCATTCATTTTACCTTTTCCATTTTTTTAAGCTCTAAAGTTTGGAGTGGTTGTGCATTTAAATTTAAAAAATGTATTTTTATTATTACAATAGATTTTTCCACCTAAACTCAAAAGAATCTGTCTCTTCCTTTCCTAAGCAATAACTTTTCAGAAAGTCAATTAGAAAAAAATAGAAAATTATTAGTAACATCTACTTTACAGTACCAAACACATTAATTATTAGTAAAATGCCAAGATGCATATACCGTAATCCATTTCAGTATCAGCAAGAGTTATGGCCCACTTGAAAACACTCAGATCAACAGGTTTGAAATCCTTGTTTGTGTTAATAGTATCATAGAATTATAGAATAGTTTGGGTTGGAAGGGACCTTAAATATCATCCAGTTCCAACCCACAATAGTGACTGTTACAACAATCATGCTGTTGAATACAATGGCTGTAATTGTCTATGTAACACCTAAAACAAATGCCAGAGGAGGCTACCTGTGCAGGGGTTTCGGATGGCTTTAGCACTGTTATCTCAGAGACATGACTCTGAAAGGTTTGGTTCTTATTCCATTCATCTGAAAAAACAAGGCATCATTTATATTGCCTTTGGACCACCTCATATCTTCAGAGAAGGTTTGTTGGTGTATCCACTTGGCAGAATCAGTCGGTGGTTTCTCCACCATGGCTGAGGAGAGAGGCTTGTTCTAAGCTGTGGTGTTTCCACAAACTGAGAAGTTCGGGTCAAGATCAGAGTGAAAATCAGATCCAAAAGTGCCTTCACCTGGTAACAAAGATATTCATACGTACTTAGAAGCATGTACTCTTATGACAAGTTTGTCACTATGAGGGCATCACTTACACATCTGTAGAAATCAACCATTATGGATGGTTTACAAGAATGTTTATGACACTATTTTGGTATTTGGGAAGAAACTTTCTATTACTATTTCATTCTACTGAAGTAAGACTGTGTTAAATTATATTCTTCAGAGTTAGGTACCCCAGTTAAAAATGTGACTTATTTACTACTTAGTAACAAAGTAAGTGTTCATCACTCTTAATTTCAAATTTTGTTGCCACAAGTCACTAAAATCTGATTTTTTTTTTACAGTTTCTCTGTAGGTACAGCTACATGAAACAGCCTTGAGATATTCTGCTTAAAAGAATAGTTTCATTGGTGCATATACAAGTAAAACCATGATACACCAGTATAGCAGTGGTTTCAGAACTAATCCTTTTTGCATGTGGAAATAAACTCAGCAAATGTCACTATAGCACATTACAGCAGCCCTCCTGCCACTTCACAACAGTGTAGCTCACAGCAGAGACTGTGCACAAGTAAGAGCAGCAGCAGAGTAACTGCATCCCACAGACTCAACATTTTTAAAGGGAAATTATCTGCTGGAGGGTAGAAAGTAGTAAAAAAGATTTATTAGTTTAGAGGAAATGACAATAAGGAGTTTCTGTAGTGTGGGGCTGGGCATCAGCAACATTTCTCTCCATGTTAAGTTGACTCATCATGGTCTGAAAAAGTAAATTTAAATTCCGTAAGTAAAAAGTAAATTTAAATACAGGGTCAAGAAATCTACTCGGCACTTCTAAGCAGTCTTGATGCCCGGTATAGAAATGATAGGCTGCTAAAGCCCGTGGTTCTCTGTTGGTACTAACATCTCTCCCTTGACACTCCCAGCAGCAGTACAGAGCTTGTGATGGACCTCTCTCTGGTTGCCTTTGATGTGTATTTCCCATTAAGTTCACCTAAGCTGTGTAAACATCAGCTCATGGTGCTTGTTATCCGTGCTCTTTTCTGCCACCTGCTTACTAGGGGTAAACCTTAACCTTGAACTGAACTGTGAAAATACTGACAGTGATACAGGCAACCCTGATGCACAGTTTTGCAATGCACAGCTGGGACTCTGGTCATGGTTTGGTTTCAGTAGCTGGTCAAAACTGTCTTTTCATCTCGCCACTTCAAGCATTTGCTGTACTCAGTGACTGAAAAATCCATATATGATTTAATTTTTCCAGACCCTTCACCAACGGGGCACAATGGCTACATTAGACAAATATTTTGTCAGAATATACTTCATTTCTGAGCCCACCAGAATCCTGTTGCACTGTCAGGATGTGTACTTTTCTTAGGCTCTTCAGTGAGAGGCTGTATATTTGTGTGGCACCATATGAATCTCTTGGGACTATGGGAAAGCAAAGCATAATAATTACGTATAATATTGAAAATATACACGAGATCAAACATTAAAAGATCAAATATTTAATTCAAACCCAAAAGTAGCTCGAGATCGCTCTCTAGAGGCGAAAAATATTTAGTTTCTTAAGACTTCAATCAAAACAGTTTGTTAGAGAGCACACAGACATAATGCAAGACTGGAGAGGTTCTTAATAGGACAAAAGCTTAACCCACTTATTTTTTAGAAGATACTGGAGTCAATAAATAGCAAACAGCCCTACAACACTGCATGCTCACTCTTATTGTAACTCTTTAAAGTAAATGTGTAGTATTGCCAAACAATGTCATCTATTCAAAGCAGGCTCTCCACCATCTACTTTTGCTTAGTTTAGCTTCCCCTGTAGTTTTCCTGTTTGTTCTGTCTGATGCAGGGCTCTCTAAAACTGTCCAGACAGCCGCAGTTTCTCAGGTCCCACCGGCACCGTTGTCTAGCCCCAACATCTCAGGGAAATAAAGTATTCCAATGTAATGGTTATGGGCTCAAAAAAAAAAAAAAAAAAACAACCTAAAGAAAAACACATTCAATTCAATGAAGTTGCAAGAATTTAAGTATTACACTTGTGTTTTCCCTGATCCTACAAAAAGTGAACTTCTTGGTGACACACAAAACCCAGACCTTTGCGAGATGAAGTATTCTTGATTTATTCGACCCATAATTCTTGCAGTTAATGCCATATAACAGGAAGTGTAGGAGTTCATTTGTGTATAACAAAGCAACACTAAAAGATCCCAGACAGGAATTCCATCCCCACAAAGCAAAGGGTGATGCCATTTGCTTATGACTCATCTCACATATTGTGCCCTTAAAGATATTTCAGTCAGCATAAGATAGATCATACAGTGCCTACCTGGAGACAAATGCTAAGCTGCTGGCAAATGTTCAAGTCTCTCACTCTAAGAAACTAGTCCCAGGCAGGTGGAAGACAAACACTGCATTTGTTCCACATAAGTGATGGAACAGAATTCAAACAGCCCCTCTACAGGAGGAATTCTGTCACCCTTCACCACAAATTCATGTGCAAAGGTTATCTGGGAAGGAGTTACCATCTAAACATTTCTGTGCTCAGTGTTTTTCTGTATCTAATAGTTCAGCAGAACATAGCTGCATTTATCTTCTAGACAGCTTTCAAAATCATTAATATCTCTATGAAAATTAAACTAATAGAGGTTTAAAACCTGAATGTTTCAAAACTATTTGATTGAAAAAGAGAAGCAAACCAAAGATCTCACATCTGCTGGTCGCTGTGGATTGCCATGTTTAACAGCTATATTCCTTAAAACAAAAACAACCCCAGAAGCAAGTGCTTCAATATTACAGGAGAAATCACCACCCTCTGACCAAGAAAATTAAAAGCTGTTTCATGAATATCTTATCAATGATTATGAATAGCTGGTGGGAGAGTGTAAAAAGAGGGATCCTTCTTTAGTGGTGCCCCGTATAAGGACAAGAGGCAACGGGCACAAACTGGAACACAACATATCTTGACTGAACATAAGAAAGCAGTTTTACTGCATGGCGTTTGAACGCTGGAGCAGATCACCCAGAGAGGTTGTGGAGTCTCCAGTCTTGAAGATTTTTAACACTTTATTAGACACAGTCCTGAGCAGTCTGATCTGGCAGACTCTGAGCTGGAGGGGTCAACTAGGTGATCCTCAGTGGTGCCTGCCAACCTCAACTACTGTCATTCTGTGATGCGGTCTCATCAGTGCTGAGCTGAGGGAACTAATCACCTTCCCTGACACACTGGCAACGCTCTTCCAAAGGCATGCTGTTGGCCTTCTCTGCTTCAAGACCACATTGATGTCTCATGCTCAACCTCTTTTCAAAATGGAGTCCCAGGTCATTTTAGTGCAAAATCACTTTCCAGCCATTAGTCTGTGCTGGTACAGGGAGCTATTCTTTCCCAGATGCAGGACTTCACGTTTTCTCTCTTCTGATCTTCACAACGTCCCTGCCTGCCCATTTCTCCAGTGTATTGAGGGCCCTCTAAATGGGGACTGTCTAGTCCGTGAGCCACTCCTCCCACTTCTCTACCACCAGCAAACTTGCTGAGGGTGCACTCTGTCCTATCATACAGGTCAGTAATAAAAATGCCAACCACTATCAGCATCTGTATTGACCCCTGGGGTACACCAATAGTAACTGGCCTCTGGGTGGACTACATGCCACTGATCACAAGCCTTTGAGCCCACCAGTTCACTTAACTTTCAGTCCACCTCAATGTTCGCTTACCTAGACTGTACTTCATCAGTTTCCCAATAAGAATGTTATAGGAGACAGCGGCAAGAGCCTTGCTAAAATCGAGATAAACAACACCCACTGCTCTCCTCTCATCCAGTGAGCTAGTCATCTCCTTGTAGAAGGCTATCAGGTTGGTGAGGTACAAATCCACACTGACTACCCTTTATCCCCTTCCTCTCCTGAATACAGTTTGCTCCATCCTCTTCCAGGGATAAAGGCGAGGCTGACTGAACTGAGTAGTTGCCCAGACCCTCATTCTTGCCCTTCTTCAAGACCAAGTTTGTTTTCTCCCAAGTTTGCTTATGGTTCATTTTCCTTAAGTTCACTGAAATTCTCTCCCACTCTGTTCTCAGCTATAGCAACGGTCCCCTGCTCAATAGAGTTACCAGCTCTTTCCTGCATCTACTTAACTGTCCCTTCTATAAGCTCCTAGCTACCACATTTCCTCTTCTGCCCAGTTCTCCACCCCTCCCTCCCTGTCCTGCAACTGACTGTAGGTATTGCTTTCTCATGCAATTTCAATACTAAGTTTTAGTTGTCAGTTTTCAAATGGTATCCACCAGCATTTCAAGATCTATGTTAAATTTACTAAAATAATAGTACATTGCTAGTTTAGATACTTCTGCTGTGCAGCAGCTGTCTCGGCTTCTCAGATTTTGACTACAGACGTAAATTATGACAATCCAGTTATGCCTGCTTTTCCTATTAGGACATAAATCATCTGTTTTTACTTATTTTAATAAAAATGAAATTCCCATACTCCTCACATTCCAGAGTAGACTACATTCTTCATTTCTTCCATAAATTACTTTCTATCTTAATCACCTGGCATACTTCTCAGAAACTGAATGAAAACTTTCCATTTCTACATAGTTCAAACCCTGTTCCATTTGCCAGAAATCTTTTAAGAACCATAGAAATAAAATAAACCACATGAAGACTTTGATTCTAGCCTTTACCTCTATATCAAACCTAAACCAGATTAATGCCCACCCCTTGTATCCAAAATCTCTCTCTTCACCACTAGGAAAGCCCAATGATATCAAACACCTCTATTGCATAGCTGTTCACTGACAATATTCTACAGTCTTCCCTTCCTTGTAAATAGCAATCCTGAGTCTGTTTGGCCACAAATAACTCCAGTCTAGATGCATCATTGAAAGGAAACGCACTGCAGGTATTTCCCTGCATCCCGAGGAAAGTTCGGTTCTGGTACAGATATCCACTCTGCAGCCTCTAGAGGACCCAAATCAGACCAGGTAGACGTGCTCTGAAAGAAATGTGGCCCACAGAAGACCCATGCTAGACTAGGTTTATCCGGAAGGACTGGAGCAGGGAAAAGTACAAGGAGGCAGGTGAAGCAGAAGTTATTAACTGATTGTATTCCCCTATTCCCCATCCCTCTGTACTGCTGGGCAGAAGAAAGAAGGTTGGGAATAAAGGAGTGAATTTGAACCTCAGAAAAAAGAAAGGGTATAAGGTGTTTGTCTGCTTCTCACTATCCAAATCTATTTTAAATGACAGTAAACTAAATATTTCATAAGCCTCCTTTGCCTGGGACAGTGTTTGGTAAGCAACCTCCTTGTCTTTTTCTCAGTCTATGAACTTACCCACCTCATTTTCACCACTGTCACATTGAATAGAGGTAGTGAGAGCGCAGCTGGGTGGGTATCTTGCAGCCAGCCAAGCTCAACCCACCACGGCCTCTAATGAGAATTTAACATATTCAAACTTTTATCCTCTCATCCTATTACCATATATCTCTGAGAAGTACTCAGGTACATCTGAAGATTCCATCTTCTCTGTATCCATTGCTCAGGCAGTTATAAATATATCAGCAACATCTGTTCTTTGCTTTCTCTCCATCTATTCCCCAACGTGAGGAGACAATTATCACAGGATGTCATGGTATCACATGCTCCAGCACCCTAACAAGCTTGCACAGCCTCCACTGGGCTTCCTCCCTTTGTTATACAGAGCCCAGACATGACCTCACAAATGCCAGACATTGGGGAAGGATGGCTACCCTATTACTAACAACATACCAGGAGACGGCTGACGTTTGCTCCAAGCACAACTTGTTTTCCACAAGCAGTCCCAGGTCCTTTGCTGCAGCGCCGCTTCTTGGCTAGTCAGCCCCCAGCCTATAAATGTGCATTAAGGGTTATTTCTCCACAAATGCTGGACTTCCCTTTGCTGAAGTTCATGAGGTGCCTGTCAGCCTGTCTCTCCAGTATTGCCACGTCCCTCTGCGCAGCAAACCTACGTTCCAGCACCCTGACTGCTTCTCTCACCTTGAAGGGGTGGCATCATTCTATTGTCCAGCTGCCTCCTCCTTCCATTCATTTCAGGAGAATTCAGTACTGTTTAGCAGGCACTAGGTACCTTGAACAGGGCAGAGTAGTTTTTACAGTACTTAGTAGAATTCTAAGCCTTTATTGTGCACTTATTTGTACGAAGGCTTTGAAAACAAAATCAAAAGGAGAACAAATATAAAGACTGGGGACAACAGTTTAGCCTGACGGCTTCGGTAATTGGGAAGCAGGATTAAATGCTTCCAGTGGACAAAAAAAAAATTTCCCTAGCCTAAAGCAGTTTCTCTCAGTTACAGCAGGCTCAGAACCACAATGACTATCTTTGTGTGCAATAATAATGAAAGCCAATGGAAGAGCAGCTGTTATCTTCTGCAAGGAAATGAGAGACAGCATGGGAGCATAAGCACAACTGACAACTTGATCTCACTTTTTCCCCTTTCAGCTATAAAAGTATAGTAAGAAAAGCAAATATAATTTTACATGATCCTTCTTTATGTATGGACTTCAAACCCCATTACATTATGAGCAGCTTCATGCAACTTTTGCACTCAAAAGCTAGCCTTCTCTTTTAATCAATGGTGGCCTACCAAAGATAGCAAATTCCTCAAAAGTGCTTCTGGTTCACTATTAAGAGATTCAGCTGAAAGCACTATACTGCTTAGATTCACAGTACTAGCATTTTCAGTTAGGGACCAAATTAGAAGAAAATCCAGTGGTTGCAGTACTTCACATACTAATTTTGACAAATCGGGTCTCCTCTAGTCTAAGTCCTAATTGAAGTTAGTTTTAAAAGGTACTGCCAAAGGTACTGCAGTTTTTACTGCATATTTAGCAACTGAAATATGTAGAATACTTGTAATAGCTTTGATAATCTACTATTGAAACAAAAAATCCCTCTCTATACACATTAAATGGAAGCTGTCACATTCCCTGTGTGGTAGAATCATAGAATCACTAGGTTGGAAAGGACCCACTGGATCGAGTCCAACCATTCCTAACAATCCCTAAACCATGCCGCCCCTCAGCACCTCATCCACCCATCCCTTAAACACCTCCAGGGAAGGTGACTCAACCACCTCCTGGGCAGCCCGTTCCAGAAGGTAGGAAGGATACTGCTAAAAACCCAAGTAAGGATCTAGAATCATAGAATGGTTTGGGTTGGGTTGGAAGGGACCTCAAAGATCATCCAGTTTCAACCCCCCTGCCAAGGGCAGGAACACCTCCCACCAGAGACTGCCCAAGGCCCCATCCAACCTGGCCTTGAACACTTCCTGGGATGGGGCAGCCATAACTTCCCTGGGCAACCTGTGCCAGTGTCTTACCACTCTCACTGTAAAGGATGTCTTCCTTAAAGCCATTTCCCCCTTGTCCTATCACTACATGCCCTTATAAGAAGTCCCTCTCTAGCTTTCCTGCAGACCCCCTTCAAGTATTGGAAGGCCACTATAAAGTTTCTCCAGAGCCTCCTCTTCTCCAGGCTGAACAATCCCAACTCTCTGTCTGTCACCATGGCAGAGGTGCTCCAGCCCTCTGATCATCTTCGTCGTCCTCCTCTGGACCCATTCCAACAGTACCATATCCTTCTCATTTTATGGATTCTAATAGCACAGTATTCAACGTCATAAAATAATCACAAGCTTCAACTGATTGAAAAGGACTACAAAAAAAACCCAAAAACAGATCAGTCTAGATTGTTAGCATCTCAGGTTACTCTCATTCATCTAATAAATGTCTCATATCTTTCCTTTAGAGTCAGGAAGATATAGACATGAAAAACATTCATACATAGGTTTCGTGGACAAACAACATACTTGAGCATTTCTGCACAAAGCAAAATAAATACTTGCATCTCTTAAAAGTACTTCTGCTGAAGTCAATGGCATTTCTGTACCACTGTGTACACGATGCAGCATTGATTTTAAGACTTAATACATTGCTTCAGTTCAGACACGGGTATCTACAGTTATGTGTGGTAGAATGAAGCAACACATTTGCACAGGTATGTTTATTTTTTCCTGTGTTTACAGTGCTTCAATTGTAATGTTAAACCATTCATAAAACACAATTTCATATCAATTTTACATACTTTACATCACAGTTCAACAACTTTAACACAATTGTACCTACTAAATCAAATTAACAAAATGGCCATGAACATTTACACTATTCTTCTGTAAACAAGGTTTTTTATAAACAACAGTAAATGGAATTAACACAGACCATCGTATGAAAGAGGAACAAGCTTTTCCTTAAATAAATCACTCTGTTTATAAATACTTTAATTCTCTCAATATACATTTACAGACATAATTGGTTAAAAGCAGATCACCTATGCTGTTCTTCAAAAGAAAACGTCTAAAGATGGACCACTGTGTTAAATTCACCTAACATAAGAAGCAAGCATATGATTACTAGAATGTTAAACGTATCACTGTATTTCAGCCTCACTTCTTTTTGATTACACTGACACTGAGAAGACTGTCATGTTAGGGAACTTTTACTTGAACTCCAGCAAGTTACAATCAATCTTGTAGTACACGTATGGGTAGTACTCCTGCTGACTGAGGTTTAAGCCTGGAATATCCATAGTTGCCTGCAAAAAAGGTTTTGAAAGCAGTTATATTCTTACAATTCAGACTCCTGTTCAGAAGCAGATGAAACATTCAAATGTTTTAGAAACAAATAGGCCAGGCAGGACTTCAAACTTAAATTTTCACATTCAGCTGACTGCTTAAGTAACAAAGCTAGAACTTTGACAAATGAATAATAGTATTTTTCAAGACAAAATACAAGTGTTTTTTCAAAATCTAAGTAGTTTTGTATTAATAATTCTTATCTGTTGCTATAGTAAACAAACCGCCACTAAATGGAAGGAAAAGTATTGTCATTATGCTTTACTGCTTCTAAATACAGATAGATTATGAGAAGAATGTTATAGGGTGCTGAGTGATCCAGGAAGTTGAATGACATTCAGGATCTTTAATTTTCACCATAAATGTCTCGCATCCTTTCCCCAAAAAGGAGTGGAAATACTTCAGGAAAACATTAAAAATAATCTTTCCTAATGTTATATTTAATCCTAAATTCAACTAACTCATTGTGTGGTCTACCTTTAGACAATTTTTAACTACAAAAAGCACTGCTTTTCAATACAAAACAAATTAGTAAAATAAGCCTCCCACTAACCAGTCTTAAATATGAAAATGAGAGCCCTGAAGACGGAAAGGATGACTCCATCACAACATCAATTTGGCCTCCTTCAGCAGAGGACAACTATGTCAACTTGAAAACAGACAGCAATGTAACAAAAAATGCTGTTCCAGTATTAAGACCACTGCTAATGTAGCGTTGACAGTTTATGTACTCCTTCTTAGCCAAAAAAAGATACGAAATGTGTTCAAATTCCTTAAGTCTACTTTCAGATCAAAGTTTATTTTGTTTTAATTCCTTGAGGATATGAATATGTATGTACTCTATAGATATCTTTCCAACAGTAGCAGGAAAGAATGCAGTAAGAAGAACTTAAATGAGACTTTTATACCAGACAGCTTGTTAAAGCACTGATTGCAACTTTAAACACCATCTGCTCTGCAGAAGTGTAAAATGTTAAGTGACAATTTTCTGCACTGTGAAAGAATGATGGAGAATATGGAGAAGTGTAGCTTTTTAATAAAGTACCACTTTATTGTTTGAACAGAATAAACCTAATATTGAAGTAGAGAGGCAGTTACAAGAATACCTACATCAATAATAGCTGCTGCACTGCTGTCAAGGTGCTTGTACAAGTCATACAAAACCTCCCTCAGTTTCTTCATTGTTTTCTTGTTAGGCTGAAGCAGCATTGCCTGGAAGTTAACAGGCAAACCATACCTGAGGAAATCAAACAGACAACTATGAAAAAGCTCAAATAAGCCTTCTTTTATCATTTCAGACCAGAATTTTACTTTCAGAAAGAATCATATTGCAGAAGAGGGAATTCTGTTCATTTTAATTTTTGCAAGACCATTCTGTTTCTACAATTCATAAGGTATCAATAAAGTAGAAATTCTCTCTTCAAGGTTAAAATAACAAATAAGAAGTCTAAGTGCTTTTAAAATAATTTAAAATCCTTGAGTACTTGGCACAATTCTCAAAGCTACCTGAAGTCTCAGACTAAGTTTTGAACATTCAAATTAGTTTACTTGCAAGACTTTGCTTATACCACTGGGCAGAGAATCTAGTCTCTACTCAATCTTTCTAGATTGAGTAGAAACATGTGCGGAAACATTTGCCAGTATTCCAAATAAGTTTAGCTTTCTTACTCAAGTTTCTCTTCAAAATAAGCCTGTAGCATCTAGAATGTAACTGAAGTGCAATTTTTTCCTCATCTTGTTTCCTTCATGATAATTTATCAAAAGGCTAAAAAAAAAAAATCTTTCTATTTTCTGACTGACAAAGGCAGCAGTACTTTCAGCTCTAAAAATCCAGGTCCTTCCTTCTGCCAAACAATTACAACTGTTCTTAAGTCAACTTAGTAACTATATTTCCTGATAGCTATGAAGGAACAAGCAGAGAAATTTCAGTTATATTTAACTGCTTAATACTGAAAAGTTTAGACTACAAAATTCTTAGAAAGGCATGTTTTATGAAAAAAAAGCATACATTTCAAGAGGTCAAGCTATACTACTCAATGCCTGAATACTTTATTCTGAACTACTCACACTTTCCACTTAAACAGAAGATAAAGTAAGCTCTTTTTACAGGCAGCTCATAAAGCAAGCTAATAATCAGCAGATCCACCTTGCTGCAATGTACAGACTACCTGTAATTCCTAAAGGACTAGCAGAAAGACTATCCAAGGGGCAAGAGACACAATTATTTATCTCAAATATTCCACAAATGCTAACAGGAGCTACTGCCATCAGCTGTTCTTACTGCCCTACTTCTTGTTTCTTCCTTCCCAGAAGAGTGGCATTGACACACCTCAGTTTGGTAAACCCAACTTAAACGTAAATTCTTACAAAGTCTAGGAAGAAAAGAACTATTTGGGTCTCCCTCATTACCTTAGAACAGATTCAACAAAAACTTGGAGGGCTTTCACATGTATCCATGCAATGAAAGCTTCACTGAAATTAACTTTCAGCCACCGTACCAGAGGCCCCTGTGAAAGTGAAGATGAAAAAAGATTCAGCCTGTTAAGCATGTTTAGGTTATTACTCAATATCTGTACCATAACAATAAAGACAACTTAAAGGCAGCGTTCATAATGTACATAATGGCTCAAGTGTGTTTCAATAAAGTAAAGAGACCTCAAATGAGACTTCCATTGTCTCTTCAGTACAGCTGCCATGGGCTAACTATATTAAGGACCATTTAGTAATATCTGATTATTCCATTCAAATGCTTGCCCATTTGCCAACTTCATATACTATTCAGCTGCAATATCAGTACTTGGTACAACAGTGAGGAACTTTTGTTCTACAGGAAACTAATTTTTCCCTGAGCAGATCAGATGGGTGGCAGGCTATGTCATGTCATCCTTGCAATGCTTTCTCAGAATCACAAGTTCACTACATTGTTAGACAGCAATAACAAGTCTTAGATATCTCACGTTTCTATAATGACTAGTGTATACAGACTTACAAACTGCTTCTTCTTGTCAGTTGACAGTCTATTCATCTCTTCTTTATCCGCTTTCATCTCTTCTTCATTATACTGGAAGTCACGGACCAAAAATCTGCATTTGGAAGTGAATAAAATCAAAAGTAGCTATCCAGAGATCCTTCAAACCATGAGACAGAACACACAAAATTAAGCCTTACTTATATTCTCTGGCTTTATGCTTGAAGTCATCCACTGCCTTCCTGAACAAGGTGACATTACAAAGGTAGCTATCTTGATCCTCAAAGAGTACACTATGTGGGGAAAAAAAAAGTGTCAGAATTAATAAGATTCGAGTCACCACAGATCTGATATACAGTAGCTTATGCTGTGCTTTATCACTACTAGGCAAGAACATAAATGCAGACAATCGCATGGGATTAGTTCCCAAATTAAATATCTTGTACAGAAAGTAACTGAAACTTTAGCAATTGCTCTTAATTACTCCCTTTGTAAAGGATGGCAGTTTCCATTTCACATTCAGAGACTTCACCACTCAAACACTTCACAGACGTCTGGATATTTCTCAGGTTAGAATTATTTTACAGAAAGTGGAACTAAAGCTGGTTTAATACTGAAAAGTTTGGACTACAGAATTCTTAGAAATGTGTGTTTAAAAGAAAAAGGAAACATTTAAAATAGAAAAGGACACAAATTAAAAAGACATGTTGGTAAGAAAAAGCGTTTCTCAGGCTTTAAAGATGACTCTTAGATTTATGGTTTATTGTTCAAGACAATACCGTTTGAGACTTCACCTTATGAAAAAGTCTTGGAAGAGATTTAGATTGTTCTTCAATGCCATACTGTCTTTACTACAAGAGTCATCCAACTGTTTAACAAGTCACCTTTTAAGCTATCCCTTGGTCATGGTTTGCCAGTAATTAAATAAGAATCATTAGCAGGTCTCCCATGAGGATTACATTGATCCAACTCAAATGTGAAGTTTGCCAGAGCAAGTTCAGATTCTATAAGTGACAAAGAGCTGGTAACAGCAGATCCACCTGATCAAAACCTCACTCTGTCAATTAAAATTAACAACACAACGATGCTAGGTGCTATCTGTTGACCTTATTTGCAATGTGGTTACAAGATTGCTCAAGTGACTTAACAGCATTATCAAATCCTGGCCTCAGTCTTGCCCATCAGACACCAAGCACCAGCTTAGTACAAAGGACCTTTGTTAGCCCAAAAGAGACAAGTTACTTTTCTTTGCACACATCTACACTTCCAGTTCTTCATTCTTTATCAGCTTTCAAAGGGGGTATGCACCTTGTTTCAAGTACTCTGAATACACACAAAGCTAACAGGCTAGCAGCCAGTATTTGTTGCAGCTTTTCACCATGCAATAGCTTGAAGCAGAACATGCCTGACCTGAACTACATCAACATTTCAATTCTTTCACTCTTCCCACACAAACTAGTTTGCTAACATTTTTAACCCTAGAGACCCTTCAAATTTTTCTTCAACATAATCAAGCTTAATTAGATAAAGCTATAAAGCTAGACATTGACAAGTTTTTGATCAATCTTTAAAATTCAAAGTCACTACAGATAAAGAATGTTTATAAAATACAGGACCTGCAAATACGAGATTTAGCATTTAACAACTTACTTGCTGGAACGTGGTACAACCATCTCTGCTAGTGTTTCATATTGCTTAACCCAGTCATTATAATTTAACCTAGAGAATACACAGGTTATGGTTAGACTTTAAGTACTGTAGTAATGGATCAAGTTTTTTAAAAAAAAAATGTTAAAAAAAATTTAATCATCACATCTTCCAAAATGTTGTTGTCAGAAATACACAAGGCACTGGGGACAGCACTCCTCCTCATGTTGTTTTTAAGTTTATTGCTAACTAAACTACAATTACAGCAAAAGTAAAATTTTTATCTTCAGTCTTCATATAATTTTACATATGTAAAATTTTTAAAATTAAAGAACTACAAAATAAAATTAGTCATCATTAAGTACAGATCTCAGGGGACCAAATGGACTTAACTGCCAAGGTTTATCAGAAAATCCTTAAATAACTCTGCTTTTCTGAGCTATTAATAGGAATACTTTTTCCACAATTACAAATGGGTTCCCTAGAGTCCAGCACTTGCCTGAAAGACCAATAAGAATTTTGGAAGCCCTGCCTTTCTGTAGTTGGTGGTGAACAGGTTCCACCCTTTCAACATCAAAACCAAGTTAAAGATAAAAGAAAAAACAACTAACAGTTGTTAGATACCAAACACTTGTTTTCTGCTAAAGCCACTACAAAACTGGCTTGTCTTCAGCAGAGTTTTATATGTGACAGAGAGATTATTGCTTCACATAATAAAACAGCTTACTGGCTCTCTTTACAAGTTAGAAGCTCTCTATCTAGTGTCATTTCCTCACGTTACAAGAGCCTTACGGTCACCTGTATCAATGTTTTCCTTGGTCAGGGGATAAGATGTTTTTTTGTTGTTTAAATATTTCAGACAGGAATAACCTGTTCCCAAACCTCTGACATGACATAAGCAGTATTCTGTTTCTAAAGATCTAGATAACTAAAAAAGCAGTGTCCTGGCAATCTGAAAGAGTGCAGAGCAAAGAAGTAAAGCTCCTCTGACTCACTAAGTGAGTGCAGTCCTAACCGTGATAATTCAATCATTTAGCTTCTAATGTAAAACAAGTCATGTTTTTACCGAGTAGTTACTTTCATAAGGAAAATACCTTCTGCACCTAATATTGGCCATGGATAGTCATGTTAAGAGACGCAAGTCTAATCTCCAAGTTTCTTCAAGAAATTCACAAGCACTCGGCACTCGTTATGATGAGTTCTAGTGAGTAATGGAATACAGGCGCACAGGTTCACAGAGCATTCAAAAGTTTGTGTGTGCTCATCCAGGAAGACCCCCAACAAATTCAGATGTCTTTTCTTACAGTATTATAGAGTTGTGCGATCTATTCTTTGATTTACTTTTTTGTTATTTTATTCTGTTCCTAGGAAAAACAATAAACTTACTTCGGTACAATCACTAATAACGTGACCAAATATTCTGAATCGAGTACAAAGTCCTCTTTCTTTACAATATCAGCAAGACTTCTGGTTAGCAAGCTTCCTCTGCAGAGAAAAAAAGACAGCTAGAGTAAACACATGTTTAAGAATTGAATTTGTCTGGACAACAGTTTCCAGTGCTTGACAGTATAACATTTTCAAAAATATATTTTGTTTACACATTCACTATTAGCAGAGCAAACAAAATGTCCTTACACACATTTTATATCTTACTGTCTAAAGCCACTGGAAATTTTTATCAGTAGCTCCACTGCTGTGCGTCATTTCCTTATTCCAAATACCTCATACATTTAAGAAGCCAAGTTCTCTTTTAAAAAGTGATCTAAAAACACAAGAACCATTCAAACTATAAATTGTTAAGTCTAGTATACGGAGCCTCAGAGTTAGAGCCAACCTAGTACAGACCTACATATAGAATCTTCATAAAAATTTAAAGCAGCATATTGCCCCACATTCGCAAAAGGCTAAGAACATGCACAGATTTAATGGGGCTTAGCTGACCTGTTATTATACTGTAGCTTAACATGGAACTTATGACTCACTCATAAAAGGGCCACCATTAGCATGGCCCATGGTTCTGAATCAGCCAGCAGCCTTGTACCATTAACTGTAATGGTGGGGCTTGGTCAAATTAATCAACCATATTTGCACAGAAGAACTACCGTGCCTCAACTGTATTTTTGATCACCATCACACCTACCACAAGACAAGACACCACACAGTCTTTATCTAATGTATCATTTGCACGTATGCAACAGCTGTCTCTGCTGGTTAATTTTGAGGGAAGAAACCCAGTAAAACTGACAGGCTTAAGGCATAAATTGGAGTGAAGGGAAAGTCTTCTTTGTTTAGATAGACACCCAGGTAGCAGTGTTATACACTAGTTTGACAACAAGCTTCTCTCAAAAGCTCTGGCAATTTATACTATTTGTACATACTTCTGTGTATTTTGTGATAACTACTTATCAATTGCAAGTGAACAAGTCAGCTGGTAATAAATGTTCTTTTAAGATCAATAAAAACCTCAAAATATACATTAGGCTTAAAACCTGTACCTCTTTGCACTTTACTGGACTTTCATGGTTAGGTAACTTTCCTGTGTTACACTAGCAAGATACAATGTGACTTACGCATTCTTTCTTTCCAGATTCTGCAGGTTCCCTTTCAGATTATTGTATGCCGAGGCTCTTGCTTTCAGATCATTGTCGATCTGGTTTACTCCCTTACAGATAAAAAGAAAAGGAACAGTGCTTAAAGAACTAGATTTTTTTAAAAAAAAATATTTCTCAATTCCAAACCTTAGATTTGCCAACAAGAACTTAAAGGAAAACATGCAAGTTAAAATGTTCATTTCTAGTGCTTGACAAAAGAAAACAAAAGTTAGAATTTCTTTAAAGGAAAATCAGCCAACAATAAAAGTTACACATTCACTTCTGGTATCATCTGGACATGCTTTGCGACCAGCTGATCGTTACTCCACCACCTTGAGGCTATCATTCTCCACCTTGGCTGACAGCAGAGACCATTTGAAGTTTACAATCCTACCATGACACAAGTACACTCATGAACACTGGTTATCATTTCCTCCAGCTGCTACCTCACCCATCATTGTACTTTTCTCTTATCAGAGTTTCAGTGACAAGAATCAGTACATTTTGGACGTAGCAAATCAAGAATTAAGTAATACAAAACAATAATGCTTCATCTATCATCTACAACTTAAAGAGGAGACTCTGTTGTACTGTATTTACCTACTGCAATTTCCACCTTTCCTTGAAATGAACAGCCTTAGTCACTCAAAGACGGAATATCAACTAACTATGTCTGCCTGATTCCAAATGGCTCTTACTACTTGCAGTTCTAAATATTATCACAATTTTACGCCTTCCCCCAGCAAAGCTACTTCCCATTTTGAATGTTTGCAAATGAAAATATAATAAATTATACCACCATCTCCCTTCACAAAGTCATCTTTCATGGTGCTGTTTTACATCGGCAGTGGCTTACAACTATAAAGAAAAATCTGTTCTATAGAGACTTTCTTCAGTTAATAAAACCACATACTTTGTAATGTCTGAAGTTGGACAGGGTCAGTTCCAGTGTAGACAGATAAACAGGATTTCAGACCTGAATCCAATTTATTTCAGACAATAAATATACGCAATTAATCAAGCGGAGGCACCATTCTATGTTTAACGTCACTGGCAGCCTCCAACCATCTTTCAAACTTTCATATAAAAGTTCCAATTATTTTACTGTTTAGACTCAAAATCTCACATTTGGCTTGCCGTTGCTGCTCAAATAAGTCATCTTTCTCAAATCCATCCTGCAGGATTAATTAGAACGATTACCAAAATTATTAATTCCCAGCTAGGCAACTTGGCAGCAAGTGAAGAACACAAAACAAATTAAGCAATTAGTAGGTCTTAAACATCCAATCATACTCCTATCAGCATGTACCCTATATAAGGAAGTATTTTAAAATCAATGTACTCAGTTGGATAATTGAGAGAACACAGTAAAGTTCAAGTTCTGGAGTACTATGTTGCTGCAAGCAGATGATTTATCTAGCAAACTCCAGGGTGTCACATGCACTGAATCCTCAACAATATCTCAATAAATGGTAAATCTCTTCATGTTCTTCACTGCTTTTTCAACTAACTTAATTGCTACAAGAACGAGTTCTGTACTGTGACAACAGGTATGTTCCAAAAAGGAGGTAAAACAGTTGAAAACACTTTTTTTCCCTTTTATAATTCAGTAAGCTCCACTCCTATTTTAGGTCCAAACCAGAACAAAGAAACTTCAAGAACCACTTCCTTGATAAGACTTTAGGAAACAACTCTACCCTGCCTTCTTAACTTCTTTCTATCCCTCTTTCCTCATCAAGCTCCTCTTTTCCCAACTTAAACATCATACCTATACCTGCCAAGTAGCTGCTGTAAACAGCTGAATATTTCATTCTGATATCGTCCAAAGAAGTAAAAGCTTAAGTAGTGTCAGATATTATTATTTTATCTCTGTGAGATATTTTTAATGTGCAAATCTTAAGAGTCATAAAATAAGTCAGTCTTCCACCAACAAAACTCTGCAGTGCAGATATTTTCCAGGAACAGTTGCTGAACATAATTTGTGCAGTAAATTCAAGACGAGTAATCCAAGTAGCCCCAAAGAAAATATCAAAACAAAAGCATTATTTGCATTCTAGGTAGCTATGTGCCGTATATTAAGATTTTGTAATCTCAGCAGAAATTTTAAACTAAGAGTTTCAGGAAATTAACTAACGCGTAGAGAATCAGCAGTTACAGCACAGCACAAGACTGCCAGCACTAACCCCTGTCCCCATCCTCACTGTACCTCCCACATATCGATCACCAAAAACTCCCTCTATAGGCACCCGAAGCAGCTGCTGCTTCTTTCCAGGTTATGTATTTTACTGACACAGATAATTCCAAGAGCCGGTTCACAGATTACAGGAAAGAAAATGAACCTAAAAAAGCTAGGAAGGTACTAAAGCAAGGTAAGCATACAGATAACTCACTCTTCGAATATAGTAAGCCACTGTTGAGGACCCTGTCTAAGTTCACAGCAAGAACAAACCAAATGAAGGCCACAAAATGCAAAAAAAATCTACTAAGGTAAAGACAGGAGGAAAACCCATGACAACACTCAAATGAACTTTCCTTAAGTTGAACACTGAAGGCTTATTTTTTCCCCCTTCACAACCAAGTGCCACAGATTTCAGAAGGTAAATAAGTTCCTTGGTTCACTGCTAATAGCCCACAAAGTTTGAGAACATCAGGCAAACTGCATGCCACTAGGGTAAAATTCAAATATAAGTGAGAATTTGCTAGTTATTTATTTGTTAACTCTGTGATCTTAGGAAATAAAAAGCAAAGACAGCATGATGGCCTTCGGGGAGTACTCTCCAAATCCTATCTCCATCCTAACAGACTTCTTTAGTTACTGAAAAGCCAACACAGCTACCACTGTTCACTACTGTTGTTATCAAAGTTACATGAAGATAACAAAACCAGATAAATACTTTCGAGTACTAAGTTTTATGCATAAATATTCAAGTTCAAGTAGGAAAGTTTTATAAAACAAATTACCTCACCTTTGCAATAATTTCTGAAATATTCTTCAAGGACTGCTTGATTGGATATTTGGCCATATCCCACTGGAACCTCGTTATATAGGTGACCAAGTCAACTAAAATTTTAAAGAACAACTTCATTAAGATGGCCAATATAAAGACTGATGTATTATATTCCATGCAGGATTACTGTAACAGACAACTACTGTAACAGACTGTGGACCCTGCTGCTTGAGAAATTTGAAAATAAACCATCAAGTTATAAGTATTCGTGACCTCTGCCTTCAGATACTGGTTTCTCCACCTCTGCGGATCCTAAATGATATTTACAACCAAGTCAATGATGGCTGGAGAAGCACACACAAGACCAACTGTTTTTTTTTGCTTTGTGTGATGAGGGAATTAATTGTGTTAATTAGGACCACTGCACTTGTCTTCACGTTAAGCCACTCATATTAGCCTCTCTTGCATTAATACAAGCTGTGTTAAATTTTATGAAATGACTACTGAAAGAATATTGAATTGGAGACCAGTGCAACTCTCTATTATAATAAAGTGGAGGAATATTTCCATTATATAATTAGCTTTATAAAGACATCCTATCCCAACTTGGGAACATCTCAGTATCACAGCATAGCTTACATAAAATCATGCCTATTCAGATGACAGACTGACAGAAAGAATGTGTACAGTGATCAGTAACAGTGATTTTGATGCGCCACCAGAGACCAGTGATGACAAAATACCGCCCTAAATGATCAAAAAGCTTCTGTAAGTGAGTATTTAATATGTAGATCCAATTTCATGCCATTGTCGATTCTATAACCTGTTTCACGGCAAGTGACTCATGGAAAAAAGTATTTCCATGTCTAAACTAGGCTTTCACAATGTCACACAGAGAAGCAGCATTAAATATCTTTCAGGATAATTGCCTTCCCTCCTATCACTCTTAGGATGCACATGTTGTGTTTAATACTTTACCTCCATTAGCCAGAAGATTCTCCTGAACTTTATCTTTACTGTCTTCCAGAACATCAGCCATATACTGGGCCACTTTCTTTACAACACTGAAAAATGAAAGATTTGAAAGATATGAACAAAAGAAAAAAAAACCTGCCACTTTGAGACATACTATTCATGGAATCCATCTGAAACTGTCTGGGAAAAGAATTAAGAGATTGGATCAAAAACCAAGAGTAGCTTTACATATAAACTTTCCAAGACCACAAACTGAAGGCGACCAACATCTCAGATACATGCCAGAACTTGATCTAAATCTTTCTCTAGCATCACTACTCGTCAGTTCTCACCAAGGTGAAGCTACTTCCCTTGCTGCCAGGTAATAAAGGCTGCCTTCAGGTGCGGTTTCACTATACTCTTTTTTTGAAGACTCTGGTACTTTCAAAATCCTAACCTTTTTCTAAAAAACTGAAAGCAAGGTAGAAACCACCAAAACCCCAAATTAAGTACAAGGCAAACACAACAGGGAAATACCGAAGATAAGTGAAAAGCTATGGAGAGCCCTAAGTTTTTATAAGATCTAACACCCAATACGTGAACTTCCTCACCAGAAAAGCTATGATGAGATTACTCACATGTGCCAGGTCAAACAGTTCCCTTTTCCACTTAAAAAGAACTAACATTACCTAGCACTTCTCTCCTTGAAACAGAAGATGGCTCCACAAGTTCTGGTTATGTGAAATTTTCAAAGGACCCTTAATTTCTTAAAAGTGAACAGCTTTTGCATTTTAATACTAATGCTGTTTCATCATCTCTGTGGATTAGCAAAGAACATGGTTATCTTCTCAAAGTCTGTAAACAGTACTTTAACTTACTAAAAGAACAGGTTTTACTCCACGTCATCATCACTTCCTGCAGCTGTCAGACTTGATCTCTAACAGTTCTCGAGGATCTGGCAGCACACGACATTACTATAGGGGAAACTATTCATCAATGCATAACGTCCCACTATTGCACAAGAAGTTCAGATTTACTTTTTTTTCCCCAAGTACAGGTACAAAGTAAAAAAGCAGCTTAGCTTATCAACATCTTAGTTTTCTGACTGCCTACAGAAAAGCACTATGAAACCAAAGAATTTTAAAACTATATACTGTAGGACTCAGCAAACCATCACATCATTATTTTGCATGCTAGTAAAAATAAACTCTTACCTCTCCACAAATGCATCCAGTTTAGCCAACTCATCTGACAGACCAACCAGAACATCCAGTGTGCCAACCTAGGAGGAAAGATCAAAATGCAGTAGCAATTGTATATAAACAAAGACAAAAACGAATTACAATAAAAGCTAAATGTCCTGAACAGGCAGCTTTTTAGAACTACGTAAAATACTGTACTCAAAGATTTCAGACTTGTTGCTTTAAAAAGGTCACACTGCGTTTCCTTTGCTCAGGATACCCCTAAAGCACTACTGCCTCAAATCTAACTAACTCTAGCTTGGTGCACAGTTTCAGTCCCGCATTCCAGCCATCTGAAACTTGTTAAAACATCTTTAACATTACAAATTGGCTACATTTCCCACAAGTCACTTGCTTCAGCATTTGATTTACTACTTCAGATCAAATCTGAAATTTCTGTAATGACGTATCTCAGTGCTAGAGGCAAACAAATATGAAAAACTTTGAATATACAAGTACTGCAGCAGTCAGGCTAAGAATCTGGACTTTTTGCATCTGGAGTAATAGAATACCCAGCTTGTTTCCAAGCTTTCACTCTTTTTTCCTCTCTCCTCCAGAAAACACTTTTCCCCCCAATTTCATGTAATAATCTAGACCAACACATCTACCTTTCTGGGGGCCGGGGATGACTCCATTTTAGACACTGTGTAATTCAAACATGAAAATTACAGCACAGTAAAATATCATGTTTGATGCTTTTATAGACAAGTCTCAAATGGGTCTAAGATAAAGTGTAAAACCAGTATAACTATGCTCAGGTTAAACAGCCAAAAGGTGATTAATTTCATATAGGTCACATAATATCAGTGTTTCTTTGGGTCTTTCTCTTCAAGTACTCACACAGTTGTTTGTTCTGTTCAGTGAAAGTAGGAGATACCTCCAGAAACACAACTCTTCTTATCTCTTAATATTTCAGCTGCTAGTTTATATTCCTTGCTGAAATATTAGGCGTAAGTGAATCTTCTATCTAGTCAATATGCCATTGACATTATTATTAGTCTAGCATCTTTTTCTAGATCTGACCAGTCAGCTTTGCATGATTTCTGTTCTCTTTAGCCTTGAAGTAGAAAGAAGCACAATTACTTAAGTAACATCAAAACCAAATCACTTTCCATGCCCCATCTTCTTCTGAGCTACATGCAGAATAAGTAAGCTAATGTTTTGACTAATCATTTACAAGCTACAAGACAAGTAAGTCTTCAAGCAATACAGCTACTGTTCAGTGGAGACAATATCACTGTTTCAATGACTTTTAACTAAACTATCTTACTCTTTTAACAGTTTTACCAGGTCCACAGAAGCCAGCCTATTTCCCATTGTATATAAAATATGCTCAATTTCTTGCCATTTCAGGGCAACCCCATCATTTATAACCCTAATAGGCCACATCAGTTTTCAGTGACTCGTCCAAGGATCTCTCAGGAGGAGACAAATATTTCTTGTAGCCCCCCTTTCTACCTTTACTAGTATATATCTTGAAATAACTCAGGACAGTCTAAATATAAACGTAAGTTACAGCAGTGGGAAGATCCTCTTAAAAGACACACTGAAGCACATTGTGCCCTGGGCCTGTTCCTTATCAGACAGGAACAAGGCACCACTCCACCTGAACTTTATCTATTCAGTAGAAAGAGATTGGTGGCATTCCTTTGATAAGCTTTGACAAAGTTAAACTGAGCTCCCAATTCTTCTTGTTCAAGAAATATTCGCATGTCAGGATGGACCTTCTCTTACCAAATACACTGACTTGCAACTTCTCCATACCCTGATAACGGTATTAAACCAACATAAAAACAGATATTGTTTCTCTTCACTACTCACAGTAATAGTTCAAACAGTTTTCTTCCCATTTTCTCTAGCACACATCAGCAAGTTGCACTGGAATGCTCAGCTGGAGACAACTACTACTCTTAAGAAAAGAATGTCAATTCTGGACTCAGAATTGTTGTCTGGTTGGAACTGTTTGATCAACTCCTGTATTTTAAATTGACCCTTTTACTGCACCTCAGCCAGAAAAGGAGAAGCAAACAATTCAGAAGTAACACAAAAAAAGGAACACTGAATCATCTGAATACTCAGATCACAAGCCTCCATTTTTCTTCTAATTTTGTTCTCCAGCTAACTACTAGAGTATAAGGTCAAGACTACTATCCTTGGTAAAACTAAAGTATTAGCTTAAAGAACATGGCTTGATGAATCTTTAAATCTTACACATAATTCTTAACTTAGAATTTCAGAAAAAAAGATAATTGAAGTCTCACTGTTTTTTAGTTTCACACTCAACCATCAAAAGAAGTCAGTTGTTCTCTCTAAAAAGTCTGCAAGTGTTCCTCATCTAGTTTTAGCTTAAAGAAACAAAAATGATACAAAACTAACATACTTCTTTGGACATGACATGGGCCTTACTTACCTTCAGGTCTGGAATGTTGAACTTTGAATTAGTAGAAAGATTGTTATTTTTTGTAGTTGCTGCATGTAATTTCTCCCATGTCTGTTGACAGGTTTTTTCCCCCGGAGCAGAAATCAGCCAAAACTCGGTCATTTTTCCGTCTTTCTCCTGCTGCTTTCTGCTTCTGAAGATAGAGGCAAGATGCTAGCAGAAGGGAAGTGAGGATGGAAGAATAAAAAAACCTGCCATTAGTAACAGAATGAGAAGGTTTTCTTCCAGCAATGCTTTGTATCCTGAACTAAAGTGCAGTTCCAGTCACTGCAAGAGATTTTACCAGGAGTATTGCGTGGTTCCAAATTCATTTTTTTCCTATCTTCCAAATCATACCTGCACAGTTGGAAAGCCATTTTAAACTTCCCAACCTGCAAGTTTAAGAGGGATGAGTTTGCATCATTAGCATCTTTCAACTGCAATCCCACAAGAGATTATAAGTAAACAATCTAACTGAAAATAAACTCAATAAAACAGGACCCAAATTATATTTTCACAGCTGTATATGTTTTCCAGTATCTGTACAACAGCCAACTTTTCTGAACACATAAGAGATAAACAACCAAATGTCAACTCTGACGTTATAGTTTTTCCAATGACTTTTCAGATTAGGACAGTGTTTTAAAGTAAGTAAATGCCTAAATGTGATAAAATTTAGTTCATTATTTCAAGCAAAGAAGGTTCTCCTGGCACCTAAAAATTTCAATAAAAAGAAGGACGCTTTCTAGTCTTGGTATCTCTGTAATCATTACAGATCTTCAATAATATTACACTGCAAAAAGTCAAGAAAGTATCAGTACTATATACAAATTACACTGAGCTCCTTTGCAAAGGAGCTGAAGAAACTAAGAGTATATACGTTCTTCTGACAATAAGAAACAGAACAAACTGGTTGAGGGTTACTGGACTTTACTTAATAAGGAAATAAAGAACAAACTAAAAGCATACCTTAACAGAATCTAAATGTCAAATTCTGATATTTTTAATGTCTTCTGTAGCAGCTTTGAAAGAGTAGAGGCTAGCCTACATTTCATTAAGAGCACAGACTACAGCACTCAATTTTTGAGAGAGAATCAAATAATGTATTTTTAAGAATTAAGACACAGTAACAAACTTTGCCCAAAACAACACATACAAGTCTATCATAGAAGCACAGAATGTCCTGAGTTGGAAGAATGATCCACAAGGATCATTGAGTCTACCTCCATCTGTGTAATCATTACAGGGGCAACAAATTATCAAGGGTGTTAAATCAATCAGAGATGAGCTAAAGAAAGGCCTGTTAGCCAATTCCTTTGTTCAGCTACTCAGGCAGCCTAAAGCTGAAGAAAGTTTACCAACCATTAAATTAAAATAATGAAGCACATCTTGCCACTGGCATAACAGCCATCCTCCTTCAATTATGGTGCCTTGTTTATAACAAGAGATGATGATATCCAGTTATCAAGGCTCTCAACTCCAAGATGTCTGACACTCCATTACTGTGCAGCAGCAGAGCAGTGCTATAATCCTAAATATAGACAATGCCAAGGCAGGTACAGATATTTGAAAAATCAGAATATTTACAAGACTAGACAAATGTCCGACTCTGCAGAAGCTTGTCCAGCCTGACATAACCCAGTTCTAGGCACTCTCCGGAGCTTGGGCCAGGCACCTAAACAGTTGGTTCTAATCAAAAGCAGAAAGTCAGGGACCTGGAAGCCATCTGTGCTCCCCTCACTGACAGTACTCTCCCTTCTCCCCTGACAATTTGACAAAGCAAGCTGGAAAAAAGGATAAGTTCTTTGCTTCTGGAAATAGTGTGGGTGAGAAAAAGGACCCTATCTCTGAGGAGGACAGGTGAAAAGACTGGATTTACTTTCCCCTCATGCTGTGGCCTTGACTATCCAGGTAAAGTCCACGAGAGCAGAATCAAGAGTCAGGGGTAAAACCCATGCCAACTGCCCCTCATGCTCCAAAGTGTGTATTGCAGCAATCCTTGGTCATAGCGTACTGATGATCTTGATATTGAGATGGATCATGAAAAATTAAAGCAACATCAGTCATCACCATGTACAGGGCTTCCTTGTTTAGGGAAGCACACACTGGATTATCTCAACTGGCCTCTGTGGGAGGTCTACCAATTATCAACAACTTGGAAGAAGACAAAATTTCCTCTTTGCGAGACTACTTCGATGCATTATCTTCCTTAACACATGCCAAACTCTGTGAATCCATTGCACATGATGTTTTCCTACATCTCACTGAACTCTGGCCCCATAGAAGACAGGGCCAAGTTTATGGTACACATCACTGATGCAGGGAGACACCACTACAGTTGACGCACACACTCAAAGTGTTTAAGCTTTAAATTTGTTTGTTTGAATTTGACTAGACTAGGACTAGAAGAGTCCTTGGAATAAGTGTTGGATAAATAAACCAGTTTAGGCAGTAGCAGCAGCAGCATGCAACTATCCAAGTAATAGACAGAAGAGCCATAACAGAGAAATCCAGGCTCCTTTTCAGTAATACTGATGGAGCATTGCATTCTTATGTTTTCCAGTAAAACATAAACAGCTCTTAAAGTATAAGTACAAAGTTTCCAAAGATTATATAATCTATGGAAACAGTTACATGTTTACAATGACACAGTCTCATTCCTTGCATTACAGATTGGGAAAATAAGCTCACCATTAAAAATATAAACATCTTTTCCCCAGGAAAAAAAAAAGAAAAGAAAAAAGAAAAGAAAAAAGAAAAGAAAAAAGAAAAGAAAAAAACCTTACTAGACCCATTGCAAAGAAAAATGGCTTTCAATAAGTGAAATTTTCAAACTTTTTTTTTTAAGACTAACTGTCCTGACTTCATCTGATGACTACAAGTGTATCACAAACAAAAGTGAAGTTACAACAACCTGACAGACTTGCAGCGAATTTTTTTTCATGCTTAGAAATCAATGTGCTTTGTGATTCCTTAATATCAAAGGCAAAAATGGATTGTTCAACTGAATAATCAAAGCGTTTTTCTACTGTTCAAAGTGAAGAGGCAAAGGTCGAACAAGTTGCAGCTCCCAGGAAACATTAAGCCTGTGGACTTCCCTTCCTCCCTCACCATTTTTGCCTGTGCAGTTGGTTTTCCCGAAGCTCTGCTCCATTTCCAAGAGCCATGGGAAGTAAGACGATTCCCTCTTTGAGCTACCCACTCAACGGAGGTATTTTCAAATGCATATAGAGGGGGGAAAAAAGCTTCATAGAAGAGTTTTAAACATTTGTTTGTATGGGGTTTTCTTCTGTAAGGAAAGGAATGAATATGAAATCAGAACTTTGTGGAACAATGAACAAGAAATACAAAATGGAGAAGTGCTATAGAATGGCAAGAAAAAGAGAAACACATGCTAGTCAGCCAAAAAATACATCCTGAGCCACTATGAAATGAAAGCCATGAAATTAAAGAGAAGGATCACAGAATAAAGAAGGGACTATCAAGTGTCCAACTCTTCTAAGTACACTGACAGGTTTTTTTTTTTAGTAAAATATAATTTTATTCCTTTGATCTGCAAATAAGGGTATACAGTCTGCCTTGAGATTCACCACTGTGCTGAACTTATACTCTCTTTAGGTCAACAAGTATTTTTAAAGTGGCGAGCCCTGGCACCTCAGCAACCTGCAAAACCTACCTCCAGTCTCTTTTCGGCCTTAACATTAGAATATCACTTACATGGATACTACGTATTTATTAGCTGCAAAGACTTGGACTTTTGACAACATTTTAAAACCACAGTATTGCAAGTATGTGATCCACCGTAAACTCTAGTTCAATGCAGACTGGGATGTCATTGTACTAAGCAGTGTCTGTACAAGGAAACAGCCCTAACTCTGCGGTCTGAAGCATGGTACACTGAAACTTAAGTTACAGAGAGAAAACCAAACACAATAAAAACAAAGAAGTCACAACAAGCATGCTGGCAGAAGCAAGTCTAGGTTTTAGTCTTGCTCATATCCCAACAAAACCCCAAAGGTACAGTTCAAAATTTTAAGTACTTGGCTAACAAGTCAATAATTAAACATCTTTCCTTCCTCTGCTTTGCCTGTGATTCCAACTGAAAGCATTACTTAAAGTTGAGAATCTAAAGCAGAAGCAGGAGGGATAACCCCAACAGCTGCCTCCTAGAAATCATCTCATCTTTCTCACTCCCAAAGACCATTAACCACATTATGCCAGTCAAATTTTCTCAAACTTTCCTGCTTTCAGGTTTTTGGAAAACAAACCAAGAGAAGAACCAAAAAAAGGAAGGTGTAAAACCCAGAATAAGCAATAAGAATGGACAAATGAATTCTTGTTTATATCAAATACCTCTACGACCAGCACTTTTTGTAATGTACTATTGAGTAGAACCTGTCATAGCATAGTTTCACCTAAGCACTGTTCGCTATTTTTCCTATTTCGATTGTTTCTGACATACACTCACTGAAAGACACATTCATACATAAATGGATATCTGCACACGTAAGTGGAATTGTGCACAACACATAAATCTATGCATTCAAAAACATTCAATACCATAGTACAGGTAGAGTTAGTCAAACAAACGCTTTCAGGGTGGTGTTTTCTTCCTAAACAGTGTCCATTCATAACCGAACCACATCACGAAATTTAGAGAAGAAATTACAGTCCTAATTCAGCCAGATATGGGTAAAAACACCCTTTAAGGAGTAAAGCTGCTTCTGAGACACCACTGTAAGCACCTTCTGTCCAACTTCAGCAAAAAGTGTTTGCTATACAACTGAAAAAACCAAGCAAGTCAGGAAAATGAGAAATAAAAGTTTATACAAGAGTCTCTATAGATCATGCTGAAGCAAAGTTCTGGACTTCCAGAAGTACATTCTGCAATTCCAATTTTACATACAGCACTGAGCTGGCTGCTTGGCATTTACAATTCCACAGGGTTTGAAATTGCTATTTTAATACCATTTGACCAAACCACCTGTATCTCAAAAAAAAAAAACCCCAAGAAATTAACTTTGCATGATCAGCACTGCTTTGATCCATCTTTACTACGTTCAGTACTCACAAAGAACACAAGTTCTCACTCATATGGACTCGATTCTAGAAATTCATTAGAGCACACTTTTCTCCTTTTAGATTCAACAACTCGACAGCATCCTGTTGATTATTTCATGACACTGTCTCATAAGCAAAACCACAACATAACCTGGAATTTTAATTGTCTTCCACGTGCTGTTACGAAGAGATTTAGGTAACATAAACACATTGCCAAAATTTTCTGCTAGTCATATAAGCACAACTGATTTACAAAATACTTGAAATGCTTAATCCCTTGAAGCTTTCCTCTAGAGAACCTGGGTTTGGACCCTGACTATTCTAATATGCAATGTAAGTTTAATATATTATTTAAATTGTATTTTGCATGACTACTCATAATTTAAACTGCTTAATTTCTATGTTATTGGAAAAAATGGATTTCCAAAGAAAAACTGTTCATGTGGTACATTATAATCTAAAGAATAAAACTGTTGCACAGCTGTTTCAATGCTGTTCCTGGAAACACAACAATGTCAAAACAAAACCTTAACTAAGACACTTCACACTACATGTTTCAGAACCATTTGGGCAAGGGGAAGGAGAGAGTCGTTTCTTCTTTCCTATTTATCTCTACAGGAAAGCTCAACGGACTAAAGCGATTTGGAAGTTTTGCAACATTCAGCACTAAGTTCTTGAGAAGTTATGTCTTCAAGCTCGGTCTCAGCAATCCCGGCCAACGCTTGGCGTTCGCCCTTCGCTGCCTCCCCGTTTCCTAAACAGAAGTGGCCACAGTGAGGAAGCCGGGCTACGCCCGGAAAGGTTTCACAACGGGAACCTCACACGCCCCGTGCAGAGAGGCCTCGGGTGGGCACACGGGGCGGCGGACCCGGCTTTGCGCTCCCCGGAGCCGCTGACCCGAATCACAGGTATGAGGGGTCGGATCCCGCAGCCGGGCGGGCAGCGCCCTCCTCCCTTCGCCCTCCGCCAGAGCAAAGCCCCACGACGGCAACCCCACCGCCCGCAGCCCCCGAGGGCGACGCCGAGGCCTCTCGGAGCCCCCAGGAGAAGCAGCGGCGGGGGCGTTCGGGCCGCCGCGGTGCTGCCAAGGAAGAAGCAGCGCCGGCCGCAGGAGACCGGGACACTGCGTGAGCCGCTGGGAACGCGGCCCGGCCCAGGCCCTCCCTTCTCCTTGCCTGCCTCCCCCCGGGCGGCCGCTCCCGGCGCCGCTCACCGGTCACTGCTCCATTCCCCTCCGGCCGCCGCCGCCGCGCGCGCACCCGCCGGCGGGTCACGTGACGCGCCTGAGTCAGCTGACTTAGCCGCAGCGCGCGCACCCGCCGGAGGATCATGTGATGCGCTAGATCGACTGACAGCCGCAGCGCGCACCCGCCAGCGGGTCACGTGACATGCCGGGTCAGGTGACGCCACCGCAGCGCCGGTCACGAGGTCGCGGGCGGGGCGCGAGGGACTGACGTGGCGTCGTGGTGGTGGGTGATTATGCTCGGGGATCAGGGGACCTCGTGTTCGAGACTCGTCCTGGCGCGATAGGCCCTTCGTGCCTCGCCGTCGCACGGCTTGGCTCGCCCGGGGCATCTCTTCCCCCACGGGCACCGACAGCCGTCTCGGGGCGCCGAGCTGAGCGCTTTGCTGCCACCATGGGCGCCTCAGGCACCGGCCGCTTCTGGGCCTGGTTGGGGAATTTGTGAGACGCAGATGTTGTTAAGAAGGCTTTGTATGGTTTTTTTTTGTCCTTAGGGCAGAGAAGACTTGGTGTTGCAAACGTCTTCTGTTCATTCTCACTATGTTTGGCAGTTTTCCCTCAAATTGGCACTTGGAAAACAGAGTCTTGGGACATGTAGTGGTGTTTGTAGCTAGTGGCATTCCCCAGGGGTTGGTACTCAGCCCAGTCTTGTTCAACATGTTCATTAATGGTAAGGGATGAGGGGCCAGAGTGTGTCCTTACAGAACTGGGAGGGGTGGTTGGTGCAGAAGGGGACTGCGCTGCCATCCAGCGAGACATGGACAGGCTGGAAAGTTGGGCGGAGAGGAACCTAATGAAGTTCAGCAAAGGCAGGTGCAGAGTTGTGTCTCCAGGGGGGAATAACCCTCCTGCAGCAGTACAGGTTAGGACTTGACCTTCTGGAAAGCAGCTCTGCGCAGAAAGACCTGGGACTACAAGTTAACTATGAGCCAGCAATGTACCCTTGTGCCCAAGAAGGCCAGTGGCATCCTGGCGCGCATCATGAACAGCATGGCTAGCAGGTCAAGGGAGTTTATCCTCCTCCTCTCCTCTGTCCAAGTCAGGCCCCACCTGGAGTACTATGTCCAGTTCTGGGCTCCCCAGCTCAAGAAGATGAGAAACTACTGGAGAGAGTCCAGCAGAGTGCCACAAAGATGATCAGGGGACTGGAGCGTCCCTCTTTTGAGGAAAGGCTGGCTGAGCTTAGTCTGTTTAACCTGGAGAAGACTGGAAGGGAATCTTATCAATGCTTTTAAATATATAAAGGATTTCAGGAGGATGGAGGGAAACTCCTTTCAGTGGTGCCCAGCAGTAGGGCAAGAAGCAGTGGGCACAAACTGGAACACGGGAAGTTCCACTTGAACATGAGGAAAATCTTTACCTTGAGGGTGACAGACCACTAGAACAGGCTCTCCAGAGGGGTTATGGAATCTCCTTCTCTGGAGATATTAAAAATGTGCCTGGACACATTCCTATGTAACCTTCTCCAGGTGAACCTGCTTAATCAGAGGGTTTGGATGAGATGATCTGCTGAGGTTCATTTTAACCTCAACCGTTCTGTGATTCTGTGACTTGGGAAAGAAGACAATATGCATGCAGGTGAAGAGTGCCAGAAAGTGGACTTAAAAAGAAACTGTTGCAGTTTTGTTTTGGGACCAAACCATGCCTTGCACAGTAGTTGCTAAATAAAAAAAAGCGGGTTGTAAATTACTGTATTACTACAGACGCCAGTTCCTTTTATTGTGTGAAACTGCTTATCTTGTTAATTGACAATATTATCTGGAGAAAGCAGGAACCACATACAAGAAGCAAACTACTTTGGTTACTGGTTTTGGTGAATCAAATCTATAATTCTTTTTTTTTTCTTCTTCTTTTCTTTCAAGTAGGTAAGAGTTGGGGCCATGCTATAGCTATAGAGGAGGCACAAATATGATAGCAGATAGCAAAAAGGTGACTTCATGTTGTTCCAGCCCAGCAAAGGGTGTGGCTTCATGTCTCTGGGAGTGACTTCAGTCTTCTAATCCAGTGCTCTTCTTTCCCTTAAGCATTTATGGATCTAGTAGCTCCAAACTCTGCTTGGTCAAGTTCAAAGTATGAACATTGTTAAACAGCTCTGGATGAGGTAAGTTAGGCTTCCTTCAGCCATTTCTGCTGTTCTTCAATTGCCAGAGGCTTCTAAAAATGTTTCCATTGCTGAACTCTGCCTCCAGCCATTTTTAATTCTCTCAGCACTCTCCAACATGTACAATTTAGCTAGAGAGACGATTCTTGTACCAGTATAAAAAGGCATATTCAGTAAAACAGAAACTTACCCACCTTAAAAGTGGGCAAATTTATTTTTAAATGCCTGCTCCACCAAGAATAATTTCTTAATGACTGAATTACCAACGTTCAGTTTGCAGTGGAAATTTAGTATAGAGCTTCACAATAGACACATTTTCTCATTATTATTGCAAGCCATTTCCTCAAAATGTGACAATCTATGCCATACGCCAACACTAACTAGCAAATGGAAATCACTATCTATGTTATTTTTGGAACAAGATAAGATTTTTTTGCATGATCCGTAGCTCCAAGCTATCAGACGGAAACTTGGCATTAACCTCTATAAATAAACAGAGTAGTTGGTAAATGATACTATAAAATAAGTGCATAACGGAAGAACAGCAAGCATTTCTAACTTGCTCAATGACAACATGCTTGTAAAAACCACAGGAGAGAATTCTGAGAACAAGGACCTATGATCTGCCACTTAAAGTAAACTGCCTAATGTGGTTGGTTTTATTGCAATATTTGCCATTTGGTTAATTAAGATCAATGAGGTACAAAGCAGGACTATAGGCAATCCATAACCACTAGGAAACAAAACGGGGAGAAGGAATTAACATTAATTAAATAATGGGGATATTAGCACCCTCAAGATAAACGCACGGTGACATTGTGCTGCAACATGGTCTGTAGGCAAGCTGTCAGTGAGAAACTTGAGCCAGGTGTGCAGTAGTAATAAATGGTGTTATGGAGAATGCTATAAAGAATAACATTTTAAACGAGAGCTGCTAAGATATGAGTGGGTATATGGTAGATTAAACAGATATGTTCACCAATATATTTATAAATGTGCTTGCCTGTAACATTGTTCCATCTGGCCTGACGGGTATTTTTTTGAAGACTCAGAAGCCTTTAGAAATTTATTTGTTGAAGTTTCCTTTAGGGGTGGGAGGACACACCTGTAATGGGTCTGTCTGACCTCAGTTGTTTCCTGTTTTATTTTTTGAAAAATAATTCTCTCTTTAAATCATTGCATAGAAATCTCGTTCTACAACCCCAACTTCTGTCAAAAAAAGACCTTGGATCAGCTGTCCGCATAGAATCATAGAATCACTGGGTTGGAAGGGACCCCCGGGTCATCGAGTCCAACCATTCCTAACACTCCCTAAACCATGCCCCACAGCACCTTGTCCACCTGTCCCTTAAACACCTCCAGGGAAGGTGACTCAACCACCTCCCTGGGCAGCCTCTGCCAGTGCCCAATGACCCTTCCTGTGAAAAATTTCTTCCTGATGTCCAGCCTGAACCTCCCCTGGCGAAGCTTGAGGCCATTCCCCCTTTTCCTGTCACTTAGGAGAAAAGGCCAGCTCCCTCCTCTCCACAACCTCCTTTCAGGTAGTTGTAGAGACCAATAAGGTCTCCCCTCAGCCTCCTCCAGGCTAAACCACCCCAGCTCTCTCAGCTGCTCCTCGTAAGACTTGTTCTCCAGCCCCCTCACCAGCTTTGTTGCTCTTCTCTGGACATGATTCAGAGCCTCAACATCCTTCTTGTGGTGAGGGGCCCAGAGCTGAACACAGGCCTGTATTCAGCTTTGAATATCATTGAATGACTCATTTTTGTTCAGGGAAACCCTCATGCCCAGGCTAAACACAGACTGACTGAAGTGTGCACTGGGGTGCACAGAGATACTTGCAGATACTACTTCGGATTGAGAAAGCTTGCCTAGGAGTTGGGCAATAGGTGGCAGAGGGGCAGGTTTGTCCTTAGGTCTGATCTTTTATCAGCTGTAGAAAGTGGTTGCTCTTTTATGTTTGGAGAGCGAAAATAAGAACACATGAGATGGGTTATGAAAGTAGCTGCCACTGTTTGAAAATCCTGGTGATGAAAGTAACACTGCCCGGGGCTACAGGAGTCCCACAGGGTTTATATGACGCAGAGCTTGCGTGCCGCACCAGGCAGTGCCAGGGAGTCCCCAGCTGGGGAATTCACACCTGCTGCACTGGAGCCTCAGCCAAAAAGCCCATGGCAGGCTGCTGTCAGAAGCCATCCAAGGACTCCATCCCATGAAAGTCCTCTCATTTGTGAGTCGACGTTTCCATTCCATATTCCCTCATGGCAACAAGTTTTTCCTAAATGAACGTGGGGACACACATTTCTGAGGGAAAAACAGATCTTATTTGAATTCTGATTATCCACCCATTTTCTTTCTATTATTTGATTAGATGTGTCGCCAACTTTTCTGCAATGATCTCTGCAGAGCTACGTGTTCTTCATTGGTATGTAGATGGACAACAAGAGTTTGGCACAGATGATATAGGTTTCCCTTGCTTTCTGAGGCCGTGTTCCATAGATATTATACAAACAAAACCTGAAATACTGACTTCATAGAATCACGGAATGATAGAATGCTTTAGTTGGAAGAGACCTTAAAAAATTCCACCACCCCTGCCATGGGCAGGGACACCTCCCACTAGAACAGGTTGCTCAAAGCCTCACCCAGGCTGGCCATGAACACCTCCAGGGATGGGGCTTCGTAAGCTTCTCTGGGCAACCTGTTCCAGTGCCTCACCACCTTCAAAATAAGTATTTTCTTCCTAACATCTAATCTAATTTTCCCCTCTTTCTGTTTAAAATTATTACCCCTCGTCCTATCCCTGTAGTCCCTGCTAAAGAGCCCCTCCCCACCTTTCCTGTAGCCCCCTTTAAGTAATGGAAGGCTAGTATAAGGTCTCCAGGGAGCTTTCTATCCTCTAAACTAGCGGAAATGTTATCATCGGTTTTAACACAATCAGTTTTACTCACAGTTTTATTAATGTGTCAGTGGGATTTTTTTAAGTTCTGGTGATAAAGGTGCAAACATAAAAATTTATACAATTTGCAGGTGAAAAAAATGGAATCCTATATTCTATAAAGCTTGAGACTAGAAGAGAGTAGTATTGCTATGAGTATATCCCAGTATCGAGTTGCACAGGATGCAAATATCTGAAAAATGAGGAATATGATGAGGTAAGATCACGATGTTCTGCGTAACATGGGGAAGGTGCTATATAAGACCCCATCCTCCAACATCCATTGCTTTAGCTAATAGGAGAATGAGAGAAAAAATATTATTGTTTTCACAAAGTTATTTGAAGAAAGTGGAGAGAAAATAAACTTTAATTACTTTGTTATTTACTTTTATTTTTCCTGGAGGTGTTCTTTGAAAGCTTCTTAATAAAAGATACCTATCAAAGCACATTGCATTTTAATCTTTCTTGAGGTTGCCTGGGAAACACAAGCCTTAAGATTGACATTTAAGTATTTGAAAAAAAAATGTTTACCAACCAGAGCAGAAATGGCATATTTTCTTCATCCAAGCTTTGTGAAGGAGACAGAATGCCTTTTTCCTAGCTGCTCCTCTGTTTTAAAACTGCCTCCCTAGCTTTCAGCTTCAGATCAAGGACTTGAGAAAGAGAATAAATCTGAACTTTCCAAAAATTTTAAAATTCCTGCATTGCGCCAATTGATGTTGAAGTCCCTATTGGCATGTATTTATGCATATGGGCATTTAGGTATTCAATACAATAGAGCAGCGTCAGGACAGGTGCAGAAAGATTTGAATCAGCAGGTTTGAAAAGCTTTGGGGCAGGAGATGCTCTGACAGACTTAAAATCCATACCCAAAGCTTTGTTCTAAATCAAGCAGAGGGAAGTTATGGACAGACTTTGTGGCATGGACGGTTATGGCATGGACAACCTGAGTATATGTTCCACCCAGACTGCAGTGACCGCTGCCTCCCATGTTTGCTGCAGGGCAGAGAGACCTCAGGTACTTTGTTGATGCAGGACTGGGAGCCAAGATGTTGGGGAGAGCACCTGATTTATGGAAGGGGGTGCTGGGAAGCTCAGTGATGTTGTGAATCTGTGTGTCAGAGCCTCTGGTCTTGATCTCTGCTGTAGAGACAAGCTGATGGGGATTCTTGCACTCTAGCTCCAGGCATGGACTGATCAGAAGGCACTGGGAAGGCTGTAGCCATGTGCAGTCAGCAATGTTCAGGCACACATGCAACCCTGTCACTGCACAGCACTTCCATCCACATGCTGTTGTGTGAGGCTTTGCGTTAGTCCAGCTCTCAACATGAAGTCAGGCAATGTCCTCCACACCTGTGTCTATGGCAGAGCTCAGCTGGCCCAGCTTCATTGGCAGAATTTTGCAGGGTGCACAGTGTTTCACACAGTTACAAATTTGTCCAGCAGAAGAAATTTCAAAGCCTGGGGAGGTCCGGAGAGTGGTTGGATGCTTTGGGAGCTGTGGGAGCAGCCACGAATAAGCTCTGTGGATGCCAGTGATACCAGATGTCACTGCTATGGAGCTAAATGCATGAACTCCTCTGTGAATCTTCACTGAATTAAAATTTCATTTAGATAATTTCAGTATCGTCGAGTGGTATCTAAATGAATTATATGTCTGCATATTCCTAAAAATTGAAGCAATCTGCAGTAACAGCAATAATGGATTGGAGCCTTCTATTTTATGAAAGATTGTGAAGATGCAGGTGACATTGAAGTACTAACTGTTATAACTGCTGTAATTTGGCACCCAGCTCTGCAAGCACTCATTTAACTGAGCAGAGTGTCCGTTGTGCTATTGTAGACAGCACCTTTGAACACGAAAGTTTCTGGGTAGAATAGGGATAATACAGGCTACTACTGCAGTGGTTTTTATAGCAAAAACAAAAGCCCTATCTCACTCCTATGGAACTGTGCTAGGGATTTTTCCTTTGAAACTTATTTTTAAAAAAATAATTTTAATTATTTACTGTATTATCTTCTCATTTAAAAGTTTTAGCTGTAATCCTGGCCAAATATTTTCCCCATCACGACATTATATTACAAAAGGTTTGATATAGTTTGATAAGAAACTATTTGACATCAGAGCCAGGTTACAAAGTCATTGCCTCCCTTCTGTGTCCTTGCCCGCTGGCCCTAACCCATATCACCTCCCCTTCTGCCCAGCGCTGCATCATCATAAGCAGTCTGTAGCCACACAGTGAGCTCATGTGGCTGAAAACCAACCTTTTTTCAACACTCTCCTGTATTTTACAATTGAGTCTGTTCTTCAACCTGATATACTCAGTGTCTGTTACTGTGCCAGCGCGTGGAAGGAGAGAGCTGGTGGGAGAGCAAGAAGCTCAGAAAGTACAAGAGCGCAGAGCTGCACGGCTGATTCATGCAGCAATTCCACTGAATCATGTCCTCACATGAATACATTTATGTACGTGTTTATGGTTTATATGGTGTTACATTTTTCTTATGCTATCTACAACAAAAAAATATTTGCCAAATACAAAATTCATAAATCATGTAAAGTTTATCTCTGCTTAGAACTTCTGATAGAGGGCAATGTTAGTACAGCTCATCTGGTGCTTCCTAGTTCTGCCCTTGTTTCTTGCAGTCTATAAACGAAAGTATGTCTGGCTCTTCACAGACGTGCAGCAAAGCTAATATTTCAGTTGAGGTTCCTGGGAGCTGAAGTCTCGTTTTGCCCAACATATCTCCAACACAACTGCATGGACTGTGTGACTCTTATATACCAGTACCTGTTTATTTTTAGTTTGCCAAAAGGGCAGTGATTTACCTGCTGGTAAATTTAGATCTTTGAGTGTATTCCCCAAGCGATAGTGGAAATTCTTCCTTTTCTTCTCACAGTGGATTTTTTACCAATAGGCAGATGAACTAACGAAGTGCTAAAATCCAGGCAGCATATTTCAAATTCTCGATATGGTCAATACAACGAGAATGAGCAAAGTCGGTTAAAACCAGCCAAGCCTCTGCCCAAAGCACAACCACATCTTCGTTAGACTCGATAACCTGTGGCTTCTTTTGCTCATGTTTGTATTATTTGGGATTTTTTCGTCCTGTTCAGTAAAAGCAACCTAGAGGGAAAGACTCAGGAAAGGCTGGTCTCAGGGCAATGTGAGGGTGCAAGTGGGATCTTTGGTGAAAAATTAACAAAAACTGCTGTTGTCTAGCATTTGAAATGGGCATTTTCAGCAGGAAGCGTCAAAACTTTGTAGCGTTTTGTAGCAGTGTTGCTGTCTCCAAATATTTAGCTAAGATCTCCATCTTACATTCGCTTTCTCACAGGACGTTTTTTCTGGGTTTGCTGTCACTAGGAAGTAGAATTCAGGGGATTTATTCATAAAACCTGAAACACGAGGCTCTGTTTTTCCTGTCTTGCAGACTGGAAGCAGGTAAACACCGCAGTTGTTATGTTGCCCATTAATGAAAGTCCAGAAAATGCCTTGGTTTTAAGATGAGGTTCAAATGAAAATGCTACTTGGTTAAATGGCTTTTCGTAAGTACTTGTATGGTCCTCATCGGTATGACATTTAAATTCTGAGAGTTTTGGCATGGCTATTAAAGGTCCTCTAACTTAGGGATAAGGTTTAGGTGACGAGTGTACTCGGAAATGAGCAGTAGTTAAATTGCAGACGTGGAAACAAAGCCTGGCTTTGAAAATGGTGGATGAGTCCAGGAGAAGGCTGTTGTCTTTGCTGTGTTTGAAGAAACATAAAGTTAAATGCTGCCAGACTAATTCAGCTGCAAATCTTCTGTTGAATGTATGGAATAGGATTACACCCTTGGGATACAATTTAAGCAGATTAAAATTGCAATCTGTGTATGTGCAAGGGTAAATTTTAACAGTAAGGTGCAGATAAACAAATATTCACACCATCCAACCTGCTAACAGTTGCAGGCCATGTCATCTCAGACCTGATTTTTTACTGCTGTGTAGCACTGTATTAATTTTTCCTATGAGAAGAATACCTGAAGCACAGCCAGGCTAGTGATTTAGGATTTTATATTAGCCAGAGTGAGGTAAACAAAAGATTGTTTCAGAAGTGAGTTACTGCGTCTTCATAGCAGAGCTTGGTAGTCTGGACAGGCCATTTGCTCCCAGTAAAACATTACTTGTTGGAAAGATTCTCATTCCTTTACCAGAATGAAATGACCTCCCAGGAGGCACTGGAGTTTATCGTAGCATTTACTCCTTATTTGCAAGAATAAGTGATCACCCAGCAATGGCATTCGGGATATTTTATCTTTCTGTCTATTCTACAAGTGTGTTCCAAAGTTCAGACAAGGACTACATTTTATTCTGTCTCACACCTGGAATGAAGGCACACAATAAATATCTTTCAGTTAACTCCATCACTATCCTTTGCGTCATTTTGCCCTTTGTTTATTCTGCAGCTGAAATTATTCAAGGTCTTTCTTTTTACTGGGCTCTTCTGGACTTGGATTAAATAATGCACTAGATTCTTCCATGTCAAATTCCTTTGAATCACATTTATTCTGCTTGGGTGAATTAGTAATTGGATCAAATGTTTTTCAATTGAACAATGAAGATAGACATGAGCTTGTGCTGAATTCCCTGGATTTGGAAAATATGATATGGAACGCCAACCTTTTTAAGTTAAAGTATGCTTTGGGAATGAGAGAAGAAGAACTGTTGACACTTGTTACATGAACTGAAGACAGCTGTAAGATAAGGAGGCACCTTTTCTTCCCTAAAGCACAACTTGGGTGGCAAACAACCAAATTTGGTAGATGCAGTCATGAGCTTCCTCTGAGTTAACGCCTAACACATTGCAGGTGAGAAAGGAGATGTAAAAGTGTCAATAATAATAAATAATAACAGCAGCAACAACAGCTCTTTAATACCACTTTCATTCATAAATCTCAAAATGATATGTTTCTCTCATGTACCTTTTTTTTTTTCTCATGTTGAGGTGGAACTTCATGTGTTTTCACGCTAATTGCAGCAACACCTTTGAAAACAAACTGTTGGTAGAAAAGTATCAGTTTTTTCCTTTCTTTAGCAGTGTTTTGTGGTTTATTTCTTCCTTGGGCAAGTTAATCACTCTTGACTTCTTCCCTTCCATCTGCTTTTCTTCTTTTTTTTTTTTTTCTCTTTGCAGATTCAAACTTCTGCCTCACACACAGCATATCAATCTGCTCCTCTGCCCCATCAGCCATTCAAGGGGGCAACGCTCTCCTGTGAGTGAGGGTCCCCTCTGGTTGTGCTGTGGTAGCCCTGATTTAGGGATGGCCTTTAAGTTTCTTCCACCCTTCCTCTTAAATAACAGCAGCTCCTGGGAGGTTTTGTCCCAGAGGCTGTCAGGTTTCCAGGGGACTAGGAGCAGGAGTTCAGCTTATCCTGATCTGGCCCTCTAGTTGCATCACTGGATTTTGAGGAGTTAGGCATATCTGGGAATATATTTTTCTGCAGCTTGGTTGGAGCTACTGTATGCTGTGGCCACAAGGGCAGAGCTTGGTAGCAAATCCTGGATGTGCCTAGAGTGCGTGTCCAGATGAGATGCAGCAATCGTGCAGTGCATGAGCAGCAGTGCAGCGCCACAGGGGTCAGCAAGACCTGCACTGAAACTCCTGGGAAAAATAGGGCAGCTTCACTGCAACACCTTCTTAACCTCACAAAACAAAGCACTCTGCATGGATCTGCCTCCATTCCTTGTTTCTATGGTGTTTACAGAAATGAAAGCTGAAGCGCACTTAGATATCCAGAGAGAAACGCTGAATAATTTAGGTTGGAAGGGACATCTGTGGTTCCCCAGTCTGATTTCCTGCTCAAAGCCAGGGTGGGGTGAGAGGTCTGGAGGTTGGGGCTGGAGATCTGCAACCCAATTAGAAACCCATGGTCTTCAGTTCTCTGCAAACAGCATAGATCAGCTGGAAACTGCCATCGTAACAAACACAGCAACAACACTTGGGACTCAGTGCCTTTCATCCAGGGGCTTCACACACAATTAAGCCGGTTTAATAGAAACAGTCCTTTTTATAGACATGGTAGAGACAGGGAACATGAGACCTTGTCTGAATTACTTAAGTTGCAAAAATCTGTGTTAAAATCTCACATTTTAAAATTGATCTAGCTAAAGTAGGGCAGTTTTCCCATTGTAGGCATGCCCTAAGGCATGGAGGGTTCCCATTAATTCCACTTAGGAATATGAGTGCTTAACATTCATGAAAATCTGGCCCTCAGCAATGAGCCTTAGGAGATGAGTATTTTTGGCAGAGAGCCAGTGATAGGAATGAGAGCAGAAATTTGTGGCTCACAGCGGGAAAGGGAACAAGGAAAGCCATCAAGTAGGATGGCTCTACTCTCCTGCCTTTCCTTTCCTCCAAAGTCAGCCACTGCTGGTCGTGTACATAGGTATATCTATACCTCCCTGGGATGATCCAGCTCTGCAGTGCTCTGCTCAGAGCCACATCAAAGTCAGAATGTGTCCAGGGAGCCAGGATTGGGGCCCAGGGTACACACAGCGTACCAACTTGCTTTGACATATTAGCTTGTTTCTGATGGAAGTAAATTATTTACATCTCTGTGGTGAAGTGGATCTCATGACTGTGTGAAGAACACACAGCTGAGCAAGGATTGGCTGGGCAGAAGGAGTAGGGAGCATCTCTGTTTCATCACTCTGACCTGAAACACTGACAGTAATACACGAAGCATGGCATTGTCAGCTCCAAAACCCTCCAAATAATTTAAAAAAAAAACCCTTATGATTGCCTTTTAGAGAAATTTGCTCCTTTCTAATGCCACTAACAATTCCACCTTTGAGTTTTTCTGCATAACCCATGTTTTTTTCCCTTTAATGGACATGCAGATCCCTTCACTGCAGCAACTGGAAAACCTGTGTAATATCAGTGGGTCTCGCAATCCCTTAGCAAGCGTTCCAATGCTGCAGCTGGCTCGCTGTGTTTGCAGAGACCTTTTGCCTTGATAGCTCATGCATCCCGTTGGTCTTAATGTCACGCTGGCAGCCCAATGGATTAATCCAGACTTTGTGCTCTGATAAAAGCTGGTGCTTCCAGGCAAACTGGAGTATTGGAGTGAGATTTAATACTTGATATGTCCTTTGCCGAGCTGGCGATGTGCACAGACTGCTGGATGTTTCTGCTTGTGTGATTATTTTTTAAATTTCAGTTCTTAATACTCAGAGTGGGCCGTTTTTACAGAGAGTTCATATGTACCTATACAGATTTCTTAGAAGTGTCCCTTTGTGGAAAGGAAGTGCACAAGGCTAATTATGATTGAGAATTAGCATATGTTTAAGGCCATAACATACCTGTAATCTAAGACATGTATCTGTTTTTAAAGGACAGTGAACAAACATTCCTAATGAGCTTCCTCCTCTCATCCAGTCACTGAGGAGTTTGTTCACCAGATTTGCCTTTTTTTTTTCACTTTTAAGTTATTCATGAATATATATGAGAGGTAAAATACACAAATGGGTGAGAAACTGCTTGAAAATGAATACCACTGTCAACAAGGCTACAACTATTACAAAGTCACACCATTTTTTTAATGTGGTATCGACATGTATCTCATGTGTGTGGCCACCCCTGCTTCGTACTTGGAGGGCTTTTTGAAAGTTTGTGCCAGCGTACTTCTACTGCACACAGAGTATGTTGCAAAAGTCCCAGCGTACTCCTCATAGCTCAGGTCTTTTCCCACTATACCTCAACAAGCAGGGCAGATGTGGCAATGTGTAGGCAGATGTGGCGATGTGTAGTTGCACAGCAATAACATCTGGACAGGACAACTATGTCCCCTGTCAACCTCCACCACTATCCTTGTGCAAATGGCCTCTCGAGGAGGTCGTTGATGGCCTTCCCCGAAGACTCCTTTAAGCCACCCTGACTCCGTAGTTCCTGAAATAGGGGTAAGGGCTGTCATCACGTGTGTAGGGATGGTTGGGCACAGTGTGAAGGGAGGGGCAGAGAGGGATGTAGAGAGATTACTTGGCTGCAGTTTTACAAATTCTTGGTAATGTGGAAGATTAAGTTTTCAGCAATCAAAAAAGGAGAAGGTAAGTCAGAAGTGTCCCTCCACTTGTCATCTCTGCATTTGCTGTGCAGCCACAAACTCTTTGACCTCTTGATTCAAGGACAATCTTATCATATGGACAAGTTTGGAAAAAAGCTAAGTGTAATTCCTTAGCTTTTAGAGCAATAGTATGTCCTAGGTGGGATGCTGCAGAACTGTCAGTTTTATTTGTTGGTTGGGGTTTTTTTTTCATTTACAGATTATCTGAACACTTGAGCTATGAGAGTGATGTGGAAATCATTTAACCAGTAAGGACTTTCCTCTTAAAGGCAAGCTCACATCGTAAAAGGTCTCTCAGGCTTTGTTGAGGGCTGGCAGGAGTTTCTGAGTGACAGCCAAAAATATGTTCTCGCTGCAGAATTTCCACATTGATGGCACTACAACAGAGGCAGCTCCACTAGAGACAGAGCAGGCAAACCCACGCTTTGGCAGAATCAAGAGTTCTGCTTGCCTAAATGCAATGGTAGCTGTCATCTTTGCAGTTTTATTTGTCTTCGCCTAAAGCAGTGATGGGAGTTGTGTTCATACAGAAAATAAAAATAGTCCTAGTAAAAATATCCTAGGTTTTTATCCTCTCACTTTTATCTTACTCCAGAGTTATCTGCATTGCTTTGGAAAGCTGATACTCTCTGAACAAAGCACAAGCCCTGCATAGTGCTGGATGCCCTGACTAATTACTGGGTAGTTACAAGTGCTGAAAAAAGGGAAGGAGAAGAGAAACCCTCTAAACCTTCCTCTGTTTCAGTCTTGCATTAGCTGCCTTGGATTTAGTACCCTTTTCAGCTGAGGCCAAGACAAGGTTTCAAATGACTCGTGCAAACGGACTAAAGTTTCAGCGTAGCACATGCCCAGGAGGACATTCTCTTCTACCTAGCTAATTCCCAAAATATAATCGGCAGGCACCGGCTGAGCCGAGGGAGCCTCTCGCATGTACAGTGCGTTACCCCTGCCGGTTGACCTAGTTGTTGATGCAGGGAGTCACACACAATGCCAAGCCTGTTAAGTGACTGCAGATTTCTTTGTGCAAACAAGCAAACAAGAAAATAAAAGCTTTCAGCCCAGCTGATAAGCTCGTAGGGGCACACAGGGCTTGTTTTCTTGTTTTGGTGCTTGGTTTGGCCTTTCTTTGAACCCAGTTAAGATGGAAAGCTGTAGTAAGCTTCAGTGCAGTGCACAAAGCTGGAGAAGTCTGAAGGAGGTTGACCCACAGCTCCCCAGCCATTTGGGGCCTACAGAGCATCAGCCCCACTCCATGTGTCACATCCTCCAATGCCCTGGGAGTGTTTGCTCTGTTGTGCTGATGTCTTAGTCAGAGAGATAAAAGGAAAGACTGTAACTGTCGGTGTTATAATGCACCCTAGTCAAAGGCACCACAAGGCTGCTGCCAGATGAGCAGTGTCCGTGACGTCTCCATACTTCCTACCTGTGATTTCCATATCACTGAACATTAAACACACTTCGAAGAACATTAAAAGGACCTGAATTTCAGAGGAAAAATGTGCAGCCTTTTGTGATCCGTTCATCTGTAAGGACTACACTGTCCTTAAAGAATCGTAAAGGAACTTACAAATGCTGGTCTAAATCCTTTTCACTTCTAAAAGTGTGAACACAATAATTGTCCTGTGCTTCCAAATACAGCTTGTATGAGCCATATGTGTTTTAGGACCATGCCATATAAGCGTTTTGGGATGACATTTAAAAACAGTATAAGTGATAGTCAGGAAATTCTTTTCAGCCATAAGGCTGAAAAGCATTTCAGCATCAGGCATGGTCTGCAAAGCACAGGAACTTGTCATCATTTTTGGTGATTCTGGAGAAGCCAGGCTTGCTCCTGGAAGAAGCTGTTGTTTGTAGCCTGTAACATGGGTATGCAGAAACTGGTTTTATGTTCTATCTTGAAAGACTATTTGTGAACACTTTAAGAACTGAGGACAGGATTTATGACGCAGAGTGGTTCTTTGCTCAGCAGTGTTCCTGCCCAAAGAGCCAGCCACTTTAGCGGGTCATTTGTTGCCCCGACCTCTTTCAGAATATTTTTATCAGGGTATTTTCTTATTCAAAATACACCTTCAGGCAGAAGGACATGTCACCGTCATTTTATTTTATTAAAAAGTAGTCTCATGAATACACCTTCTCCGTTTGGCTATACCTATAAGTTGAGTGCTGTGTACGCCCTGTGGGATTGGGCAGAGGACTACAATGCATGGATAACATTCAGGGCAGTGATGCTTTTCATTTTTGTGAGAAATGAATGAACTAGAAACCATTCTCCCCATAAAAGAGTTCTTCCAGTGTAGATGGAACTATGGAAAGAATCTCCTCGTCACCAGCAGGACAAAGGACCTACAAAGAACTGCTTTTATTTGTTGTATATTACACCGTGTAAACATTAATGGGCCATGGGTGCTAGAGACAAACCTTCTGGACCAGATCCGATGACTATAGGTGTCATCATGGTAGTTCCTCCACCAGCTTTGAAGCAAAATCTTCTACTTGAGCAGCTCCACCGTGCTGGCTCACATTTGGAGCCTGGGGCCTCAACTGAGTCCCACAGACCTACTTTTCCAACACAATTATTAGCCTCTCGTGCCCTCACAACACAATTGTACAGCTGCGGCAAAAGCCTGTGCTTTCCATGACAGCGCTGTCAACAAAAGGTCCCACAAAAGTCCCTTTGCACAGGGTTTGGGTCATATTCACAGAGATCCATACTGGAACAAGGTCTCCAAGCAAGTGGTCATGGCCCCAAGCATGTCAGTGATTAAAAAGCATTTGGACAACACTTTTAGATACATGGTTTAACTTTTAGGTTGCCTTATGTGGAGTCTGGAATCAGATTCAATGATCCTCATAGGTCTCTCCCAGCTCAGGATATTGTGTGATTCTGTTTCTAGTGTTTTCTACTCTTCCCATTCACTAATATGTCACTACAAAAATATTAGTGCAACAATTTGGTGAAAACTTCAAGATCACTGGGTACAAGAATAGGGAGAGGACTCAGTTTTTTTTCTTAGCATTTATTCATATACAGAATACTAAATAATGTTGCTCATTTACTATGCAATAGAAGTATCACCTCTATGCAATAAAAGTATCATCTGTTAAAGAGGGACAAACAAAGAAGCTAATATACAAACTCAAGCTGTCCTTCAGACCATGTTAAAATGGCTGATTGGATTTTTACAATCTGCCTTCTCTGCTCTTGTCACTTTATTGCGCTGTTGTAGTCTCTACTCACCTGTAAGTTCAGTAACTGATCAGTGGCCTGCTAGAGCCTCAATACAAACCGTCTGCAGGAACAGCCCCAAAGCGCCAGCAGCAGCAGCCGGACAAGGGCCAATAATGGGAAGACCTGTCCCTCTGTAAAGAAAATCGTAAGGACTGAACAGTGAACTACACCAGAGCTATTACAATATCTTATGTGATGTTTTTAAAAGGGCATTTATTTTAATATGTTGTGAATTTGGAAATCTCTTTTTCTTCCCCCCCAACCCTGCAAAGATGTGTATTAAAACATATTGAAAAATTGTGGCTTGTATTGTTCCCTTTGCAGACTTTATTCCTAGAGCAGAACTTTTTACACATGATCCTCTTCAGTGCAAGGTCTAACTAGAGGGTGCCTAACTCTGCACTTCTCGTGATGAAGAAGGCACTGATTTTTTTATGGAAGGCAACTGCAAGGTTTGGGTTCCTTCCTAACAGCTCAGTAGCTGCATTACAAGACCACTACTTATACTACCGACATTTACTTGGTCTAAATAACACCAAAGAACACAGGCTGCGAGAACCTGAGCCTAAAGATGTCCGAAAAGATCTTTTATTTCACTTTTTGCAATGCATAAGAAAAGCCCACTCATGGCAAAATGCTCTTTGCAGCAAATTACATTTTAAGAACAATTAAAATTCAGGGTTTGAATCTGGAAAAGACTAAAAGAAGGATTTCTGTCCTGGGATTCTTTGAATTAATTCTTTCTGCATCTTCTCTAACATTTAAGTTCTCAATATTGGTCTTGTATATGTGTGAAATTGTGATTACCTCATTGTGAACCAAAGCAATGTTTCCATACAACATAGAGGATTGAGATGATACTCATTATCATGTGGGTACCATCGAAATAGCTTTTATTAAATTAACCACTTCAGGAAACAGGTTTGCAAGAGATGAAGCTGAGAAATAAGACAATTTGGTCTTCAAATAGCAACACAGATCTGAAGTATACCTTGAACTTGGGCTTCTATTAGTTCTGGAGTTGTTATGACAAGTTTATCTTCTGTGTGGCCTTTGGGGGCAAATGCTATTTTAATAAATGGAGACAGTAAAATTAATGTATCTAAAGCTTCTGTAAAACTGCTGAATTCAAGCAGCTAGGATCAACTATGCCCAAGTATGAATTTTTTTTTTAAATTATTCTGTCTCTTTAGAAGCCCAGATATTCCCACTAAGCCTACCTGCAAACTTGTCTGGTTGATATCTTTCCCTCAGTGGGCTGTAAATTTCACTTAACAGAATGAACGGATCCGTACTTGCTTGCAGAAGTTTGGACAGCTTATATTCCATGTTTAGAAACTCTTAACCTAAATCATTGCAAAAGAGGAATTTAAATGTTTCCAGTGTGATCAATTCCAGCTGTAGTTTTGGGGTCTCTCTGATCTTTCCCAGCCTCCATAAGTATAAAAGCCACAATGTAGTTCCTTGAAACTTGGTGTGCTTCTTTCCAAAGAGTCTACCTGGTGATGAGGGGACAGGAATGATTGTTAATGCTTTCTCTGCTTCATGTTTTATCTCCTGAAATACTGCATATAGTTTCATTAATTTCGTAATTATTGTAATAGATACTAGTATTATGGGGAGTTTATGACTATTATTTCAATCGTTATTTTTAATAGTGTTTCAGCATGTCGAATTCTAAGCACATTTGTGGCAAGGCATCTCTGTAGGTCATAGCTCCTCCTCTCACAGCTCAGTTAATTCAGTTGATGCTGTGACTGCCATCACACTGACACTTTCAAAGCATCACTCAAGGAGGTTAGTGCAGTTTTAATTACTGATGTGCTTACCCTGCCAATACACAAGCTCGGCGGTACCATCCAGGTAATTCTTCATGGGTATTTATGTTTATGTATTCACTCACAGCACAAATATCACTTGACCTTTAGTAAAGTTTGTTGCTTTATCTCTCTGTGCCACATTCCATACAGTCCTCTCAAAATTTATTCCTCACAGGTCTAAAAGCCATCATTTCCACTGTTTTATTATGAAAATCTGAACTTCTGATCTGGGGGTTGGGTTGGCTCTTCCCTTTTTATTTTCCCTGGCATCTTCTTTGGAATATCAAGATTCTGATCTGCCTGCAAACCCCAAGCAGTTAAATGCAAGTTAACAGCAGTTATGGCCTTAGCAATTTTTCTGCCTAAGGGCATGATTTCACATGACTTGTTATGACAGCCCTGCAGTACCAGATGTTATCTGGCACAGGTAGGTATATAACTTTGTATTTTCATTGGTAACTCATTCATTTATTGTCTGTTTTGCAAGTACTGGAAGCTCACCACATCATTAGTAGCCTTCATGGTCTTTTGAAAAATACCAGCTGAATCATTACAACACAAGAAAAATGGATACTTCTCAATTTTCTCTCAAGTTTCCCTTCTATTAGGGTATGCAAACTATGTGAAAACTTCATTTTTCTGCCTGAGACAGAAGCAGTTGCACGTAGAGCTGCACATCAGTGAAAACTAATTACCCTGTCCTCAGCTTCCCAGCAGAGGAAGAAAAGAGGAGTTATCAGAGGAGGATGAGCCAAGAGAATGACCTGGTTTTCCAACACTGTGCACAGAGAGAGACATAAGCCGTGGCTGATGAGGAATGCTAATGGTATCATGCAGCTGGCATCTCACGCTAAAGCAGGCAGCCACTGTGACAGCTTGGTACCGCCATCAGAAGAAATCAGCACCCATCTTGCGGGAAGCAGAGTTGTGTGCATTCTCATCAGTGTCCTAGGGGATTTCACTGCAGCAATTTATTATTACTTTTATTGTGTATTTCTCTTGCCTGGTCATTAAGGATGCCACTTGAATGAGTTATTTCAGCCTCTCAGAAGGGAATCTGGCAAATGGAAATGTTACGTGAGCCCCATGGCTTTGTGGTGTCACCATCCCGTAGAAGCTCATCTAAGGTGTGGTAGGAAGAGAGAATTTTCTCCATGGACAGCAGCAGTAACCAGGCCTGCTTCCCATAGTTTGCACTTTATTTTTCCTACTGCAGATATCCTAGCTGACACTATCACATCCCTGTCTCCCATCTTCTCCACATGCCCAGGTTCTCCCCATATCCCCTGGTACCCCTTGCTGATAGCCTGCTGAGGGCTGGCCAGGGAGGAGGCAGCGCTGCAGCTGGTCCAAGCCATTGCTGCCCAGCTCAGCAGAGCAGATGACGGCTGAGCTCCTGCTGACACTTCGTCTTGCTGCAAGCAGGCACTCTGCCGCAGAAAAAAATTATGAGCAGAATGTGAGTTTTATCCAGTGCCCTCCCACCAAAAGAAGAGGACTCCATTTGCTAAAAAAGTCCCTTTTACTTGGAAGGAAAAGATGAAGACCAGACCTGCTGCAGGTGGGACTTTTAACATAACTCCCTAGAAAAAGACAGGTGCTACCCTGAGGAAATGCAGAGACTTTGCAGAGCTAAAATCACAGAGCTGTGTCTGACCAGACCCGAGGGGAAAGTATAGTATGATGGATTGCCTTTGCTGCAATGATAGACTGCTACTATTGGTATCTGCAGCCTTCCCACAGACTGAAAAAGAAGCAGCTGTCTGCCACTTTCTGGTATTTCTGTTGGAAAACTGATGTTTAGAAGTCATGTATCATCTGTCAAAAATCTTTATGAATCTTGCTGTGCTAAATGCAGGAGTGATGAATATGTGCTATGGAGTTTTGCAGAAGAGAAGCAGAGCTTGCTGTTTCAGGCAGCCCCAGTTTGTGTAGGGCTCTTTTATCTAGAAGGAGAGCCTCAAGGAAATGTCATCCCAGGGAAAAAGTTGGCAGGATGTCATCTGGATGATGGGAATATTCTTCTGTCCAGAATTTAGAACTCAGATGGCTTACAGAGACAATAACAAGGCAGAGCTTGAGAATAAATGGTACTAAACACAGCAGCATCTTAGCCACAATGCTGCAAGTGGGATTGCTCATGTCAAATTTCCCTGTTGCTGTTTCTGGTTTTATTCAAGGTGAACAGATTGATGAACACATTGTATGGACAGCAGAATAAGACGGATGATGTCTAGTACATTTCTTTTACTCCTCAGGAAAAATGCTAAGTAATATCCCTATTTCCACATAGTCCTTGGCAGAGAGGACAGTCTGTGGTTGCTAATTTTTAAGATTTTACTGAGAACAATAAGGTATTTGAGTTTTTTTCAAGTGTTCATCATTTAACACTGGTACATTTTCTGAGTTTGCCTTTATCTCTGGTGATCACCCCTTCCTATTGTCTTCAGAGGGATTAAACTGTTGAGAGGAAGAGTCCCCTGTACAACAAGGAGCAAGAAAATGTGGAGCTCAGAAAATGAGGAAAGGTGCTAGGATGAGAAAAGATCCTTGAGCAATTAGATAAATCGAAGGAAGAAGAAACATTAGGGGAATTGCATAGAAGTGTAAGACTAGAGATATATGCCTGTTAGGGCTGTGGCCAGGCATGGGTGAAATAGGGAGGAAGGACTGGGAGAGCAAAGCGGGGATTGGGAGGCAGCAGTTGAACGGGGGAATTGGGGCAGAGCACCATGGTGCCAGTGGCCCGGGGTCTGGCTGGTAACCACAGAAAGGGGAATTAAATGTCGCGTTCTGTAACCCCTCATGTTATGAAAGGAAATAATTTTCTCTAAATTTCAACCAGGATTTGCTGTGCCTGCATTATATTGAAACCTGGAATAAAACAACTCAAAGTGGGACAGACCTGTCCTTTGATGATAGGAGGAAATTTTAACATGAGTGAAAAAGATGAAGAAATTTATCTTTTTTTTTTTAATTTACAGTTAGTTGCATTTTTTAAGTCCCTGTGGTAATTTTGTGTTGCTCCTTTTTTTCTTTAAAAAGACTTGAGGCTGTCAAGTGTAATGCGGCATATTAAAAAACTCAATACTCTTTCCACTGTAGCACTTAAATCTACAGGAAGACTTCCCGGAGCTTTGGAGATCTGGTATTTTTTACTGCCTTTGTCATCATGGAATTTCAACGGGCATTGAAATATCAAAGCCTGACATTCACAAGGTAGATTTAATACCTTGCAGAAATGTTAAGATTTGTGCAATTAATTTTTCCTTAAGTCCAAGCACTTCCGTTTTCAGCCCAAATGTGATTTCTGGGATAAGTGCTCTGCTGATACCTGTTTTGAGCTTTTTATTTTGTAAGGCATTTACATTCCTCTGCTGGATTAGGTCCACATGAAGCACACGTGTACTGAAGGAAAGGGGTGATAACAGAAATTCAGAGAGCAGAGCAGAGCAGTTGAGTAAGCTTCATGGCAAGCAATGTTGCAGTATAAGGACTAACAATTCATAAGATCCAATATTTCTATTACCGGGGACTACACTGTCTTCATTAATTTGCAATTACCATGGTGAGCTAGTGATACATTTCAGGGGGGGAAAATGTAATAATTGTCTTGTTAACAATTAGGAGAGGCGTTATGCTGAAAATACCATAAGAACATTTAAATTCAGACATTTTCCTTAAGATTATACAATCATTAAGTGACTGTAAATCACTAAGAGGCAGCATAATTAAGATTTTTTATTTATACGATGATGAGAAATACATACAAAGTTCTTACAGTTTAGAATTCCTTTGTGAAAATGATGACTTGGGCATTGGCAAGGATTTGTCAGATGAAACCCATTCATGGAATGACCTTTTTTCTAGACTTTAATATCTCAATTTGAAACTTACCAGTTTGCCACGGTTTAAGATATATTAGACTTGTTAAATGCAAGAGTATAACCATTAGCTTTAGATAACAAATGGTCTGTTGAAAGAAATAATTTAGCATATCATCAAAGCAAATAGTAGAACTAATTGTATTGCATTTATCACTGGGCGTGTCAAATCTGGTGTGGTATTTAAAAGCAAACTTTGTCTGAGAATTAAATGGAAGCCATTGACATTGATTACACTTATGACTGTGCTTATACGTGGTAAAATCTCAGAAATACAGTCCCTACATATCATTATCATCACTCATTCAAATTCTGCTTCTATTACAGAAAATGGTAAACATTTCTTTGACTTCTCAGAGAAAAACTCAGCCCAGAACTTTGCTCTGTAACTAGAAAAATGTTGGGATATCCTCAGTAAAGGACTGTCTGGGAGGTGTTAACCTTATATACATACTGCTTCAAGCATATCTTCCCCATGCTTGGCCAGCCATCTCTCCCTCCAGCTCCAGCAGCACTTGAGCTGACGTGGGCATCCAGCTCAGCCGTGGGATTGCAGCAGCTTCCCAGATGCTGTGCTGGGTCCCCGTCCCACACTTCCAGGCAGTGGAGAAAAGGGGAAACAAATTATGTAAGAAAATTATATATAACAAAAAAAAATATTATTATTTATGTTAAGAATGAGGAGCAATTATCTGCCCCTTTGGAAAACTGCCTTCAAGAAAAAAAACACATCCCAATCTCAGGGTGCGAGGCAAAGTTAATGGCCCAAGACTAGTTTCAGTGGCATTTTTCATGAGCAGATGCAGGATAAGTAGGCAGGGAGCAGCCACCCCAGTATGCTTACTGGTACCAGTAATAGCTCCTTCAATACAATCATCTCTCTCCTCCTCACAACAGTTGAGTTTGCAGAGGCTGGATGGTTTGCTGTCCTGTGGCCTGGGAGCAAACTGTGGGGAGGTAAGCAGCAGAGGCACGGCCCTGGCAGGACACCGTGGCTGGGAAGGGCTCGGACACCCAGGCACTGGAGGTGGTTTAGTCACTATCACTGGAGGTATTTAAAAGACAGGCAGATGAAGTGCTTAGGGGTATGATTTAGTAGTGGACGGGTACAGTTGGGCTTGAAGGTCTTTTCCAACCTAGTGATCCTATGATTTTATCATTCTATGATTCTATGACTGCCCGGAGCTGAAGCCTTAGCTCAGCCCCGCAGCTCTTAGCAGCTCAGCCCTCCTGCTCTCCAGCAACCCGGCAGGGCTCTGGCTGCAGACTCCGCTATCCCACTGGCTTCCTGGCTGTGTGTGACGCTGCTGCCTAGCACAATGTCTTCTTTGGGGTCTTGCTTTGGGATTTCGGAGATGTTAAATCTAGTTGAGATCTTCTGCCTTAGAACTTATGCCTTCTGGTTTGAGAGTGCACACTGGGCCATACATTCTTGCTGTTGAAATGGGCATGACAAAGAGGACGGGGCGCTAACCGCAAGACACTGCCCCAGCCTTGCCTGGTGCTTGCTTTGTGTTCAGCTTTCACTTGCACTTTGAGCTGGTCATGTTTGGAAGGGACTGACTATTTTGACCAGCTGTGAGGAAATGGAGCGTAATAAAAATAACCCAGCCCTGGTTGCTTTGCTTTGCTAACTTTCCTATTGCTTCTGTAAATCTGGCTTGCAATACCATAGCCAGGGGATAGCACTGGCGTAGTATCCTAAGCAGATGATATCCATAGTTACTGTTTCCCTTTTTACCATATTATGTCTGATCCAAGAGGTTACCCCACATTCTTGAGCCAATGGTGGCAAAAGTCCTAAACAAGATCAGGGATGTTAATGTTAACAAAATTAAAAAGGGATTTCCTTACACATTTTTGAAGACCACCAAAAGGCTAAGCCTGGAAAAAGAAACAGCAACCTACAAATCTTAGAGTTAAGGACCAGATCCAAGAGAGAAAGAGCAGCAGGTACACGAACAGTTTTCCACAAGTGAAGAGCAAACTTGGTTGTATGCAATTAGGGGCTCAAAAGCATGTTGACCTGTTTGAAGGACCCAAGTACCAACAGCATCACTACTTGCAATGGTCTGACAACCAAATGCACAGGTCCAGAGCCTGTTCATTCTTGTATGTACCTGGAACAGATCCTGCAGATCCTTCCGTATGCTTTTAACTATGTTATATGGGCAGTTATTCCATGCTGATCACTACTGCCAGCCTATCACCTATGGGTTCTCTGTTTTTTATGGGCGAAAAGAAAAAGTACATTTTGGAAAGATCTGTCAACTTGCAAGTGAAAAATGCATGCGTTAAAGAACATCCAATAGGAGAGGGAAGTCAGTTGTGCCACATTCTATTCATCTTCCTCCTGCTAACATTAGCAACTCTATTCATGCAAGCAAAGTAAACAGGATTTATCTTAAGTGGGTCAAATATTTTTCTTCAAATGTGTTGTCACTTGCTTTGAAAGCAAGTCGAAGAGTTTTGGGGGTTTTGCCTTTCTAAGAGTCCTGCCCCTTTTGCCCCAGTGGGAAAGGCCTCTGCCTTGACTTGTGGTTCTCTCATCGCCAAAATGTGTGAGACAACATTGTCAATGAAACAGAAAACGAAGGCGCACATTTGGAAGCATCTCAGACAGTGTTGGAGTGCAGTCTCAAGAGACCACTTTCCTTCTTGCTGTTCTTGGGTGACAAGGGGGAGACCATCACCACCTCTCAGAACCAGGAGGGTGATGAGAGACATTGACAAGTGGAAAGTGCTTCTGCAGGGGTTATCTGAAAATCTTTATCTTGAAGACTGAATTTTCACTAGTGATAAAATGCTCTACCAGATAGGGGAAGCTCAGCCGGACTCGGGGCTGCCAAGGGATACTGTTTCTAGAAATCATGAGAAGAACATGTGTGTCTTCAGGAAGCTGGAAGGTGACTGACAAGTTCAACTAGCATGCCACACAGCCTGAAAACACTCTTAATCATTGCATATGGCTAAGAATAGACATCTGGGAACAAAAACTCCTTGCAAATGCAACCAAGAACAATAAAGACAGTATTCAGTGCAAAAGAGTTAATAAAAAAGAATCTCCACATTTGGTAATCACCAGTAACAGCGCATGATACATATATTTTTAGCCTACTTGCGTGGTACACAGCCCACTTTATCCCACTTTAATGTTTGGACTGTTGCATTTTTAAGCTGATATAGTCTTATCACTTTTGACTGGTTCACTCTTCTGGGAACTGCTGCCTCCTGTTTATCTGCAGAGGGAAACCCCATGCCTCTTCTCTAATGCAGAGTTATTTGTAATCAGAAATTATAGATTCCATAAAGGCCCAGCCCTTAGCCTCCATCTGATCCTTCAGGTTACAGTGGTGATCCATGACACGTGAATACTGGGAACTAGAGTGTGAGTGATTAATACCCAACTCAATATCTACCATATAATGAGCCAAAATAATTTCTAACCTAGGCTGGACTTGGGCACATTTTCTAATAATAAAATGTCCATACTCTTGCAGGTACTTAAAGCTTTTGAGTCTTCTTTACTAGTTAATGTGGTGTAGGCATGCAGGTCACTAGACTCTCAAGTAATGCTCATATTTGAATATTCTCTTAGTCCTTATTTAAGTAGTCCTTATTTAATAGCTCAGATATTTAGTTCACAGTCAATTTCTTTTAGTCTCTGTATGGCTAGTTTAGATCATTTAGAGGTGAAAACATTCTAACATTGGGCTGATAGGAGACTGTAGCTCTAAAAAGCAAAACTTGGCTTATGACATACTGCTGAATATCCCTAAAACAAGATTTAATTGTCTCTTGCTCTTTCCTTACACCTTTGATTTTGTAAAACAACCCCAAATTAATTTTACTTACTTGTGATATCTTTATATAGTATTTGGAACTGCTGCTTCCATTAATCTTCAATGTGACATCATCCCAAGGGCATCTATAGAAGCTAAGTCTGTCAAAATAATGCTGGAATATACACGCTTTTAAAGTTCACAATGAGTATAAGGTTTATTCTGTGTATAAATTACAATGAAACGTACTCTTCTTCTGAAGCCAATTGAGCCTATACTAGGAAGTTGGAGTCTTATTTCTAACCCAGTCGTTTTGATCCCGCAAACAATTCAGCAAATGTAGGTGAGAGGTGACTGTTCCATGTAAGCTAAGGCAGAGATGTCTTTCCTTGCACCACCTCTGGGCTTTTAATAATTATGAATCATTACCCCAGCTGGTTATCAGTATTTCTGTCAACTGGGAAGGGACAGAGGTAGCTCCAAAGTATGCAGCAATGAAAAAGGACTGAAGACCAGAGTATCAACTGATATTACTTCCACAAGGCCCTATTTATATAGGTCGTTTTACTAAAAAGAGAGACTATTTGAACTGCAGTATTTCTACAGCACTGTGGGGACAAGAGCTCCAGAGCTGTCACAGCCCTAATTTTCCTTTTCTATGCCTCTGCTGTGTGCACGGGCATTCCTGCCCCGAGCAGCTCAGACAAAAATGCCATTTGGACTGATTCCTTCCTCCTACTGCAGTGGCTGGGTGCTTTGGCTGGGAGGCTACAGATTGTTAACTATACCTGGCACCGAGTGTTGCTGCATGTAAGAGGAGCCAGGACAGGGACCATATTGACAAGTTCAAGCATTCAGAAATTGAAGTAACCTTTTCCTTACATTTAAAAGTAGATCGCTATTTGTATTTGTCTTCTCTCGTGCTGAATTTTCAGTAGCTAGGGACACTTTATTCTCAATGGAAGATGAAATTCCTGTGTAATCACACAATTCCTCCATCTGAGGCTTTAAGAAAAAAAACACTGACTGCTGCAGGAGTTGGCAGCAGCAGGGGAAGAGGAAGAGGAGATAGAGGAGGAAATAACCTCATTCTCTCACCTGCAGGAGCGGAATCCAACCCCGCTGCTGATGCCTGATGATAGAGGGTGCATCAGGGAGAGAGAGGAAATGGGAGAACCAGAGGAGAGAAGGGGTAGACCGTAGGAAGACATAAAGAGAAGGAAATACCTGGGATTAGCAGGGAAGGTCATGGGGCTATACAGCCTTCAGACATCTGTCCAAACCAATCTGAAGCTCCTGACCACTGGGTTGCCTCACCAGTGAGTATTTTTGCTCTCCGAAAGATGAAGTGAGGAAGTGTGTCTTTCCTGCTCTGGTTTATCTGCATCATAGGGATAACACCTGATCTTGTTGACATCCAACTGTGAGCCATGCTGAAAAGAAAATGTGTGAAGGCGAAAAAAAAAAAGGGAATGTGGTAGAAGTGCCTCACAGTTGGAAATAAGGGAAACTCAGGGCTGGACATGTATTTTGTGCTCTGCTGCTTTTTTATCTTTGGAGAACAAAACATGAATTGTTATTCTAGTAATCTAAGAAATGTGTGTATGGAGCCATACAAGATAGGAATCCAAGTATTAAAACTGACTGTAGAGACATGTTAATGAGGCAGAAGGAAATTTTATATTAGCTTTTTTACATTTTGCCTCTCCAGACAAGACAGGACTGCTGTTCTGTGCAGCACCATACTAAAAATATACATACATTGAGCTGTGGTATCAGTTTTCTAGTTCTGCATTAATATCACCAGTGGCAGAGGAAACACAGTATAAAGCATTCACCTATCAATTTTTTTCTCATTTTGTATATAGTGGCTATATAATTGTCTTATATTCTTCCAAATATCGAGCCACTCTTTTTTTATCCAGCAGATTTGAGAGGATGAAGTTCATGTTTCTGTTTTCGAGTGTTGCTTCCTCCCCATAAGCAGGAAATCCCCCTTTTTTCCATACATTTTTAAAATAGCTGACAGTGTCCCCGATTAATTGCATATCAGACTGAAGTTATTTTTCCTGTCCTACGTGACTGTCCTCCCCTCTTAAATAGTCCATCTGTTTTCTTACTCCCGGTTAAAATATTGAAAAAATCCACTACCTACCAAACAAAAAACTCCTCTGGGAAGATGAATGCAGATAAGGTGGCAGTAACTGATGTGGCAGTTACATCACTAGTGTATCACTGTGACATCTTCAAATATTGCCATCAGTGGATGTCTAAGAATATAGATAAAATAGATAGTTCTACATAGAACTAGTATTGACTTAATATTTGCCTTTTCCCCCGAGGATTGCTTTTTGCCTGTGCCTAAATGCCTCCAAACTGGACAATTCCTTTTCCTACTTTAAATACCAAGTTTAAATGTAGTTTTAAAAATCTACCTTCCCAAAGAATACAGCTTTCTGGGCTGCTTCTCAGCATATCTCACAATAACCTTTGTCCTCCCCTCCAACCCTTCCTCCTTTCTTTGCCTGTTAATGATTCACATTTATTGTACTGTGTCCAAGCTCTGCTCAAATCTCTCTTCCTATCTCTTTATACCTTTTACGGTTTAGTTTGGTTTGGTGGCAGTTATACATATACTCTGATTACTCCTCCTGCGCTCCTGGAATAGGAAGCCAAATGAACAGGTAAGTCATGGATGAAGGGTGTGATACAGAACATACCTGAGAAAAGAGCAGCGTAAACCACTCCATTTTCAGTCCTCAGTGCAGGGTTCATTGCAAATGTACGTGAGAGGTCTTCTGACTTTCTAATCAACGTGCCTGCCTTTACTGACTTCATCTGTAACCTACTAGTGCTGTTACTGGGAAAGATGAGCCACTGTAATGAGGCTGCATATATTTGTCAGTTCACTTCCTCCTCATGTAAAATGATTTGCAAAAGAGAAGGTGACAACAGATGAAAAGAGTAAACAAGCTCCATCCCTGCATGCTGTGGAACCTCAGTCTCATTTTATTTCTGAAGTGATTTTTATTCACCACTTCTCTAAATTCTTCCTGCTATAAAACTAAACAAACCCAGCTTTTTTTTGGAAAAAAAATAAACCCCAAACCTGTTCTAACTGCCCAAACTGTACTAACATACCTTTTTAAACAGAAAATTAACGTGCCCTAAGATGAACAATTACTTTCCAGAACAAATATATCATTTGGTGGGTCTTTGTGAACTGGTAATTTTAGTGCTCGGAAAGAACTGTGACTACTGGAATGAGTTTTTACAAGATCAGTCCTGTGTGGTTTGGTAAAGTTCGCCTGCCAGGCTGAGGGCTGGTAAATTGGAGCTCATCCTCAGCTCCACCAGGAACAGTTTTGTGACCTCTAGCTGAGGCATGTGATCTTCGAGTGGCTCTTTTCTGCTTGTCATGCTTCCTCAGAAAGGTGTTATGAAAGTACCGAAGGCTTTGGGATGTGCTGAAGATGTTCCAGCGCTTCATTGAAACTCTATGAAATACAGGGGTCAGCTAACTCCTCCAGTTGATGGGTTTACTTACACGGCCCTCGAAAGCCCAGAATCCATGACAAACTGAGGCTGCCAGGCATGTAGTGTGATCACTCTCCTCTAGCAAACATTAACAGCTGATCAATGCCCAGTCAATGCGTGCATTAGTTGACTCCTGTTAACACATGGAGCAAGGCTTCTGACATGTCAAAAAGATCCCGGTCCTACACTTGGAACATAACAACCCCATGCAGTGCTACAGCCTTGGGGAAGAGTGGCTAGAAAGCTGCTTGGCAAAGAAGGACCTGGGGGTATTGGTTGAAAGCCAGCTGAATATGAGCCAGCAGTGTGCCCAGGTTGCCAAAAGGCCCACAGCATCCTGGCCTGTGTCAAAAACAGCTTGGCCAGCAGGGCCAGGAAAGTCATCCTTCCCCTGTACTCTGGCAAGGCCACACCATGAATCCAGTGTCCAGTTTTGAGCCCCTCACTACAAGAAAGAGATTGAGGTGCTGGAATGCATCCAGAGAAGGGCAATAAAAGCTGGTGAAAGATCTGGAGCACAAGTCTTATGAGGAACAACTGAGGTTTCACCTGGAGAAAAGGAAGCTGAGGGAAGACCTTATCACTGTCTACAACTCCCTGAAACGAGGTTGAGGTCGTATTGAAGTGGGTGTTGGTCTCTTCTCCCAAATGACAGAAGATAAGACAAGAGGAAATGGCCTCAAGTTGCACCAAGGGAGGTTCAGGCTAGATATCAGAAAAAAATTCTTCACCAAAAGGGTGCTCAGGTACTGGAACAGCTGATCAGGGAGGTGGTTGAATCACCATCCCTGGAAGGGTGTTTAAAAGACGGGTAGATGAAGTGCTTAGGGATCTCGTTTAGTGGTGGACAGGTACTGCTGGACTTGATGATCTCAAAGGTCATCTCCAACAAAACAATTCTATGATTTCATGACGTGGTTTCTTTTCTCACCCACCCAAAGCTAAACTGACACGGGACGGTTTTGTAGAAGCCATTCCTGAAACATAACCCCAACCTGCCACATGAAATCGCGCAGGGGTAACCGCCTGCCCCGCATCCTCAGGGACGCCTTTAGTCGAGCCCTCCGCGGTGCCCGCTCTGCCTTCTGCTGGGAAACCGCAGCAAGACCCCAGTTTCTCCCGCAGCCCCTGCGGTGCCCGCTCTGCCTTCTGCCAGGAACCGTATCAAAGACCCCAGCCTCTCCCACACCCCCCATGGTGCCCACTCCGCCTTCTGCCGGGAACCGCAGCCAACCCCTAGCACGGCCCCCGTCTCTCCCGCAGCCCCCGCGGAGCCGGGCGGGCGGGGCGGCCGCGCGGGGCTCGGGTCTCACTGGCGGCCGCGTGCCCCGCACCCGCCACACCCGCACCCGCACCACCTCCCCGCGGGCAGCGGAGCTCAGGGCCGGCGCTGCCGGTGCCTCGCGCGCCCCGGGGAGGCGGGAGAGCTGCGGGAGGGGGGGCCGGCGGTGGCGGCTCCTCCCGCCCCGCGGTGACGCGTGGCGCCGGTCCCGCCCTCCCCGGCCGCGCTATAAGAGCGCTGCCGCCGGCCGCCCCTTCTCCTCGGCTCGCCGCTCGCCTCGCTGTCTCGTGGCTGCGCTCCCGCCTCCGCCCGCCGCCCCGCGCCCCCGCCGCCCCGGCTCCGTGTCTCTCCGTGCCTGCGCCCCCCGGTCCCAGCGCCGCGCTGCGCTTCCCCCGCCGGCCGCCCCCGCAGCCTATGGCCCTTGAAGGCGCCGCTGCCGCCGCCTGTGTTTCTGCCGTAGGTTCCCACATCCCTCTTTAAAAATTCCGCCTAAAAAGAGAAGACGATTTACCAAATCTTTCGGGCCGTTATCTCACGTGAGTACCGGAACCGGGCGGGGGGAAGGGGCTCCGCGGGGAGCGGTGCGGGGCCGGGGCTTTTGTCTCGTGGCACGCGATGGACGGGGGTCTCCCCCGCCCAGGCCGGGTGAGGGATGCTCGCCGGTCCCAGCTCCGCAACGAGCCGCAGGGAGACGATTCGCCGCCCTTTCTCCCGGCGGCGCGGGGCGACACCGGCAGCCTCGGAGACGGGGAGCGGCGGGAGGAGCCGGCACCGCGATACGGGGCGATGCGGGGCGGCGGGAGGAGCCGGCACCGCGCTGCTCTTCTCCCGGCACTGCCCGGGCGCTGCGATGCGGGAGGAGCAGAGCGATGCGGGCGGAGCTGGCCCCGCGCTGCTCCTCTCCTGGGGCCGCCCATGCGCTGCGGGACGGGCGGGCAACACCGGCAACCCGAGAGACGGGGCACTGCGGGAGGAGCCGGCCTCACGCTGTTACTCTCCCGGCGCTGCGATACGGGAGGAGCGGGCACTGCGGGGCGGGCGGCCGCGCTAACATGGCGGCGGCGGCGGGGTGCGCGCCTCGGCCCAGGGACCCCTCGCCCCGCGGGGCCGCCCCAACATGGCGGATTCCTGCGGGGAGGGGGGGGCCGCGCCCCAAGACCCTCTTCCCGCCCGGGCGTCGCCGCTCGCCCGCTCCGCAGGGGCCGTGTTGCGCGGCAGGGACCGATCCATCCGGGCTCCAACGCCCCGGCACCCCGCCTGGCACCCGCGTGCGCGGCGGCACAAGGGACGCTTCCCTGGGCGAGCGCTGGGTGACGGGGCAAATCGCGCAGAGCGGACGAGGACCTCCGAGCATCCTTTCCTTCCCTTTCAGCAGCCTCCTGCCTTTCCCAGAGAGGTTTGCTGGCTGCCCGGAGACCGCGCGTTGTCCCCCTCCCTGTGGTGAGTTTGTGGAGCAGGTTTGGTGCTGCCAGTCGGGGCTCAACCTTCTCAGCTCGACTGCCGCCACGGCTCCACTCAGCAGGTGCTGTGCTGGTGGCTTTCAGGAAGGATGGAGCAGGGGGTCCGGTCAGCGCACAGCTGCCAGCTGGAAGGGTGTGTGAAGTGTCTGCACCTGGATGTTGGGGTGTCCCGAGTGTGCGTGTGTGCTTGTCGCGGTGCCGTTCCCCGTTCCGCAGAGGATCAGCAGAGCTGCAGTGCTGTTCCTTCTTCTTCTGTAGAAGATCAGCAGAGCCTCAGTGCCGTTCCCCGTTCAGTAGAAGGTCAGCAGAGGTGCCTGTCACTGGTTGTAGGGGGCTGGAAACATGGTGTGGGAGCAGGGTGTTCATGTGTGTGTAAAGGGGATGGTGTGCAAATGCAGGGATGTAGGGCAGCTGGCGTGGCCAAGGAGGATGCTACAATGGCTCCTAACTGGACAGCACTGCAGGTCTTCTCCAGTTGGCAGTCTGGGCTTGTTCGGAGTCCTGGAAGATGTGTGTCTGCTGGGGAGGCCCTGGTTGTGGTGAAGAGGGGAGTAAGTGAGCTTGCATCTTCTTTTGAGCCTTTCCGAAATGCATCTCCTGCAGTGCAGAACCCTGCGCAGCTGACATGTGCCAGTAGGCAGGAGAAGCGCTGTGTTTCAGACCTCTGCAGCAGTCTCAGGTGACTGAGCAGGATTTGATCGTGTGGTCCCAGTCGAATATAGCCGCCCTACATGAAAACACCATGTGGCGTCCAATAAAGCGGATTAGGCCTGCCCACTCTCCCAGCTAGACGTGTGGCTGGGTCTCCTGTGTGGTAGTGGGCTGGGGCGGGAGGGTATGCTGCTCCACTTCTGCCTCCATCCCAGCTGCTGGATTTTTGGCTCCGAGGGTACTCCACTTGCCCGCTATTCTTCCCTGGATAAATGTGGGAGGTGAATAATGGTGATGGTAGGAGGGGTTTGTTCCAGTCTGGACTGGTCCAGTCTAGTTCTTTCCTTCCTGTCACCGTGTGAACAATGCTGCTGCTGCCGTGGCTGATGCTTGCAACACGGCAGCCCCCTCCCCGGGTGCTTCAGGCTGTGTGAGCTCCTTTCCCCGCCAGCCCTGCCTGCCGCAGGCTGAGCCCCTGCAGCCAGCCAGCAGCCTGCTGCCCTCCGTCCCTCCCGCTGCATCTTGAGCTCTGGGGGAAGGTTGTTTAATCCCCCAAAAGGAGGGATCTTTACATCACTTTCAGTGGCGGAGGGTGTGGTTCGTTGGGAATGTTTCTCCTCTGGGGACAGTTTTACTGGAGGCTAGAGGCAAGCAGCTTGTGCCTCTGGCTGCTCCCTTCGCTGTGAGGGTGGTGCAGGTGTGTGTTCACAGCAGTGCTGGGCTGTTCTCAATTAAAGGAGAAAGAGTGCTCTGGAAGGGAATTGAGACTGTCCCTTCCTGAAAAGGAGGCTTAATTGTGTAATGGACTCATTCGGGTATAATGGCAAATTTCATTTCAAAATCCTATTGATGTAGCACAGGAGCAAGGGTGCTGTTAAAGGGAGAATTCCTCAGGGACCTGTGCGCCCTTCAGGATCTGCTCTCCCCCAGGGACCGACTCCACAATGCCCTGTCTCTGATCTGGAAAAGGCCTATTGTAACATAAGAATAGCTGGCGGTTTTGTGGACCAGAGTAACTTTGGTGCCTCTAAGTCTGCCAGTTGGTGTAAATATGCGAGGTCATCGTACTGCTGGATTTTTAGTGTTTGATTCATGGTTATTTTAGCTCAGGTCACTGAAGGGTCTCCTGTCAGAAACCGAGAGATGTAGTGGATCACTTTTTCCAAAGAAAGTGAGTTGGTGCCTGGTTTTGTAGGCCTGACTGTGTTTGGTGTGGTGACCTGAGAAGAGCCTGGCCTGCTAGTGCTTGTAGGGCTGGCTGTGGGGATGCAGTTCTGGCAAAATTGTGCCTTGTGGGCGACTGGGGGGGTTAATTTGTTCCTCAATGAGTGTTGCTATTCCCAGATGAAGTACAGCATTGCTGGTTGAGCTGCAGTCAAACCTGAGGCACCTGCTAGCGGAGTATACTAACAGATGATATATAAACGCATGCATGTAGGTGTCACTTGAGCGTTAAAAGGCAAAGCTGCCTTCTTGATTATTCTTGCAACTCAAAGCCTGCTGTTTTAACAAATAACGCTTTTATATCTACTTTAAGAACCTTAGACAATGAAAGCTTCTTTGTGGCTGATCACATGTGCAGCGTTTGTCCATATGGGCTATGCATATCTAATACACTTCTGCTTAAAATGGTAGTCTGCTCTGCGGTAGTACAGCAAAATAACTCTTTGTGCTGGTTAAAGCAGAGTAAAATTACTATGGTTTGAAAAGCTCAAATCATGCCATTTTCCTCTGAATATTTAATATCGGCTATCCTGCACAACAGAGGGCAGTCAGGATATTTTATATATGTTTGTGTAGATCCTTCAGTTAAATAATTCTCACTTAAATTCTGAAGAACAACTAGAACTCAGTGCAGCTCAGCATTGACTATTGCTATAGAAGTTGATCTGTTGCTGTTACAGCTCCATGGGAACTTTCACTGCATGCTTCCTTCCTGGGACATGTGAAAGTATTGGCATAGTACTGGAAGTGATATTTGTCTGAAGCATGGCTTTTTAAGTTTTGTGTTAAAGGTCATGTGCTCTGCCTTGAAGCACCTGTTCTTTATTATTTGTTTTGCTGGGTGGGTAAGCTTAATTTGTAGTCACTGGAAAATTTGTATTTCTTGAGTATAATTCTGGAGTGTAAACAGAACAGCACTAGAAAATAATGGAGCTACTAGGTTTCACAAAAGGAAAGTGTTGCCAGCTTTTAAAACTGTTGTGTGTACTCGGAAGCAAAAGCTATTGACAGCTTGCTTCAGTGGAAGAAAACAAGATGAAATATACTGCATATACATAAGTTTAGCTGGCAGAATTCTTTATCTCAGTTTTGAAGTACTGAAGTTTAGTTGTGTATGGTACTGAATGCTAATATTTATGCTAAAGCTGAGGAGTTGCTGTGGAACACCTTCAAGTTACATTCACTCTGTAATTCAATACTTCACACTAGTTTAGTTTTCTAATAAGTGGAAAAATACACTTCAGCAGTTTACTTAACTGTAATGTGGTTGAAAAGATGTTCATTTGGGTTAGATGATTCCCAGAAATTAGTTTTTTGTAGTCAGTACATGTAGTTTCCCTCAAATAATGAGAGCAGCAAAGATTTGGTTTTACAATAGGTTGATACATTCCGTGTTTTGTACTGTAGACCTCAGTGAATTTGTAGAAAATCTGTTCTTTGTTGGGTTTACACATGATCAGTTCTGTACTGTATTTAATTCCATGAAAATGACAGTTCCTATTAGAAGGAATAACTTCTCAGCAGGGCTGGTTAATGTTTTGTTGACTGCTTTTTATGTCCATTGTACTGTTGTGTGATTGTTTTACCTTAGTTTGAGTAAGTTAGCCATGTACTTGAAAATACTGCTTTGGTATGGGGTGAAACAGCCTTTAAGAGCCAGCTGAAACATTCCCTCATTCCTGAAGGGAAGCATAAGTTTCTTTTACTGCCTTGCTCATCTCTGGATTTATCTGTATGGTGTTCAGTTTCACTATATAAAGCACTATTTTTCACCCACGTAGCTTTTTCACGCACATGCTGTGTTCATTCACAGCAGAGGGAGAAAGAGCATGGTAAGGGAATTCTAAAATAGAAAGGAAGTGGGGAGGGGAAGAATCGTGGTGGTTACAGGGTTAAGGGATGGTAGTCCAGTATTAAGGCTACTACCCTAAAGCAGGATCATTTAGAGCTTGTTGCCTTTAGTTTTGAAAATCTTCTAGTTCAGACTATGAAAGATAAGTAGAAAGAAACAATTTCACGTGCTGCATTCCTGTGTTTTAGCAGTTTTTTGTACATCTAACTTGGTCTGGCTCAGAGTCTACATTCACTATTGAAAACTGGGCGTTTTATGATTATAAATTTTCATGGTGGGGTGTTGCAAGCCTCCTTAAAAGCACCACTGAAAATGCAGTTGTTAGATCTTTTAAGATAAAGCTTTTCTTTCATTCCATGTGTGAAATTTATTCTCATATGTGTTTTCTCCCACAGGGCAAAATCTCTGATCAAGTTTACAACTATCCAGAGGGCTTAGGAGAAGTGCTTTATAGAGAACAGTTCGACTTCAACGCTGAGCCACCTTGGGAACCTAGCTGATGATAGTAGGGTTCCATCTCCTAACTTGTCCATGTAAGTCTCTTTGCCTTCTTTCAGCATCTGTCTGCAGGAGGATAAGCACTTCCAAAAATACAAACCACATGTATTGTTTTTATGATAAGCAAGATAATCGTCTCGGTGTAGATTATCACAATTTGAATAGTGGTGTGCCTTTAATGTGGTACTCCCATTCATGTGCTTTTCTCAAGTTATCTGAGTTTCTGAGACTTACACATCGTGAGTAAACTTTTGTAAACAGTTACTTTTCTGAATTAGGGCTCTTAGTTGCAGAAATCCTAAAATAAAATGCCCTAATTTCAGTCTCTTCGTAATTGTGAAGTGATGAATTGGCACTGCGTGATTGTTAACATCAAATCATGATTTGCAGAGTACTGTGTAACTTCTTAGGGTATTTTGTACTGAAGTAGTTAAAATTTGCCATTGTAAACAGTAACTAATGCTGATCATGAAGGGTGTGCCTTTCCAAATGCATGTCTCTATTATTTGCTAATTACTATCCACTTCCACAAATAGTTGTAGTTGAGCTACAGTAGAATGTGGAATTCTTTGTTGGATGGAAATCGTGTACCAATTATAAATGCCTTTAAATTCTGAAGGGGCAAATAGTTAAAGAAAAACAAAACCCATGATAACTGAGAACAAACAAATGCGCATAGCTGATCTTAAGGAGCATAGAAAGCTCTGATATGTGTGTGGTTATTCTTTTCTGTTAAAATAAAACGGTAGCTTCATGTGGTTTTAACAATAGCCTTAAAAGCATTTGTAATATCTGAGTTAAGCTGATTTTTATACAATATTACTTTTTTTCCTGTCTAGCTGAAGGCATTTTTGTTTGGCTCAGTACCTATAAATTATATAATGCTTTTTGATGTAAAAGTTGAGAATGAGAGTAGTTAAGTGCATCTGACTGAGCCAGGTACTTTTTAGAGACCACAGAGTCCAGATGCCGATTGTGTTAGTATGTCTCCTAATAAGGTACTGAATGTAGGTTTGAAAATACTGTGGTAAGGGAAGCACAGGGTGAGCTTGCTTTATCATGGTTTCTGGCTTTGTCTCTAGAGGTTTTGTTCTTCTGGTTTGTTTGAAACTTACTGAATTAACAGCATGTATCTGGTTTTATGTAGATGACTGCTCTATTCAAGTGAATAAAGTTAACACTAAACAGTCTCTGAATATCAGGTATAAGCAAAAGATCTGAGAATTTTCTCTTGTTCAGTTTCTGAATTTTGGCTCTTTTTAGTGTGTGGGCAGAACTCTTGCATGACGTTTTGCACGTCAACATTTTGCTCTTCAACAGCAGTAAAGAAGTAAAAAGATAGGGAAGGCAGAAGAATTTCCAGGAGGAAGTAGTGAATAAAGTAAAAAATCTCAAGGTACTATAAATGCATTTTGTTCTGAAGGAATTTTGGCTTTGACCAAAGTTTTTCTCTTTGTGGAGAGGCTGTTCTGGTCACTTCATACAGATAGCTCTTTCTCTAACTGGTAGATGTGCTGTGGCAAATAGTGCAATGTATAGCTTGCCCTAGAGTGAGAATGCCGCTGGATTTGCTGTATTTGTAGCCACATGTTCAGATGATCTGTGTGTAAGCTTGGATCTGTAGCGTCTTCAGTAATAACGTAATGTACACAAATGTAAGTAGTTTGGTATGGAATGTAGTAGTGATCTAGGCAGCAGTAGGGGGCAAGTATTTGCCAGTAAATCTGTACATGTTTTGGTGTGCACAGTTAATTGCCTCAAACACAGCTAAGATGCAAGTTAGCCACGTAATTGGTAGCTTGAGTCTTGTTCAGCTTGTAAAGAGATTTAATTGTAAAAAGGTCAATTGAGCTTTTAAATGTAATTATTAATATTGTTTTTCACTGGAACTCATAAAAATCTTCTGTCTGAAGGTGTATTTACATTCCCATTAAACTTAACTTCTTTTTTATAATTCCCTCCCTCCCACCTGTGTCCTTGTATTAGACAGGCCAAGGAAGAACTTTGGATTTGGTTCGGTCTTGCTCTTGAAGCTCTGACTTCCCCAGCAATCAAGCAACTGTGGTCTGAAGTCTTGCTCCTTTGAAAATCTGTACTGTTTATTGCCACATCTGGTTGATTTGAAATGGAGGGAATTGAATGGAGAGATGGCAATCTGATCTGTTAATGGGCCCTGCCTATGCCACGAGAAAACAGTGGTTATCTGGACTGCTTAGCCTTTAAAGCTCTCCTGACTTTGTCTAAATGAAACTAGGTGGTGATCGGGAAACAGGAGGGCTAGGAAGCAATAAGGAGGCCAGATACTAATATTGACTAAGCAAGTAAAAGGATATGATAGGGAAGTTACTGCTTGCATTGTGATGAAAGAGAAATGCTGGTATGGTGCCACAGCAGTATACATGCACTTACAAGAGCACTCATTTTTGTAAGCTTTGCTGGCTCATTGGCTTCAGATAACGTATTCAAACATCAAGGAAGCAGAAGGTAGTTCTTAAAACCATAGTTACTATAGAAGATGTCAGATGGGGCGTTATTTTTTTAGTATCTACACCCTTTGCTCGCTTACTTCAGTACAGATGTTCTTGTTCCATTTCTCAGTTAACTGTGTGGAATACTCCTGAGAGAACAGGAGAATACAGCTGACCTAGGCTGTGTACAGGTGCTCTGCTGTGACCTGCAGTGGATTTGTGCTGAGAGGTAACTTTGATAAGGTACAATGTCTATTGCAATTGTAAGTAAAGACACCTGCTTCTGCATTTCCATCACTTGGTTAGTGGCTGCATTCAGCTGCCTAAATGGTAAGGGTGTAAAAGGGGGAAATGGCATCTTGCAAATTTTTTTTTTTAAGCTACTCCCATTACTCATAGGCATGTTGTGCACTGGAAACAGAGGGCTTGTTTCTACTTCTCTAGTATACCTGTTCTGTACTTAATTGCTAATGTTAGTGACAAAATGCTTCTACGTTTTTTATCTGTTGCCCTTGAAGAACCAACATTGTAAGGAATATGAGATGAGTGTATTTTACCTCTATGGTTTTTGCACCAGCATACTTGTTAATCTCATAAATATTTGTTTTGCTTAATAAGTCATGTAGTTGTAAGGTATTATTTGGAACCCATTTGGTTTGCAGAGGAAGTCTTCAGTAAAGTAACCAAACCTTAAGTTTCCTTTTCTTTCATGCCAGACAATATGTAGTTCTGACAATTTAAAGAAAAAAAATTGAAAATTGTGTGTGTTATGGATGCTTGCACATGACAAGCATGTGTTTAGTTAATCGCTTTTCAGAGCATTTTAATTTTCTTCTATTCCAGATGTCTGCATTAATTGCAGTGTTTAAATATGTAAACTTTAGATAAAAGTTCTTCATCTGGGAAGTCATTGTGTTAAACCCTAAAAAGCCCGAGGATGTAAGCTTACTTCAACAAAAGCAATTGCATGCCTACGTAGAAATCTCATACCACTTGACAGCTTTTGTTTGCCCTAAAATATGTCCTGGGGCATTGTGCAGACTAACATTTCAGGTGGTAAAATGGGTGGGGTTACGTGCCAAGTCTGTCAAATCATGACTTGCAGCAAGTCAGCACTTCCAGCAGGGACTGAACTCTGCGTACAGTAATGATTTCTGAATCATCTTACAGACATAGAACAATTCTTAAACCATTGTCTCTGTTTCCTTCTGTATGTGTTCATTTATCTGCCATGAATTTTATCATTGTTTCTGCCCCTCCCTCAGGAGGGGACTGATGAGCTGACAGAACAGAGCAAATTTATAGCACAGCCCCAAATCCTACTGCAGGTATTAACCCTTAAAGAAACATTTCTCAAGCATGTGCTGTTCTGTGGTGACGCTGTAGCAGTGCTGGTAGGAATTTCAGTTTTCTTTTTGTAGGATATTTTGTCTTGTTCTCAGCAAGACTGGAAAGATATTATTTCTTCCAGAGCAGAAGAAATTGGAGAGGAATGGTCTGTTCCTCTGAGGTCGGAAGTTGGTAGGCTAATGCCAGTGTTTTTAACTAGATGAACTTCACGAAATGAAGAAGCTTAGATGTCATGGGCATGACCTGCATCAAAGCTAACAAAAAGCTCTTGCTGCCTAATTAATCCTTGCTTTTGTCAAAAGTTCATGTGGTCGATTAGTTGAGCAAAGCACAAGTGTCTTTACTGTGTTTTATGGAGCAGCCTCCTTGTCTGAAGCCAGTATGCTTGGTTTTGCTCTCAAGCATAGTTCTTTCTTAAAATGTTTGACTTGAGATTTAACTTGGACTTACTCTACTAACTTACCAGATAAGTGTTCTTGTTGCTGTTTTTTTGTGGAGGAATTAGTGCTAAAGGGGCCTTCTCCCCTGACATGCTTTATTTAAATGAGTTTTCCCCCCTCCTCCTCACAGGATCTTCCCAAAAGTAAAAGAGCAGCTTTTGGAGGCTATGCCATCTCTGTCTGAAAGCTATAGACACCACATGGCTGTGAAAAAAGCTTTGACTACTACAAACTTAGCTTAAATCTACTCCCATGTAACTCAGATGAACACAAAGACTCGAAGAAAGAAAGCGAGCTGTTATTTAGATTGAGCTTCTTAATTTGAAATATGAGGCACAAGCAGTAAGCCTGCAGGGTGTGTGAGAGTCTAAAAATCTGTTCAGCTCTGTGACTGGTTCCACTGGGTGGGTGAAGTGAGACTCCCCAGCAGGGCAGATCGGAGGTGTGCATTCATTCAGTGGAAGAGAGTCTGCACGCTTTGGAGTGCAGGAAGTGTCTTGTGAGGAAAAAAAACCCAACCAGCCAAACAAGAAAATTAAAAAACCAACAACCAACCACCTAAACTTTAAAATCTGGCTAAGTGGTACCCTTGTATATATAAGGATCTATATACAGTAGATCCTTAAAATGTTTTAGTTTTTCCTTAAGGCTTTTTAACAGGTTTGTGCAAAATGTCAGGGATCTGTGAGCTTATCAGAAACACAGATTTTGTCCAACTTGAATAAACAGTAGAAAGAAGCTCAGATATGAGGCTTCTGCCAGCCCGGTCACTTCTTACGTGCATTTGGTTGCAGGTACTTAGAGTATTTACTGGTTGGTTGTGAGTGGGGAGCAGGAAGGAGGAACTGGGATTGTGGAAGCTCATCCTGTACAGTTACTGTGTCAAAATGTTGCCACTAAGTTTTGTTGAACTGTTTTGGAAGTTGGAACAAATTAGATATGCCCTAAAAGATGCTACATATGAAGCATAAAACATTTATCCTCCCACCTCACAAAAGGTGTTTTTTAATGGTTAGTAGATATGCTACGCTGGAATACGCTGCTGAAAATGGAAACCACTTTGCTTTTGAATGTGTTGGCCATGATTGTCTAATTATTCCTCTCTCTGGGTATTTTTTTTCTTGCAAGAAGACAACAGAAGAGTTGCTGTTCCTGAGGGTGCATGAAGTACTTTAAAACTTAAACAGTTTAAGTGGTAGTCTAAAGAAATTATGCTAAAATGATTCAATGCTGTTGCTAGCTTTTTTCTTTCCGGGGAAAGGGGGTGGGGGGGGAGGGGAAGAAAAAATCCACCCACCCCCCCTTTTTGGTACTCTGCCCCTGGAGATAATGGATATTTTATGGAGGTGAACTTGTTCAGGACTGTGCTGATCAGCTAGCAAATAAAAAGTACTGATGGAGTTCCTGTTCAGAGGGTGACATTAGCTACATAAACATGACTGTGATGGTCATGTTTGTTTCACTGATTCAAAGTCAAACTTCACTTGAAGTTTCTTTTTCTTTTTTTTTATTTTGTGATGTTTTTTAAGGAGTTTCAGCTGATACTCAAATGTCTTCAGTCACATGTCAGTTTTTCCGTGTTGCTGATGTCTACCACCTAGTCACTGTTTTTGTAGTTGTAATTTACTTAAATCCTTACATCAATGTGATAATTATCTTGTTCTTTCATGATTGTTTTGGATCCTCAGGAATCACTTAAATAATCATGTGGCTCACTGTTGTGAGACAACTATGTTCTCACTCAGCATACTTGTCTATCTTTCAGCTTGTGAATATAACTGAGGAGTCTTGCTGCCATTAACTTAAATTCACCTGGCAGTACATGCTTCTCTTAAACATAGGTGGCATATTTGAGTTAGGCAGAAAGCATGCAAAATGCTGCGGGCTCTTTCCCCTTAGGGTGTGTCTTAGTATTAGTTTGAGCAAAAGTAACTTTGTTCATATTATTAACAATGTTGACCAAACTTATGTTGCAAATAGGGAGGTGGTAAAAGAAACATGAGAGGCCTTGTAAGCATTTGAGGCCAAAATGATAATCTTTGCCTTTATAGGCTCAGTGAAGCTTTTTTTTTTACTTTCAGCTGTGATGTTGCTGGTTTCTATGGACACTATTAATTAGAAAAGAGATGTTATTATTTTAAGGCCAAGAACAGGTGGCTTTACAAAACAACCATCACTTTTTATAAATACTGTGCAATTTCTGTAAGGAGACTTAAAAAAAAAAACCCAAAAGCTTAGTGTTCATGTAAAGAAAGAATCTAGTTAACTGGCTGGTTTTGATCAGTCTTATGGTAGTCATAAAGGTGATAAATGAAACAATGTCTGGTCAGTCAGTTGCTATACAGTCATCAGTAATAAATCATTTTTTAAACAAGACCTGCAACTAATGTAAACTGCAGATTGTGTTCATCAAGTAAGGTTGGTGAAGGTATATAATCAGTTGTTGGTAGTTCCCTGCTGCTCTACCCATTTTTATTTGAGACTATTTAACGCGTATTATTACACTGTGTTAAATAAGGGTTTCTAACTTTGGACCTTGTTGATTCAAGTTGTCTTTGGGAAAGCACTGCTTATAAACAACATATGATTTGCAGCGAAGGCCTGAGGATAAACAAGATGCAAATAAAGCTGGGCTAGAACTGTTACTTTCTTTTAATACTACTTCCACTTACTGAGATTAATTGTCATTTTTAAAACTACTTCTACCTAGTGGCTTCCTTCAGTAAATCTCTACTGAAGTAAAGATTTTTTTGAAGTGTTGTGGGTAATGTTATGAGCAAAACGGCAAAATAAGTATCTAGTAAATACACCATGTGAAGGTATTGGTTTTAAATTAGCATTTAAACAAAAGCCAGCATGCTAACACAAATACATGTACTTAACAAATCAATGTTAACATTTAATTAATAAATCACAAGTTTTCTTTAAATTCAGAAATGTGTTATGGAGAGTCCTCCAGTTGAATGCTTAATTACTAAAGTCACTTAAGATACTATATTTAAGAATAGCTGAGCTGAAGTGTTTGTACAAGTATGCTACGCTTGCAGTATTTTCATAGTTGCATAAGCTCAACATAGGTCAGTGTGCACACAGTCTGGGATGTTTCTCAAGAACAGCCTTGCATCAGTGGTTTCTTACTCATCTTTAAGTTAGTATCAGATTTCAAGTATGCAGCTTCTTTTGTTCTTGGCTTCAGTAGAATTGCACTGTCCTTATTCCTGGTAAATGGAGGGTGGGCAGAGGAAAAAAAATTTTTTTGTAGGATGTCTGTTAGTTTGTAATACATCAGATGTAAAAAGCTCTTTCTAATGTTTAAATAGTGACATAATGTGTTTTGTGCCTCTTTTCCCATTGATTTGTTTCTTTGTACAGTTTGTTGCATAATTTGAGGACCCGGATATAAGGCTTGGAAGCCCATCCCCTGTGTTTCTTGGTTTATGACTGTCGGCTTTGTGGAATACGGCTGAGATGAAAGGATTTCTTGAGGATGCAAATTACTGCATTGGCCTGTTGGATGAAGGAGCAACTCTTGCAGATGTTATTGACAACTGTATTTATGAACATACTCATGTGAGTCTTCAGTTTTCAAAATCTTCTGGTTCAAATTTGAGTCTTCAAACTAGGTCAAGGTATTTAGCATTGATGAGCTGACAGAACAGAGGACAGTTGGCTAGAACTCACCTTATGAAGTAGCTTCCTGTTCTAATTCAACTTCTTTGCTGTTTGTTTGCCTTGGCCTAAAGGCTGTTGAGGAAATTTGGGCAACAACTGTTACCTCCCTGAATGTGTCTAGCAGGGAAGTAGTTTTGCGGGTGTAATTAAATACAGGTTCCTATCTCATTCTCTGAAGATATTTTGTTATCAATGAGGTTTAGACCAGGAACCTGAAACTGAGCAAGTTGATATGGCTGAGTTAGAAACACTTTTCTCTTTGCCCCAAAATATGGTAAAGCGTAGACAAATGTGTGCTGAGCCAGTTTAAAGCCATGTTTAAGATTTCTGTATCAGTCATGCTTGTATGTTGTACATCTTCCCAATGCCCCTCTCTCCATTGGAAACGTGGATATGAGTGCATTGTGAGGTGTAACCCTTTTTCTTTCAAGAGAATAAGCTGGTCTGAAAGCTATTAAGGTTGATCAATCTACTGGGAAAAAAATAATTCTGTGTATGCAACAGAAGCTTTATTGAATAAGGCTTCACTTCTTAGGAGGTAGGAAGATGTTTTAGCCTTTGTTTTATAGATAAGGTTGTACAAAGTGAGCCTTAAAAAAAATTTCATTCAGGTAATCCTGTATCCTTAATATGCCGTACCTACGAGTTGTTTGCCTTTCCCTTGGTTTATCGGAACTCATGTTCAAATGCAAGTGCTCAACTGTAATACAGCAAATAGCTAAATCCCATGGCCTTCTGAAAGCAGATGTAGGATTCCCAAGTCCTGATTCCTAATATTCTTTTTCTGTCTAGCGAATAAATAGGTAAACCACTGGCAACATGTCATGTCTCCAACCACTGACTGGCTCACAGAGGATAGCTGCCTCCTGCTGCTTTCATTTACTCCTTTAGCTCAAGGGGTAGAGGCCTGTGCCATGGATCTAAAGCTCCAGATCCCATTCCTGCTGGTGACCCATACAGGGGGTCAGTATGCTTCCACCCGATGGAATTTCTATTTGTGTTTTTTTTTTTAAACAGAAATAAAGACATTGTGTACAATAAGCCACGACATAGTTTCATATCTGCGAAAGTCAAGTGCTAGAATTCACGTTTGATGTACTGTCTTAATTCAGATTGATCATATATTTTGTGATGGTCTTTAACTCATGTATAGTAGGCCATTCATTTACTGAAATTTTACTGAGTGCACATTATAAACAAATATAGAATGATCTGTTTGGATTTTGATCCACTACATCCACGTCATGACTTGGTATTAAGAGAGACAATGGTAGCAGCTGCACAAGGGGGACTTAACAGTTTCCAGAAAAGTACCTGTGTATTTTCTTATCATGTACTTGACTCTGCAACTGTGACACATGGAGTTTAGGTCTTAAAATTGTGTTCAAACTTTGTACTTCACAAGCTGTGGAGAACAGTCTTAAACTTGACTTCCTGAATTAAAATACTGTGAAATAAGTTTTCGGTTAAATAAGCTGTTAGCTAGATGTTAAAATAACAGTAGTGCATTAGATTTTATTCCTTGTTTAATAAGCTATTAATTATTGAGACTGTGGAAGCTTTCGTCCCAGTGATTTTCTTTCTCCAAATGTTGTGGATTTCTGAAAATACAAAGTTGGAAGAGATTTGTAATCTAATCTGTATTTTCAGATAAAATCAGTGTTTGGCCTTTAAGTAGTACCTCTTGATCAGGAATCTCAGAATAGTGTCTAAATACCATTCCCAATATCTCTGAAGTGGTAGGTATTCCCTTTGATATATTTTTTCAACTACCTCAGATTGCTAGGTGAAGGGGAAAACAAGAAGATTGTTCAAGGTCAAACCTAAAACTTAATAGCAGGATGAAAAAAATATGCATAATTCTTTAAGACTTCATTTCATAGGTTATTTATGTTCTAACCACAAATCCACAATTTCAGATGTTTTATTTTCCTATTTTTCCTTTTTTAGACTGGAAAGAGAGCATTTTATGTTGGTGATCTTGGAAAGCTTGTAAAGAAGAACATACAATGGCAGAATGTGATGGCACCAATAAAGCCATTTTATCCTGTAAGATGCAATTCTACTCCAGGTGTACTTGAAATTTTGGGAACCCTTGGTGTTGGATTTGCATGTTTCAGTAAAGTAAGTTTTTTTTATTTTCTTATTTTCTTCCATCTCTGCTGTTTTACAATCAGCTTTTTGGCATTAAGTAACTGGCTGTTGCAAATCTAGTACTTCTGCCATAGCAGCAGTGGATAGTTTTTTTTCTTTCATGTGTTTGATTATTTAGTCCAGTACTAGAGTACATCTAATAAAAATTAGTGCATCGAGCTGTGTCAAACTCTGGTATGCTCCTGTTTTTCAGTGTGAAATGGCATTGGTACAAGACCTGGGCATTTCTCCTGAAAACATTATATATACAAATCCTTGCAAGCAAGCTTCTCAGATAAAGTATGCAGCAAAAGCTGGGATAAACGTCATGACTTGTGACAATGATATTGAGCTGAAGAAAATTGCACGTAACCATCCAAATGCTAAGTAAGTGTCAAAATCCTGCTTTTCCTTTTAATTTTGCCTATATTCTGGGTTGTTTGAGTTGGAAGTAAGTACATGGTTTCTTTAATACTATTCACTTGTATCTGTTTTCCTTTCTCTGTCTCGTTTGCAGGTAGCTTTTTTTCAACTTTCTTTACTGAGGTCTCAACTCTCTAATATGATAGTAAGGCCCTTGTTTGGGAGAAATCTTGCATTTTGATTTCATAGGGCAATCTTCCAGTGAAGGTTTCAGTGATTAAACCTTGAAAGTCTGTCACCTTGCCATTTGCAGGTGCATCTTCTTCCTTCTCTGTTGTGGCTCTGGTTTTTTCTTTCAGGGTGTTCTGTTTGGATTACTAGTGGCTTCAGCTGAAGTCAGGGCTGAGACTACCAGCAAATAAGCATGTGCACTGAGTCCCATCTAAGGTCTGGGCATACTCTGCAGGCCTAGTAGAAATGCCTACAGGTATTTCTGCACAATTAAAACAGTGAGGAACTTGACTGCAGTTCTGTTTTTTGTCACTTTGGTATTGGCCAAGGTACTTTCAGTAGAGAAGTGATAAAGCTGATGTTCTGGTTATTAAATGAGAATTTTATTGCTGCCACTGTATTGTGGTCTCTTTTGGACTGATAGGTGCTCGTGTTATTAAGCATCATGTCCCTCACATATCAGTACTTTGTGGGCCATACCTTTAAGAAATTTGCAGTCGGAGCCTAAATGAATGTTAGTGCTTTCCAGTAATCAACAAGAACAGCTTCCCACAAATGTAGTCAGAGTGCACTAAAACTAAATTCCTGATGTCCTTTACAAAGCCCTTTGGTCTAAACAGTCATTATTAGTGTCATATCTTCTCCCAAAACTGTGGCCATAGTAGTAGAATTGGGACGATTCTCCCAAGTTCAGTATCTGGAGACTCTGCTCATCCCCCCCGGTGATTTGTTGGTTTTCTTTTAGAAGACTACCACCATACTACCATGTTGCTGTTGCTAGTGTTTACACTTGAAGGTCATGGAATCCTATCAGTGTTTTGCCTACTGGAGAGTACTTCCTGTGGAAAAAAAAGTTACTTATGATGAATAATTTTGTGTTTAAAATGTTGACCTTACATACTCCATGCCTTTGAAAGCCTTAGTAATACTAAAGCATCTCTTACATCATTAGTATTTTGCCAGTTATGACTGGGTTTATTTTTGCATTGATTTCCTTGAGCCTATAGCCTCTCTTAGAAGATGTTGCTTATCGTAACGTTCACAGCAGGAGAAGTCATGATGCGGGTTTTTATTTGGTTAGAGAAATTGTAAGGCAGGCAGACAGAATTAAGGAGTTTGAGCTATAGAAAAACAATATAAGCTCTTTACTACTTCTCAAGGATCCCATAGTCTTAATATTTGAAAAAGTTCGTGTTTACTGAGGGCAAGAAACTAAATTTCTACGAAAGAACTGCAATTTGCTGTATAAATTTTCTAAAAATCTGATTGCCGGTTGCCACTGCTGGATAGTGGCTTGTTCGCATGGTTTTAATTAGTCTTCTTATTCAGGTCATTAAAACTTTGATGCTGAAGTGACAGCTGGGTTTTCTTCTGTTTCTTCCTTGGAAAGTTTCAGAAAGTCAAAGCCTCTGTATAGCCTTGTTCTTCCTGCGTGTGGCTGCCATAGCTAGGTTGTCTTTTTGTGGATGAAGCTAGTTATGTTTCAGCTGAGGAAATCCTGCTTAGAGCTGCAATTCTTCTCATTTTCTGAAATTTTTTGTAACTTTCTGCACTGAACTCAGTTAATGGGTGGGTCTCTTTATGTAACTGATGTTTCTGCCTCTGGAAGTCTTAGTAACTTGAATGATTGAATTTTTCTTTAAGAAAAAGGAGTCAGAAAGGAGTGCTTAGTCTTTCATTTCTTTATTATAAACTTTACCTGGAAAAATTCAAAGGAAACTAAGATTGCTAGTGTCTGAACTCCGTTAGAGGCATGGCTGTTATAGGTATCAGTGCTTCCTTAAAAATAAAAAAACCCAAACACGTCATCCTCTAGACGTGCTATAACTGGCTGAGTCCCAGGAAGAAGGATCGTACTAATTTCTAGAAATCAGAATTGTACTTTTTCAGTGGTTTGCGCTAGAAAAATACCTTGACTAACTTACAATGCTTCCATAACAATTCATCAATAAAATTTAACTTTGGGTGTCTTCTTTCAGAAACAGCTTTGTCTAATCTTAGTCTGTGGTTACAAACCGTAGTATTATGGATTTGAAACCCTTTTGTTTTAAAGAATTCAACTTTTAACAATTCATTCATTATACCTTCTCTTTCCAAATGCTTTACAAAACATTGTCTGACAACATTTATTGCACAAAAGTGTCTGTGCTAGTGGAGCAGCAGGAAGCAAGAGGCCTGTCAGTTTCTCAAGGTGAATGAAGGGGTATAAATTAATGAGGATTGCTGGGCAACCTGTGTGAACTTAGGATTTTTTTTTTCCTCTTCATAAAATACATTTTAAATGTATCGTGAGATGTTTGGAAAAGACTTTTAGAGTCAGGGTAGCTGTTAAGCAGACACACTTTGTAGTGGCTAGGCTAAGTTTTGCTTGTTTCATGCCTTGCAAAGAACTAATTCACTTTGAGTGCAGAGCTTTCATCACTTGTTTATGCTCCCAGTCTCAAGTAACTGCAGTGTGCTCCGTGCAGTCTATGTAATGTCATGACAACTTCTGTTTAGTTTACTATGTGGCTAATGAATTAATTGGTCTTTATGGTGGTGGTGGGGATGAGGAAGTGAGTGACTTTCAGTGGACAACAATTTGAATTTGTGAGTTTTGGGGAAATACCTCTAGAGGGTTTAATATGAACATGCCTTTGCCACTCAAGTGATAATTTAATGTACCGAACTGTCATCAACTGGCACTGCAGTTCATCAAACCTGTCCAGAATTAGGCTTTGACAGGAGGGAGGAAGCTGTCCCACTGTGCAATAAGACTGTAAGAGGTGGTACATGCTGCCTCCATGCTACACAAGTGCCCTGGAAGAAGGAGCAGGGAATGGACTGACACCCCTACCCCATCCCCAGTCTGTGTGCTCAGCCAAGTGGGGAAATGGAGGGACATGTCCAGGATGTGCTTTCAGTGTGTCAGCCTGGTGTTCTCAGGATGCTGAGTTTAACCAGTCTGATACATGACTGACTGAAGGGGAATCTTGTGTTCTCCTCTGCTAGAAAGGAGGACAGAGATGGGAAAAGTGTTTTATGAGAAAGTGTACCTTATAAGAAGATAACATTCTTTCATTACAGCACTCAACAGACTCTTGCTGCTACAAAAGAGTCTTAGTTGCTGCTTTACGAAACCCCTTGTCCTTGTTGGCTCCATGTTTTAGCCCCTAATTGCTAGTTTTCTCTCTGTACAGGATTGTTTTTATTAGGTTCACTTGACTCATCCATCGGTGGAGCTGGAGTACTGACAACATAATCAACACACTTCTGACAGTCTTCAGGCCTCACATGTGCTGATGATGTAAACCAACTGCCCCAATCATCTTCCCCTTCTCTTAGGCTCTTACTGCACATTGCCACAGAAGACATCACTGCTGATGAGGAGATGAATATGAAGTTTGGCACCACCCTGAAGAACTGTAGGCACCTCATGGAATGTGCTAAGGAGCTGGGAGTCCAAATAGTTGGTGTTAAGTGAGTAACTTCATTGTTCTCTGCTGGATAAGAGGATGTTTGTATGATGTGCTTGAGATTTTAGAATACAAAAAAATCCTCTCCTTTGCTCTGTTTTGCAGCATTTTTAATAAACAACCAAAACTGCCCCCCCCCCCCCCCCCCCAACCTTTTGGATCATGAGTTTTTTCTCACAAGCAAAACATTAATATTAAAATTTAGGTCCTGCTTCGCTCTGCTCATATTAATGGCAGAAATGAGCCCTAATGTTCCGAGATGATTACTTCCAAATGATCTGTGGTATTTTAATTTCAAGTTTGACACAGTGATTTCGCTATGTGGAGGAAAAATGCATGGACAAATCTTTGTTCTGCCTGCCTTCAGCTACTAATGTTACATGCTCTTGACTTTTAAGAAAGTGACCAAACAAGTAAAAAGAGAGTGGGTCATCAAGAGAGTAAAAACAATGTTTAAAATGGAAGCCAGATTTTGAGGATTTAAACCACAATTGTTTTGATATAAATCTGTTTGAAATTGATGTCAAATTAAAGCATAAATGTACTATAATCATTAAGAATTACAAATCTATTTAAAAATTAGATGATACTACTGTGAAAATGTACCTCATGTATGTTTAACTTTACCAGAAACAACATAGCTTTTTGAATTTTATTTAAAAAAAAAACCTAAACAAAACTGCAGATTCATGCAAGTAAGTTCAAAAGTGACCTTTGCCTCAAAATGGCTTTTCTTAAAGAAGTGAGCAGATCTGGAGTAGAGAACATCATAGCTTAGATATGTATGTCTATGGTGTGTCCAGAGACAGCAGACTTGGCACTTGTTTGTTTTACTCCTTAGTTACTACCAGAATTATGGCATTACTTAAAACTGTTTGATAGTGAAGACTGAAAGGTTCAGTAAATCTGTTATTTCTTAAAGACAAGAGTATCGTAGGACATTGTTAGCATTAAGAGTAAGACAGGGTTCAAGTGCCAATCCAATGGACTAGAAGGCAATCATCTGAGCTTATTTTTTTGTAGTTACTGTATTAGCATGTAAGCTTGTCTTGAGACACTTATGAATGAGTTGCTTCCATTGCTGTTCCAGATAGTGAGACAGTTTGCTTAGTCTGAAAGCTGCATGGTTCAGTGTATTAACTGCATTTTTATTTCTTTCAGATTTCATATTTCAGGCTCTTGCAAGGAGCTGCAAACGTACATTCATGCTATATCTGATGCTCGGTGTGTGTTTGACATGGCTGTAAGTAGATAAATACACATGTGCAGTTGTTACATTAGAGTATTCTGTTCTAATCATACTAACAGGCCAACTACATTATTTTCCAAGTATATTAATGTAGGAAGTGGAAATTTTAGTGAAAATAAATACTCTGGTGAGATGTGTGGTAGAAGTAAAACAAATGCCACACAATGGGAGTTGACGTTGCTGTGGGACTTGAGAATTGTGTAACTGGCATCTGTTGCCATCACAATGCTGTTAGTGCTTGGTTTAATGGAGCTATACTGACTTTTACAATGCTGTTACTCCCTTACTAGGTGTATTCTGTTAAAAACAATCTTAAGTACATAAAAAACAACCGCAGTAAGGAGCAACAAGAAATGTTTTTGTAGTTATGGTTGTCCGTGTGCTTACATTCTGCCTATGCATTTTAGGAAGAATTTGGCTTTAAGATGAACATGTTGGATATTGGTGGGGGCTTCACAGGTTCAGAACTTCAGCTGGAAGAGGTAAACATGTTGGAAGTTGAAATTCCTATTTTGATTTAGGAAGTTTAGGTGTTTAATCTTCAAACTGCAACATCAATAGTTTAAACCTATTCTAAATTCTGTGGTAGACTGTAATTCATCAGATGCAAATAATTGGTTTTATATTCTTTATCATGTGGAGTGTAACTGATCCTTAGAGGGCAGTGATCACTCTTTCTTTTTAGTCTTATCCATATTGGGTGAATGCTGACTTTAAGCATGTCCCCAGGTTAAATTACTACCCTAAGCCACCTTAACAGTAGTAATTCAATTTTTTTGGTGGCTGACCGTTGTCTAACTGGTTACTCTGTCGCATGGTTTGGGCCATGTTTGTTTAGTGTGCTTTGGATCGTAAACTGTGTTGCTATGGTATGAAAGTTTCTAGTACTTGGCCTTAGAATGGAAGACTAAATATCTTGGTTTTATCTTTGCTTTGGCTAGCCTTAAATAAAATTCATAATGTTGATTTGGCCTCAGTGGGATCTTTAGTATGCAGTGGCACGTGAAACAGAATAACCTGTTTACACTCTTACATGTTTTAAAGACAAACTTGAATGTAGGATAGTGAAAGTGATTCGACACAAAGTTACTAACAACAATCGGGGCTCTCCTTTCTTGGTTCTAACTGTTCTGTTACTTGTCTAAAATATTTGCTAGTTTTTCAAATATCTGGCTTCAGATTTGAAATTCAGTATTAAATAATTAATTTGGTTTCTAATAGAACAGTATTCAAAACCAATCACAAGAAGGCCCTTTCCTTGTTATTATGAATTAATATGTAATTCTAAATCTATTTTGCTGCATAAACTTTGAAATCACTTGTGCAGTCTTGAGTGTACCACAGCTTGAGCTTTGGTTGGGAGGAGGGCCTGTGTGGTGCTTGGACTTGTGATATTCAGTCTTCAGTATTTACGAGAATGACTTGTTTTCTTAAACACCTCTCTAAATTTTGAGCCTCTGGTAAGGGCACTTGTCAGAGAACAGGGGACAGAATAAGCCTTTGGTGTGCTTCCTAGAACTGACTGAAAGAGTGTGTGTATCTGGTAGACACATAAGCCAAGTCTAACCTCTGACTTCAATTCCCTAGGTTAATCATGTCATCAGGCCATTGCTGGATGTCTACTTTCCTAAGGAATCTGGTGTTAATGTGATTGCAGAGCCTGGATGTTACTACGTCTCATCTGCATTTACACTAGCAGTCAACATCATTGCAAAGAAGACTACTGAGTATGATAAACTTCTTCCTTCTGGAGGTAAGGGTCATACTTATCTTTTACATGTTATCAATCAGTATAGGTAACTGCCTGCTTTTAGTCAGGATGGACTAGTTTGTCTCAGCATGTATTTAGTGTGTTCCCTTATGTTTGCATTGTAATCTGCCTTTTGGGTCCTGACCAGATCTTATCCGTATATCTCAGTTTGTGCTACATTTGTGGGGCACATATTGTTTCCTTACTAGGTTTGACTTCTCAGTGGTGGTTAAAACTATACTGGGCATTTAGCAGCAGGTGTATTAGAAAGTTCTTTATTGGAAGAACATAGAAAACAGTATCATAGCAGAGAAGCAGCTCAGTCTAAATTAGAAATTAGATTTGTATTTTTAACAGTGATTATTACTGAAAGTATTAGTTCTATTAAGCCTCGCACTTAATGTTACAACTGAATTTATAATCTGGTCTCATACAGATTACTATGCTTGTAATTCTCCCATTCCAGTATATATGGAATCCCCTTGCCAGGAGAAAGCAGTTGACTTAAGTTAGATTGCAGAAGAACTACTTATGACAAAGAATGCATACAAGACTGCTTCTTTTTTACTTTCAGTGGAGCAAGCCAGGAATGATGATGAACCAGTATTTACCTATTACATAAATGATGGTGTTTATGGTTCTTTTGCAAGTAAATTGTCTGAGAAACTGAATACTGTCCCAGAGGTTCACAAGGTGAGTCCTCCTATGTTCTTTAGAGATAGTCCTTACTTATGCTTGTCTTTTATATATAGCTTGTTAAATATATATAAAACTATATATTCTTTATGAAATTATCCTCATGTATCTCTGAAAGTTTTCTTATTTAATAAACTGAAGCCTGCATTACCTGGATCATTTCCATATAGAAATACAAGGAAGATGAGCCTCTGTTCACAAGCAGCCTTTGGGGTCCATCCTGTGATGAGCTTGATCAAATTGTGGAAAACTGTCTTCTTCCTGAGCTGAGCGTTGGAGATTGGCTGATCTTTGATAATATGGGTTCTGGTACCTTGGGTGAACAGTCTGCCTTTAACGACTATCAGAGGCCACTGATTTACTACATGATGTCTTTCAGTGACTGGTAAGAAAATTGTCCTAATAGTGGTGAAGATTGTTTTACTTCTTTCAGGAGCGTACGCTTACAGCCAAATATAAGTTACGTTTGATGGCAAACACAGGAAGTTGCAACTGAGCACAACGGTGTGCCCTTTCAGTTTGTGGGTTTTTCACTATTCTGTCTGACTTTGCTAAGACTAAGCTGAGAGCTGTGGTAATATGCCTACTTTGCTTTAGGACTGACAAAGGAGAGCAAAATGCCCAATGCGGACTGATGGTGGTGGTAGTTGTTGCTGAATAATAACCTTTTACTGTTTGACATCAGCTGAGGTTTCCTAATAACTACTAACTGCAACTAGCGTACAATAATAGCACCATCCTAGGCAGGAAGGGCAGTAACGCTGTTGTGGGTATGGTGAGGGTTGGGTAACCTGTTCCAATGTCAAGGTAGCCACAGCTCCGTGCTTCTGCCGGTGGAGGCTTACAGCCTTTCTGTGACTTCCAAGCGCTTGCACAGCTGATTGTCCCTTCTGCTGAGGGTGGGGCCAACCTACCCAGGGGCAGCAGACCTCAAGTGCTATATTCAAGGCTAGTTTCTGATGTGAAACTGTACATGAAAATACTCTATAAACTCACATCCTTTTCTGCTGCAGGGATGAGATGCAAGATACTGGAATTACTTCAGACACATTGATGAAGAACTTCTTCTTTGTGCCTTCTTGCATTCAGCTGAGCCCAGAAGACCGCTTTTCCACTGCAGCTTAAACAGGCATTAACGCTTCATTTAGACCTGCAGTTGCAAGTCTGTAGTTTGCCTGGTCAACATTCCAGTGTGGAAGAAATGGAACAATCTTGAACACAATTCATTCTCTTCAAAACTTGAAAAAATAGTAATAGCTAATGGGGACCAGGCAAAACAAGCTACAGCTACAATTCACCATGGGGTGGGAGGGTTAGGTAATGGTGTCCAAATTTAAAATCAAGTTCATTCAACCCCTGAGCGTTAAAATATGCAACAAAATGGATGACTTAGTGGAGATGGAAACCCATCACTTGGGTTCTTCAACAGTTTACATACAAGTACACAGTTTTTATACTAAGGATTCCTGTTAGAAAAGTCTTGTAAAGTTATTGTCTTTTGCCCAGATATATCAAATGTCATTGGGAGACCAGTGTGACTTCATTAGATGTTTAGTGTATTTAGAATGTGTAAATTTGTGCTTTGAACTGTAGTTTAATAAATGTAAAATTGCATCATAGTATTTGTTGTATTTGACCATTGATGTATTCCTTGTATGATTGCAATAAAACTTTGTGTAGATTTTAATGTTTTTCAGGCTAACTTTGGGAGGAGCTAGGCAGAAGAGGTAGCTATGAAATAGATGTATACATCTTTGTTTGAGAAGCCTTCTTTTCTCTAGCCCATTATTTGAGCCTTGTATCAAACCATAAATAATTGAAGCTTCATAAACCTGCGCGACTTGAAAGTCATGTAGGCTTCTGGAAGGCTAAAAGGCAATTTTGGGGTGTTCTTAGAAATGACCTTAGATTCAGTGTTTAACATTAAACAGCAACCTGCAGTAGTTGTAGATGTACACAAGGAGGGGCAGTCTTTTCACTAGTGTGCATGTAGTGCCTCCGAGGCAGCATGAGTTAATCCACCTCCAAGTTGTCACAGTACCTTTAGCACTTTTTTTGGTGGTGTTATCAGAAAGTCTAGCTTTTGATGTTGGCTTGTCCTGTGTAGTGCTGATGTCTAAGGGAAGGGCTACAAGAGTCTTCAGCAACCTTGATGTGTGCTCTTGCGCTGCACCTAATTTAAGTATATCCACACAGTAAAGGTAAAGCACATTACAAGAAGTATGTCTGCCAACTGCATCTAGTACCTGGAACTGCTAAAATCTTCAGAGGATTTCCTTATGTTATGAAGTCTCTTATTTTTTTATGGTCTATTTCTTACTTTCTCATTTTAACTTCCTCTTCTTAAACTGGGGAGAGAGGGAGGAGAGGTGTTAGGGCTTTGAAATGGTGAATTACGTTCTGGAACCTGCAGTCAAAGAGGACTTTCTAACTCTTTAGTTGGAGGTAAAATGTCTAATGTTTGGTTGCAAGCATTATTTTACATGAGTGCTAGCTAGTAGGTAATATTAATTTCTGGTTTATTTCATAGAACTTGAACTTTTATTTGAAAGTGAAGTCTCAATTCGATCTCATCAGAACATTTTACAGGCTGGCTAAAAGAGGTACAAAATGGCCTATGCCTCGAGGATGCACTCTAAGAAATGTTTATTTACTGGGATTAAATGTGGAAGCAGGAAAGGGGAGTAAATCATACTGAGAAAGCTGGGTTTTTTTCTTGGTTTTCCTATTTTCTTTAAAGCTAAAGTAGCCATCCTACTGTTTCAGGAAGTGCTGGGCATTTCAGTCTAGCAGTTGAATCTAGCAATTTCTCTAGACAAAATGTAGGTGGCTGCCTGGTTTCTGACTAAATACAAATTACAGTTGCTTAAGACAATAGGATTCTGTTACACAGTCTTAGGGAAGTTGGTTTATGTTAACTAACAGATCAGTGGGAAAAAAGTTTGTCTCCAAATGATACAGTGGTCAGAGCAGAAATACTGCACAGAAGACAGTTTGCCATTAAAACAACCTGGAGTTCGAATGCAGCATGTACCTTAAATTTCATTTGCTAAGTGTTTCTGTTATATTGTAAATGCAATTCAGAATTTTGCTCCAACTACAAAAGCAAGTGTTTCCTCTTCAGTACTTGGAACTGATGTAGCTGTGTCCTGCCCAACACCTCTGTGACTCCTCTCGTTGGCTGAGGCCAGTGCTCGAGTAGCCCTGCTGGTACAGCTGGCTGTAGTAGCTGGAAGTTTTTATGCTGTTCTGTGCAACTAGTGGTTTTGTGTATAAAATAATTGCTCATTGTGTACGCTTGCTGTGGCCTGAAGTACTTCCCTGATATAGCCCCCTCCAGCGCATGCCATTTCCCAAGGAAGATCCAGGGCCGCAACCTGAAACAACGCTGTTACTAGTGATGCCAGTCATTCCTCAGGAACGGGAGAAAACAATTCTACCTTGTCCTTGTGTGTGTCAGCAGCTGCGCAACTGGCTTACATTGGCTCACAATAAAAGTTGTTGCCCTGGATCCACCATTGGATGTGTAGCCACGTCGTATCTACTTTTCATTGCTGCTTTGGGGGGCAGTGGAGCAGTCTGCTCATGTATTTCGTGGTGAACTGAGACAGGTTTGAACCCTGCTTTTAAAAAGAAAAGAAAAACAGAAGCAGATGCTTTAAGGTAGAGCGTGCACTGACGAATCAGGTTTGTGGCTCTACATAATCTCTTAAAAAACCCATTGCTTTTAGTCCCCTATAGCTGGTAAATGCTGTACTCTGCTCTAGTGCTTGATCTTGCTGATCAGCTTTGCTGACTCCTGCAAAGACTACAGGAGACCACACCTTTGGTCTCCTCTTGGCTCAGGGGCAGAGCGGTGGTGCTTTGGGCTTTGCCAAGGCTTTAGACAACAGCTGAAAAGCAGATAAACCCTTGTAGAGAAACCTGCTCATCACTGCAGCGAGGCCCTGGTGCTGCTGCCCAAAGGAGGGGTTTGGTGAGGCTCTGCCTGTCCCCTGTGTCGGCTGCCTGCCAAACACTGAGAAGCTGGGAGAAGAAACAGGGTATGTACCAACACTGGCTTGTCTTCACTGGTCTGACCCTAACTGAAAGAGAAAGTTATTTCTGTGACTGCCACAGTCCCCCAGTTCATGCACTGAAGGGAAATGTTAGAAAATGTACATTTAATTTTTTCCTTACAATGGAAGCACTATGCTGTCTGGGCTTCTGGCTCATTCTCTGCAATCTTATTCCTTTTATTAAAATCCAGATTTTCAAGTAAGCAGTGGAGTGTAATTCACTACCACAATTTACTGTTATTTATTGCTTTAATGGGTGATGAGAATCGTGGGCTTTGAGTACTTGCCCTCGGAGTTAGGGAAAAACATGCTAGATTCCTGCCTGGAGCCTGTGTCTGCGGGCACTGGTTCCCCCCCGCTCCCCAGTGAGGGCAGTGCTGGTACCCATATCACAAAGGGAAGGCAAGGGAACATCTTTCTGATCTAGATGGGCTGTTTCCTGAGATCCTGGCAAACTGGGGAGCCTGTCTGCTCTGCAGAGATGGGATGGGAGCACTAATAGTGCTGTGCCCACCTCTTATTAAAGTCTCTATCCTTGGAATAGAAAGCTTTTTCTCACTTCATACTTTAATTTCTTTGCAACTGCGTAGTCTTTAATCCAAATTAGCAGTATTATTAGCATTACCCAGTCAGCTACATAGGACGAAGCTAATTGCTATTAGCAACCCAAGTTAGAAAAGACAAGCTTATAGGGAGAGGGTAGCAGGAGCTAGTTCCCCTGCCTCCAGTCTGACTGGCTGCTTCTCATCACCTCCACGCAGAGCCAGCAGCCTCCTATTACAGGTAGGTCTTCCTCCAAAGTCCGTGCTTTGCCATTCCCCTAAGTCCTGTTGGATATACTACATCATTTTAATATTCTCTGGCTGAAATGCTGCAGTAGTGCAGACTGCAGCCTCTGTCAAATGTGCGTCATTTAACTACTCGTGTCTTGCCAAACCATCTCGATACGGGGCAGGTACTTGGTATTAGTAGAAAATGGAAGGGAGAACTATTTCAGGCCTAAGAATTAGTGTGATTTTGCAAATACCTGCATGATTTTAGATCCTGATGGTATATTTTGCTCAACTACACAGTCTCTGAACATGAACCTTCTTTGTACCATTAAGAAAATCATTCAGATATTTGTGCTGCAAGTTCTTTACGCTTCTGACATGGAAATCCCTGCTGTTACAGTGGTGACAGCAGAGGGGAGCTGATGCTTCAGGTCTCAGAAGCAGCAATTCAGAGTGAAGTCACTCCTGTCGCTGTGGCCAGTCAAGTGAATGCCGAGATGGCAAAGGGATGCGCTGTGTTTGTGTTAGGCGTAAGCAATAGACTCCAGCAGTGTGGTCTGACACCCTTCCAGTAAATGCCCTTTAAATAAAACCCCAAAATAGCTAGCGAGCCCCACTGTGGGTGTTGATGCTTGGAAACAGCATCTGAAACAGAGGCACTGGGGCATCGGGGCCAAGCTGCCTCAGCCTGTACCTGAATTTTAAGCCTGATAATGGAGTTTTGGCAGATGCTGGCTGCTTTCCAGAGCATCCTGGCTGGTGCTGGGAGCTGTGGGAGGCAGGGAGCTCCACTCGGCTGTCTTCCCAGGGAGCTGCTGACGCTGGGCTGGACAGCTGCAGTGGAGGACTGAGGGAAAGTTTTTCCTTCCCCCCCTGCTCCTTTCAGCTCTTTTCCAGGCTGCCTTTCCTGCCAGCTCTCTGTGTCCCCTGAGCACCATCCTACTCCTGCAACCAGCTCGGCGCCTGGCCCTGTTATTTGAGGTGATTGTGTGTGTCCTGGCACCCGGCAGTGGCTTTGCAGGTGGGCACAGTGCCACGCAGCACAGCAGTCGTGGAGGCTGGCGCTGTGCTGTGCCTCCAGAGCCAGCTGGAGAGTCACACCCTCCTGCTTATGCAGACTGCAACCTCCACGCAACAGTTTAACCTACTCTTTAAAATGTCCCTGGACATTCAGAGCGGACAGTAGTCTGCATGTGTTGGGCATCATAAACAGCTGCCGAGCAAGGCTGCCAGTCTCCATATCCAGAGACTTTTCCATGCCTGACAGGATGAAGCGCTCAGCAGCCTGGTCTGACCTGAGGTCTTCTGGGTCCTCTTCACAATGGAAATACCCTCTGATCTTGCAGCGTGGTATCACAAACTCTCCTTTCAGCTTGAGCTGTGTCACTGCCTGCCCGAGTGGCACTGGCCCACCCAGCTGGAGATGTGCTAGCAGGTGTTGTGGACGTGGCTCCCAGAAAAGCCAGATGTCCAAGGGTCCAAAACCTTCTTGTTCTGCACAAAGATGGGGACTGACCTGCCTGTGCTCGTACCAGCTGGAGGGTGGAGGTGGGAGACACAGACTGAGGCACAAAGGATCAGGGACTTGGTCTCCCACATGCACACAGATATTCCCACTACAGATTTCAGTTTCAACAAATTATAGCCATTTTTCAATAATGAAAGCTTCAACAGCAATTTCCTAACCAGCCCTGGGTCCAAAGTGGGAGGCCCTGGGACACCGGCATTAAGGGGAAGACTGTGAAGCAAAGACGTCTCCTTCTCCAGCTGCCCTTGACCTGGCAGTGCTCACAACCACCCACTTCTCTGCCACGCGGCAGTCCCTGTTCCACAGACCACCTGGTGCACTTTCAGGGCCAGTGCTTCAGGCTTGTGCTGGCAGCAGGGCTGGGCTGGCAGCACCCTCAGCGTGGGCTCAGAGCTGCCCACAACATTCACGTTGTCCCTGTGGGATGGGGTCTGGGACCCACCGGCCACCACACCCAGCACCCTTGCTGCTACACCTACCGCAAGCTGCAGCGAGATGCTTGACTGCAGCTGGAGGGCAGTAAGGACAAGGAGGAAAGATATCCCTTAGCACTCAGATAGTCCAAGACATACATTTTCCAAGCTGGGAGGTATAACAGAGGTGGTGGCTGTCACGCTGTTTGAAGGCTGTGTTTTTCCTCGCATTCCCCTGGGCTGAGATTTCCTTTCTCCCACCAGAGCTGCCGCCCTGCCCTCGTGGCAGGCACGGGCGCCCATGCGGAGCCATCGCCAGTGGCAGCCAGCGCTCACCTCCCTTCACCCTGCCAACCTTAATCAGTTCAGCTGAAATTTTCCACTTGAGATGCATGTGAGACCAGAATAGATTTCCAGGATGTCTTGTTTTTTTCCCTTCCTGCTAGCTAGAGGAAGGTTAGGCAATGCTTTGCAGCATTTGCTTTTAAGGCATCCAGCCGGTGGCTTTAGAGAGTCTCCATCGTGTGGGCAGCCAGAGGGGAGGGGCCCTGGGGCTCCAGTGTCCCAGGCTCAGGGTGCAGACCTGGCTGCTGCTCCCCCAGAAGCGCCGGCCCTTCACCCCACAGAGAGACAACGCAGTTTTTCCATGGTGCCGCTACAGCTGCTGCCAGGACTTGGTCAGATGCTGTGAGGGCTTGAGTAGCCACAGGCAGAGGGAAAGGCAGGAATAGGAGAGGGATTCCCAGCTTCAGCTCGGCTCTCAAAGCAGCATTTCATTTGGTGGCTTGTGAAAAAAACATCTACAGAACAAAGCTGGTTTAGCTTAGCACATTTTGGCACGCTGTTCCGCTGCTCCTGCCAAATCCATCTTGCAGTCTCCCTGGAGCAGGGGCTATCCCTGCGCCTGTGCCGCCGAAGGGCTGGACTCTCGCTGCGGTGGTGGCAGTCAGCCCACAGCCCCAGCCCTGCTGCACCCACAGCACACACCCATCCACACCCCCTCCACGAGCCGCTGCTGCTCCACCTGCACGGCCAGGGTGCAGCTGCCATCTCCAGAGCCAAGGGTTTGAAGGATGCCCCTGCTCAGGCACTTCTGTGGGATTCACCCATCTCAAACCAGGTTGTTGGCAAGCTAAGAGGAGCCATCTGCAGCCCTGGTATTAAAGGGCAGGCACATAAAGCCCAACAGTGCCCTTGGTGTCTGCTGCCCGTGCACAGGCCTGGCACTGGACCGCAGTGCTCAGGACTCCATTTGCCAGTACTGCTCACCTGGATGCAAGCGTATGGGGCTGCATCTCCAGGTACCAGCCCTGCACAGCTATCCAAAGCTCTTCGATAGTCAATGAGAAGCTCGACATGAGCCGGCAATGTGCACTCGCAGCCCAGAAGGCCAACCATATCCTGGGCTGCATCAAAGGAGCATGGCCAGTATGTCGAGGGAAGTGATTCTGCCCCTCTATTCCTCTCTTGTGAGAGTTCATCTGGAATACCGTGTCCAGTTCTGGAATCCTCAACGTAAGAAGGATATGGAGCTGTTGGAACAGTAGCTGTATGGAGCTACAAAGATGATCAGAGGGCTAGAGCACCTTCCCTATGAGGACAGGCTGAGAGAGTTGGGGTTGTTCAGCCTGGAGAAGAGAAGGCTCACAGGAGATCTTATAGAGACCTTCCAGTACCTGAGGGGGGCTACAGGAAAGCTGGAGAGAGACTATACGTAAAGGCTTGTGGGGATAGGACCAGAGGGAATGGGTGTAAACTGGAGAGAGGCAGATTTAGACTGGACATCAGGACAAATTTCTTCACTATGAGAATGGTGAGGCACTGACACAGGTTGCCCAGGGAAGCTGTGGCTGCCCCAACCCTGGAGGTGTTCACGGCCAGGTTGGATGGGGCCTTGGGCAGCCTGATTTAGTGGGATGTCCCTGCGCATGGCAGGAGGGTTGCAACTAGATGATCTTTAAGGTCCCTTCCAACCATAACTATACTATGATACTATAACATCATGATACTATGATATTCCTGGCCCAAGCAGTAACTGGCAAACAGGAAGCAACCCTTCCCTGCCCAGAGTGGGGAGCTTCTCAGATGTCAAAGCTCTATTAAAACTGCAGACCAGCTATATCGGACACAGCTTGAGCAGGAATAAACTCCTGCCCTGTTGCAAAACCTCAGGCAACACCAAAGTTAGGTGTGTTTTGGAGGAGAAGACTCTGTATCACCTGTCAAGTGTCCTAACATGCACTCACGCTAGATTAAAGCACCCATGATGAGATGGTGCCTGCAAGCCACTGCGCACAAGAATGCAGATTGTTTGCACACTGAAGCTCTACACCACAAGCATCACCCGGCTGCTGAAGCATGGACATCCTCCACACTTGGCAGCCAGAGCCTTGCACTCATCAGGATGGCTCTCAGCGCTGCAGGAGACAACTCTGGACATGCCACAGGCAGTGGGGCAGACAAGGGAGAGGATGTGGTGCCACCTGTGCTCCCTGCTATGCTGAAGCCTCCCACGGTCCATTATGGAGCCTTTTCCTTTGCAATGCCAGGCTTTCACTGTGCCATAGGCTGAGCCCTTGCACCCCACAAGCTGCCCTTGGCCCTGGCAGGGCAGGGAGAGAGGGCAGCTGGACTCACTTCAGCTGCGTATTCCTATATGATCACATTTTCTTTCTTCATATGAACTTCTTTGCCTTTCCAGTGACTATTTAAGATCCCCCAGACTCAGAATGACACTGGCCCTTTGAGCTTCTGGGTCTGTCTGATAACTGTAGCAACTTCACCCTAGAACACATTGTCTTGCAACCTCTCTATTTATATTTATGTTTTACCTACACACACACACACAGAGAATGCTGGGCTCTGGGACAATTCTGTGCCATGTCCCTGTGACAGACACTCCATAAACAGGCCATTTCTTTACCCTGTGCAGTTCCCAGCTTCTCACTGATAATGCACTCAGAGATCTAGGGTTTCAGATAACTGCAGAGTGAAGCTGAGGACATGGCCACGACATATAAAGCAGCCTGGTGTGGAATAAGCTAAGCTCTGTCTAGCTGAAGGCCCTGACAGTAAGTCAGAACGCATCATTTCAGCATTAAGGAGCTTGTTAATTTTGTCAAAGAAATGGAGATATTCAGCTTCTGCAGTCGGCTCTCTTGCCTGGTTGAGCAAACTGATAAAAGCCAGCAGCAGAACTGTAACGCTCCAGATGAAAGCCTACTGTTTGGCTTGGTACCTTGTTCATAATTCATATAAAGTTTCTGGACAGGGTAAACCACAGGACAGGATGAGCGGAGATGGGCGTATTGAATGGTTCTAGCTTTTGTGGTTTGTTGTTTGTTTTAAATCAGTTATGATTTGCAATAGATTTCCAAAAGGTCCTTTTGCCGTGGTTCACAGGCTGTCCTGTACCTGCAGAGAAACAGCAGAGGAGGAGGGTGATGTGTTGGCTTGCTTGTCTCCCTGAGGCCTCTCTGTAGCTGGCATGAATTGTGGATGACTAACAGTGTCTGCAGGCACTCCTGAAGGACAATGGACACAGCCACCGAACTGTCACTCCCTGCAGCTGCGGCCCCCAGCAGAGGCTTCTCCCACCTGGATCAGAGCAAAGCTGCCAGACACTGCCCATGTCCTGGCAGAACACAGGGCTGCTCTTGCAGCAGTCTCCAGGGGAGGAGGGCAAGCCCTGGCGAGGGAGCTGAAGCATCAGCTTGTTCTGTGGCCAATCCTGTTCAACTGGAGTCGAATCAGTGTGTATGGCGGCACACAAAGCGACCACATCCTCAGCCTGGCCATGCAGGTCCTACAGAGGGGCTTGCACTCACGGCAGGTGTCAGAGACATCTGGGACAGACACAGGCTCCTCTACCAAGTGTCACCAGGGCCACAGGCCAGGCTATAGCTGGGAAAAAAACATAAAGAAGGCCACAGGATACAAGTGTAGGAGAAGATGCTGGTGCTCCAGGCAGGTGGCTCCATGGGAGCACTACCTCTTCTCATCTCCAGGTCAGCTGTGGAGCATGTAGTCCTGGGCTTGCAATTAGATTTGTCTTCTCTCCTTGAAGTCAGAGGAAATGAGGGGGAAAAATCCTTTGATAAACTACTGGGAACAAGTGGTCTGTGAGCAACTTCTTCAACAAAGCACCTGCACCATTTCCAGCACTTGCTACCAAAACAAAATCTAAGGTCCAAAGCATTTCAACACTTGCAGAGAAGGTAAAACAGTGTTTGAACCTGTCTAAACTCTTGCATTTGCATCTTCCTTTATGTGTGCCTAAAGCATGACCAGTCTCTTCCTCACTCTGAGTAAGAACAAATTCCATAGGGTTCTGTTTATTTTGGTGTGTGGCTCCCAAGGAAACCCCCTCCTCTCTCAGAGAGATATCAGGAAATTGTCATCCTAACCAGGAGTCAAAACGAGTATTAAATGAATGGTAAGGAGATCCAAATCAGGTCTGAGGATGGAGTTTTTTCATAGAATGGTTTGGGTTGGATGATCATCCAGTTCCACCCCACCCTGCTGTGGGCAGGGACACCTTCCACTGGATCAGGTTGCTCAAAACTTCTGGATGCTGGATGCCTGGCCTTGAACACCTCCAGAACTGGGGCATCCACAGCTTCTCTGGACAACCTGTTACAGTGCTTCACCACCCTCACACCAAAAAAATTATTCCTAATACCTAATCTAAATCTTTCCTCTTTCAGCTTAAACCTGTTTCCCCCACTTGGGCTTGCTCCAGCATACCGCAGTCTGTCAGCTTGCCTCCTCCGTCACCCAGGCAGCTCTGAAAGGCAACGCTGACCCTGCACAATCAAGACCATGCTGCATAGCCTGGCTAACAGGGCAAGGAGGTTGATGTTCACCAGACAACAGCCGCTTCCAGATGGGAGACAATAGGGGAGAAGAGGTGAAGAGAAGACCCATGCTTGCACAGGCCTCCTCCGAGGTGGGGCTGAGGGCTGACTTGTAGCACAGCAGCTCGGAAAGCACCGGGACAATGCGCCCTGTAGCTGCAGCCCCTCCGAGCCTCAAGCAGCACCTCACCCGATAGGGGTAAGAAGCTGCCTTGGGAAGCAACAGTGAGGCAGGCTGTGCTCTCCCCTTCCTGGCTGAACAGAAGTGTATGTGCAACACCAGTACTTCCCGCTTGGGACCCACCTAAACAGAGCACACACAGCCCCTGTAGCCTTTCACCCACTAAACTCTGTTTACATATTTCAATTCCTCCCCAGCTGCAAACCAATACCTCTGTGTGTGTGTCTGTGTGTGCGCGGGTCTTGCCTTTGGCAGGGCCATATGGTGTTTTCCTGACATATATTTGAGGCCAGATACGTAATTGTACTACTGAGAGATTTAAGATGAGAAAACCTTTCTATGACATTTAAGCTGTATAAATAATCGTAATAAAAAGCCTTTCTAAATCTGTATGTTTATTTCTGACAGGCTCCTTGCTCTTCTACTGACTATGAAATATAGTCAGACTGTGACTTAAGAACTTCCTCAGTAAACAAAACAGCAAACAAGTAAGATAAATGGCTATGTCTAGAGAAACAAATGCTTCTTAAAATTCCACTTAAAAACATTTTTATTTTGAATTTATAGCAGCAAGAAAGGAGTACTTAGAAATGTTTTTAACAGGGAAAAGATCTTGCCTCGATGTACTAAAATGAGCGAAGAATTATGGCTAAGATTTTCAAATCTGCCTAAGGGGTTCAAGTCTCCAACTAAACCAAACAAAGTGAGCATCCAATTCCCTTAAGCAGCCTTGAAAATTCTCCTATCGGTGTGCACAGTGCAGTGCATATAAAAGCATATAAAGCTCCATAGGTAAAAGACTTAATATGTCTTTCACCAAAGCAACTATTTTGATGGATTCTGAGTATATATATGCACTTAAGAATTAACTCCAATGAGATGCACTATTTGAAAGCGTGCTTGCTTGGTCTATCATATGATCTAATCAATACGCATTGTTTATTTAACAAGAGTAGATTTGACCTGAAAGTTTCTAAAGCCTCAAGCTCTCCAACACCCAGTGCCAGAAGGATTATTTACGGGCATTCACCCAGAGTTGCCAAATAGCCATGCAGTAACCAAACAGACCCACACACTGTTTGAGTCTGGGCTGGCCAGACCCCATGCTGTTAATTGCTCCACAGAGGGTCTGTGGATGTAGGGCCACACATTGGTCTGCTCCAGTAAAAGGTGGCTTTGCTGTATCATCTGTGGCACTTTAACTGGGATCCATAAAGCTTCCTTTATCATGGGTCGCTACGCTGTGTTTCTTAAGTTTAACAAGTGCTTTCCAGACACAGTCTTATGTTACATTTATTTAGGTTAGTCCCTCAGCTTTTCCTTCCATAGCTAAGCTGGCTGGGATGGTGCATGGCTGATTTCACTATGACTGCACACAGTCACAACACCTCTAGTTGCTTGTACATGAAATCTGAGCCTTTAATCCACTGCACATAAGGAAACTGATCCCAACCACGATGGACTGACAATATGTGACAAGAGCACCGCCACAGGCCAGAAAATACTGGGGTGGAGGAGAAAGAGGCATCACACCAGCTTTAGGAGTTCCCAGGACTTCTCTAGAAGCAAGAAGTCTTGGAAACCTGAAGACTTTTGCCTTTCTAAGGAGCAGGCAAAGCTTTCTGGAGAATTGTTACAGGTGTTACCTGCTCCAGAGAACTATACATTACAGCTTGTAGTGCACATGGTCTCATGAGGCTGACCTGGATTTGAGGTTAACATCAAAGCTTCCTGGAGCCAAAGGAAGTCAAAGGGCCTCCGCCTTCCTCCTTGGTCTATATCCATTTTCCTGCACTGGCCCCAGCCAGCACTCACTGACTATGAACAAGACCCATGAGGATGGGATCCACTGCCTGTGCACACAGGTTTGTGCAGTGGAAGGCTGAACACGTGAGCAAAATAAAAGTGTGGAAAATGTGACCTACTTTGTCTGACAAAGATTTCTGTGGGCACAAGAAACTCCCAACCCTCACTCACTGCTTTCTCTTTGACTCACACTCACATCGATGTTGGAAATGTTCTTTTTTGGAAGGGCTCTGATGATGGTTCCTGGTAAGTGCGTGATTCTGACCATGCAGAGCAGGTAATGTAGCTGTTTTCTGATAGTTAGAACTGTTCCAGGTGCAAAACAAACGCATGTACACACACAGACCTTACAATATGAATATTTCTGTTACAATTGGTGCCATCAAACAAATGAAAATGGTCTTCAGGAGTGCTTCTCAAAACCAACAACTGGATGCAAGCTTTCTTCTGATAGAAAGATCTCTTTCACATTCCGCCTTTCAGTCCTTGCTCGAAGCAGTTCACTGCATCGAGATCAACAACTGCAGAACCACACCCTCTTTCTTTCTGTCCAATATCCTCATTTTCAGTCCCTAAACAGAGGGAGATAAAATAGTATTTTGCAAAAATCATTCTGTTCTGCTGCTACGGCAAAGCAGACAGTTACTTTTTGACAGCATCCATGATAATTCTTCATGGAAGTCCATGCTGAAAATTAACACTTCAGTCAAACTTCAGCCATTACTCTTGCTATACAAATAGAGCTTGCCTGCAAAATCCACCTCAAGTCAATTCAGCAGCAGGAAAACACTAGAAAACAAAGTTGAAAGTGGAAGGAAAAAAGCATTTCACAAAACCAAACATTTCAGGAAGTAGTGAGAATTTAATGTCAATTTTCTCCTGGGAGAACAAAGCTAGTTGTATGCAAGTCTTCTCCTGACTTTTTAAAATTATTTCTAAATACAACCTGCACTTCTGAATTAGCTCTGAAAACCACAGAGATCACAAAGCCTTTGACCCCAGTCTTACAGCTACAGCCAAAGAGGTAGATTTGGGGGCCTAGAAAGAGCATTTCTATAAACCCAGCAGTACAGAGCCACTGCCCCTCAGTGGAGCAAACCTCCAAGAGGTAGTGACAGTCAGTTGCCATGCTGTGTATCACTTTGCAGAGGAACGAGGGGAAATGGACGCTTCTGACACAGCATTGAGGTAACCAAGCGGAGGTAACCAAGCAGTGGATCTGGGAGAGCCTGGTTCGCTACAGTGTCTGAAACTGTCCTCTACATGCCCCATCTCAATAGCTACAGCATCCCTTCTTCTTTACATTCTTTGTGCCCTTGCAAGATCCTCAGGTCTCCTCATCTTCTCCTAAATTTGAGTCCCCACACACTATATCCTCTCTCTCCACAGTTTTTACCCAAGTCTCTTGGCAGAAAAGGGCAGTCAGTGCTATGTCCGTGTTGCAGCCATGTACGCGAACACCAGCGTGCCAAGCAGCCAGCAACAGGCAGGCCTCAGCTCGCTCGGTCCCTCCCTCCACAGAAGTCTTCTCTGCCCAGCTGATGGTTCTCATTGGCCTTGTAGGCACTCATGGTGGGATCCACCTCGCCCCACCTGCTTTGTAGATTCACCCACTTATGGTAGCTGCCTGAGCTCCAATCAATGGCACAGGGATGGAGTGAACAGAGCTCAGAGTGCAATTCATCCCACATCAGGCAAAAAACAAAATGTGCCTGAATCCTGTGGTTTATATTTACTAGCACTCCACTGACTATAAAAACAGCTATAAAAACAGATGCTCATGTTATAAGCACCTAATCTTAGGTGAACTCCATCCACAGTGACTTCTGAGTACATCTATATTCACTTTGCTGTTGGAAGCCAGGGACAACCTTGCACCCAGGGTCAAACAGTGCAAAACTTCCCAGTGCTCACTTCCCAGTTGTTCCTCACAACAAAGGTCCTCTGAACTAGATTATTTGCACCCATGGAAAAGACGAGAGAGAGTATTCCAGCACACTTCCCACCCCCCCGGCCTCCTTGGCCTCCCGTGCCAGCACACTTGCTATCATGAGCCATACTCCACAGCCCTCTATGGCTGTTTTGCAATAGACATGTGCCTACGCACCTACACCCTTCCAGGCATTGACCTCATCCACCACCCCTTCTTCCCCTCATGGAGAGGAGACTTTGGACCAAGGATACAGCAGTCACAGTAGGTTCAGACTGGTGAGGTGTCTGTAAGGCTGCCCGCTAGCCCTTTAACTCTAGCACATCACTCACTGGATCCCGATCTCAATGGACCAGCAATTCGCCACCACCCTTTGGAGACTGGCAATCACTGCAGAGTCACAGGTACCATAACCAGCTACATGGGCTCAGTCTGCACCACAGATCCTGTTGGTAAAGCATTCCCTGTCTACTACAGACAAACCAGTGTCCTCTTCTTCTAGAAGACCTTCCATGAGATCAGGATGCCACTTCACATGTAACCTCAAAAAGGGCCCACGCAGCCCCTCTCCTTGTTACTGTGCCTCCTGCGGAGTGAACACCTGTTGGGACCAAGGTGCAGCATGTCTCCAAGGGTGAGCTGTGGGACAGAGGTTACGCTCTCCAGAAGTGAGCTGCATGACTTAAGTGCCTATCTCCTATGGGGAGCTGAGGGAATGAGGTTCATGCCCCCAGGATTGGGATGCAAGAGAAAAGTGAGCCACACAGAGGAGAACTGAAGAATCGATGAGATGTCAGCATCCCTCTGCCACACAGGTGGTTGGGATGGGTTGCACATTGCATAACCTGCGTGATCTCCAGCTGAGCCACTCCACAGGGATCTGCAAAGTCCAGGGGTTTGATACACCTGATGAAAATCTTTGGACAAGTTTTTCTGGTCATGAGGGCAACCCCACTGACAGAGGTCCCCTCCTTGTGGTCTCTGACAAAGCCCCCAACATCTCTGCGCATTGTGCACCTGGAGAGTACATAGGGATCTCCTCTGCAGCCACTCACATAGATCTGATATCACAGTGGCGATATCTGCACTGAGCAGCACCAAAACTGGCTTTCATGCAGGCTCTTGTTTTAAAAATTTAAAGTAGCATTGCTCAATCCCTATATTGCTGCCAAGAGACTATCTGACCAGCAAAGCTGTTACTTTTATGATGTCTCTTTAAATGAAACATGAGGCTTCGATCTCCACGGGTCCCTCAAGTGTGCCCTTTGCCCTTGGTTCCTGTGACATCTTAAGGAAAAAAAATGAAATCAATTACTAAGAGTGAGCAGATTGCTCAACAGCATGCCAGTGACGTGTTTTGTACCATGATGCCAAGGGCGTGGTATGTGAGCCAGGCATTTGGCAAGAGAGCAGCAGGATATGGGAGAGCTCAAGGCCTGTCAACACACACATATAAACTAACACATATGCAGTGGGTGTGGGATCAAGTATTAGCATCAATAAATTAACATTGCAGGACCTATTAACAGACCTATCTTGCCTGTCATACAGGGCTGCACCTACTCAGTAATTAAATAGTTATTAAAGGTAGGTAGGCTTAAAGAAAAGAAGGACCTTTTTTCACACGACTTCTATCAAAATATCTATAACGGAAGGTGTGGAAATGATATTACTTGTGTTAAGAAGTCCTTGCTCGCTTCCCCCGGCCACACCACCCTCTGATCTCCTCCATGCTTCCAGGATTTAGTCCATCAGATTTAGCCCAAATTTTGAAACACAGCAGCCATTACGCCATCTTGTAACAAGTAAATTCTGTTTTGGCATGAAAACGCATGCGGTTAGCTTCTATTGGGAAAAACATTTATCTAACTATAGCAGAAACAGGTGCTTTGTTAGGTTTACAATCTCATTCTACAGTGCTTAGAGGCTGTTGTCTTCTTGTCTTACCGGCTGAGAGTTCAGCTGATAAGTATCTGATTTTGTTAGCAGAAATTCAGATTGATCAGTTAGGTTTTAAACTAAATAGTTAAATATATCATGACACCAGAAAAATTCTGAATATAATAAATACATAGTTAAAAGTGGCGGAACACACAGACTCAGATGTTATCCTTGCATGCAGAGAAAGTTCTTGGTTTTCTTTTTCCAATGTTTTCCAAGCTCTGTATGCAAATAAACTACGCCACTTTGCCATACTATTCCACAGCTTTCCAAAAGTATCTATGTTCTTGTGAAATGGCAAATCTCCATATCAGGCACAGGGCTCAACAATGTTGCCCTTTACTGGAGGTATCAACAAAACCACCAGCATGGCACAAGAAAGACCACACAGATAATAAACAAAAATAAACACATGGTCATTCCAGGTAAAGCAAAATACGAAGCAAGATCTACATGGAAAGAATAAAAGATTAATTCCAATATAAACTCCTGATTTCCACTACAGAGAATTCACGGGATTTCGTGGACCAAGACATGCAGTGAATATGTGACTTGGCTGGTTTGAGATGACCACAGCTGCTTTTCCAAAAAGATAGATGGGAAGCAGAGCTGTAACCAGTACCATCATCCTGTCCAGTGTCCTAAGAAACACAGGTCTTGTGACAGCCACAGGACCTGAGGAAATTTCTGGCTGGCACACAACCTGATCCTGCACTGAAGGAATTAAATATAAAAACTCTCACAATCTTTAATGGATGCTGAAACAATCATTTACTCACCTAGGTTCTTTCTGCCCTTGCTACAGTAACCATCTCTTACAGTTTTCTGTGAAGCAGGTATACCTTTAACATCAGTGGCTAAAAATACCCCCTGATGTCCCATCACAAGAAGTAGAAAATGGTTCTCATTAGTACGTAGAAGCCAAGAGTTTAGGATAAAGGACCAACTTAAAGCACTGTCTTAATTCCACATGCTGAAGCTGAGATAAGCCACAGATAATAGAGATATATTTCTTAAGAGTAGGGTAAATCCAGGAGGCTGGAGTTTCCCCTGACAGGCTTAGTCCCTAGACTGCTGAGCAAGAGTGTGGTTACACAGCTGGCCAGTGATTTACCAGCCATGTTGCCAACTCTCTTCACTGATTTGTTTTCCCAGTCCCATGACAATTTAGCTTTCCATAACAGAACAATATGACCTGCAGGCTGAGTAAGGGTTTTTCTGGTGAATATAAACTTAAGACTGTGTAATAGTGCTTAAAAGTAAAAATCCTAAACATCTTCCCAATGAAAACCCCACACATGTCCATTTTCCCCTGGGGGTGCATAAAACCACATCCTCAGTTTCTCTGAGAAACTGAATGGAAAATACAAATACATGTGAACTGACAGCAGTCCTTTAACTGATTTCAGTAATCGCCAGAGAAAATAGTTTCACTGAAAACTGCTCACTGACCTAAAAGAAGTTTTTCTTACCTGTCCCAGGCTTCATTAGGGGTGTTTGAGGTCTTTTTTTCCCCTTGCCAGGCTGTCTCCTATGGCAGCAGTGCAAACATCAGCACTGCTGACAGCCTCTCTGAAGCCTTCCATGGAACAGCATGAGCAGGCACGGCAGGGCTGGAACTGCCGTGACTCAGGAATGGCCACAAAAGCTCCAGAGGAAAAGGGCCATGAGCAATACCGTGTCAAATGCACGTACACAGAAACTGGGATCAGTAACGTAGTGCTGGGGAGGAACATGGTGCTGGCAGCCAAACAAGACTTGCTTCATCTGGTTATCAGGGGGGTAAAGCAAACTTAAATGCATAAACTCAAGTCTTAATTACAAGTAAGTTCTGGTTTTCACCTGGTATTCTAATAAGAAGTAGCAGAATGAGCATAAAGCTGGTTATCCCCCAGGCTGGGGTGTATGAGGAAAAAGGGGGATGAAGAGGAAAGAACTTAGAAGAGACAAAAAGATGACAAGCTGCCTTATTGCTGATTACATGCTCCACCTCCACAATTATCTGAGATATAAAGCTCTGCCACTGCTGTCTGTAGCAGCAGAGATGCTTTCCCAGTTATTAATAAATGGACGTGAGCAGCAGTCGGCGTGCCAGGGAAAAGAGAACAGCCCCAAGCAGTACAACTCTCCCTGCCCTGAACTCTCCGTCTACTGCCTCCGGCAGTCCTTCCACCCCCTTTGCATTCTCGGTTTGCTCCCTTCCTTCCGTCCTTCCTCTCATGTTCCCCAGCTGCCACTTTCCTGCCATTTCAGAGCTGCCTTTCACTGGCCACCCCCTCAGCCTCAGCTGCTTTCAGACACCCACCGCTCCTGCACATGAAAATGAGCTGTCACATTTTCCAGCCTCTGAAGCAGAGATTATTTTTGGGAGAGGTGATTTTGACAATTCAGCCCTGCAGTTCACAGGCAGAGCACAGAGCAGGCTATGTCTGCCCAGCGGGAGAAGAGAAGGGAGGATACAGCAGTTGAACACACACATAGGGCTCCTGGCCATGGACTCAGAAGGGACTGAAGGTCTAGGGAGGATGACATAATGATCCCGTATGGGGTATGGGAGTCAAGGAGAAGCTAGGTCTCTTCACTTCCAAGGCCTGTTCTTTCCCAACCCAAGGCTAGCTGCTAGCAATGCTGCTACGGGACATATCATTGAGATGATGGTCCAGCCTGCTGGTGGAAGACAGGCATGACAAAACCCCTTTCCACTCCCCCACACAAAGTCCCTCGTCCTACCAGCCCCAGGCAGCCTCCCACAGAGCCCATATCTCCTGCTAAGTACCACAATCCACAGCCAGATCTCATCAGAAGATCTGACCTAAAGGCCCTGCAGAGGGAAAGTGGAATAGGGTTTTGACCTATAGATACAGCCCCAGCCATTTTGTGCACTTTAACTGCAGCTGGTCAGTGCCTAATGTGAAACTTGTAGGCTCAAAAAGTCCTGCGGCACCTGGATGCTCCTGGATGGTGGGAGCAATCGACAAGGAATGGCATGGTGGAATAAACCCTGGGGATGAGAGGAGACCCTAACACAAGAAGGAAGGAGAATGAGTGGGAGGTTTCCTAAGGGACAGGAATAGTAGAGTCTGATAAGAAGAGCAGCTGCGGAGTGCTGCTCTGGAATTGGAAGTTGAAATGAGCTGATTAGAAGAAGCAAGGAAAGATGGCAGTTGGAGAGGCAAAGCTGGGAGCACCCTAGGATGAAGTGGCTGGAGGTGTCAGTGGAGGGAGGAACGTATAGGGAGGATCCAGACAAGGCTGAGGAGGCATCCGAGTACGAATGGCTGCAGGTGGAGTGGAGCAGGCTCTCGCAGACACACTGGGAGCAGCCACCAGGAGAGGCTGTCACTGAGCAAAAGCAGTATGGGTGTCACAGGAAGGAAGGTCTATTAAGAAGCATTAAGGAGTGGGGCTCGTGCTAAGAGCACATGAGATTGGCAGTCAGGAAAGGCAAGCTGTGAAGAGGACTAGTGGAGAACTACTGCTGGAAGGGGTGTTGCAACCAGCAAGTGCAGTCCTGCCAGACCCACAGCAACAAAGGCCAAGAGCAAGTGGTCTTCCTGGGAAGTGAAAGCAAGTATGGATAAGGAAGTAAGGCAAGGATAGGGGGAGAGAGAATAAGAGCCAGAGAAGAACAAACCAGAATGGGCTACCTCCAGCAGAAGCTAATGTTGCAACTCGGTTCTTCGCTGTTTTCTCATAGTTGGACCACAGTGGGGTCCAGAAGTCAGTGTTGGGTCGTGTCCTACTTCATGTTGCATGAACTGAGGAAGACGCAGCCAAAACTCTGGAGTATTTACAACAGTCTCATCCGGTGACCCTGAAAGCTGCCCTTATGGAAAATCTGGAAGGCATGTGATGCAGCTCAAACATCGCTACACTAATTTCTTCATATTTCCATTTTATATGAAAATAATTCTGTTTTCTACAAAAAGCAGTTTATTTCTGGTAGAAAAATCACTGAAGAATCGCCTTGTTTTCCACAAAGAGTCTACCACATACCTCCAACATCTTGACACAGCAAGCAAACTAAAAAAGGGAACAAGTATTTCATGTTACGCACCTTTAGTGCCTGTTGGCAACTGGATTTTTAGCGCTGAAGCTCTCACTATATTGTAAAACTTTTGAGTATAAACATTACATATGTATAAGGGTGAAGGAAGTGACAAAGATCTGCCCACGTTCCAGCTGAGGTGTAGGAAGAAGCTCTTAGTTTTGTGAGTGAAGTTATTATGCAGGATTAAATTGTAATGCTGGTGCAACTTTTACAGCTTCAGTTCTAAGGGCAATAACACACTTCAAAAGGTATTTTGAAATGTCCTAAGTGAAAACAGCTACAATCACAAAAAACATGACAGAACTTGCCATAGCAGAAAACACCGCACTTCACCAGGAATTATGTATTAACCTTGAAACCTTTATTTCGGCTGGAAAGGGTGCAGACAGATGCACTTACGAGCCAAGAAGTCTTTCCCCAGCCGTGCCTCACCTGATGGTAGCACTTTTTGGCACAGGAGAGGGTGTTCTGGAAGTCAAGCAATCATTTCAACAACATTTTTTTCCTGTCGATTTCATTGGGAAACACTCAGTTAATGCACTTTCTCCTGTTAAGACACACAGAGATGTGGTATCCAGTGGAGTAATTTGTAAACAACTGTTTGCTACTACTAATGAAAAGGATTTGGATCATCCTGAGCTGAATTCTCTTTTGGGAATTCCCTCTAGATAAGGCAGCCAAGCCAATCATTTTCCCTGCAGGCACGGCAGGGATCTTACAGACCCTGGCCAAAACGCAGGCAGATACTCAGGTTACACAACAGAAACAGAAGATGGGAGAAGCAGATTTCCCTCTGTGAAGTGCCACGATTTCTCAGATGTGACAATCGTGGAAGCTGTTGGAGTGGGGAGAGAGGGATCTCACCCCCGGCAGCCTGGGGCAGTGGGCACAGCACAGGAACGTGTCCCACCAGATGTGTACAGGGTACCAGGGAGAAGCCGAGTAACAGAAATTCCAGCTGTGCAATAGATCAGTGGGAATGCTGGAGTTAAAGCAATACCAAAATGTGTCTTCCTGAAAATAATATTACCACTCTTCCATCAATGCACAAGTCTGTGAACTAATTAAGAAACATTTTATGTTACATTTTACTGTGTGTTCTTGTTTTGCAGTTGTTAGATCCTCATCCTTCCTTCAGGCTGAAGAATATGCTTGTTTGCTATTCTTGCAGTGTTGGGGTTTTTTTTCACTTTCAGACACAATTGAACATTCTGGGAGCCTTCCAGGCAAGTTACAGGAGGACATAACCTGTTGTTAGACCCCTCCTGACAATTGCAATCTGACAAGGGGAAGAAGAAATAAGCAGAATGGGAGAATATTGGACAACACCACCACTGAAAAGATGTAGGAGAGGAAGATGTATCTTAGAATGAAAATAAACCCAGCAAAATGCTTTGAGAGAGCATGGCTGGACTGTGGAGGAGGAGGAGACTTCCCTGAAATAAAGCTGAATAAAGAGGAGAAATGGATCTGAACCCTAAGGCAGCATCAGCAGTATTTGCAGAGCAGAGCGGCACAGCCGCAGCCTGTGCGGGATCCCGCTCCGCTGGTGCTGACACGCGCAGACACCTTTTCTGCTTTAATTACAGCTTTCTAACACGAAAAAGGCTCCGCCTGTCCCTTCGCCCCGAGAAGCGCTGGGGCTGCCGCGGGGTAACGCGATTCGCCGTCACCCGGAGATCCGGCGGCTGCGGGGGAGCGGGGCGGGGGGAGGGGACAGCGACATGCGCGGGGAAACGGGGCTGCGGGACCCGCGGGGGGGAGCGGATACGGGACCGGGGCTGCGGGACCTGCGGGGGGGGGGAGCGGACATGGGACCGGGGCTTAAACCGGGAAACGGGGACTGCGGGACCCGCACTGGGGCTTAAGAGGGGCTGTGGGGCTTAATCGGGGGTTAAACAGGGGAACGGCGGCCGCGGGACCCGCACCGGAGCGTAAACGGGGGTTAAACGATGGACCGGGGGCTGCGGGACCCGCACTGGAGGCGACGGGGAGGGGGGGGGGGGGGGGAAGGGGAAGCAAACGGGGGCTGTGGGGCTTAAACGGGGAACGAGGGCTGCGGGACTCGCGCCAGGGCGTTAAGCGGGGGCTAAACGGGGCTTAAACTAGGGCTGCAGGGGTTAAACTGGGCTTAAACGGGAGAACGGGGGCTGCCTTCCCGCCGGCAGCGCCGGGAGCAGCCCGGGGCCGCCCCCGCACACCCAGCCCGGCTCCTCTCCCCCCGCCCCGTCCCCGCCTGACCCCGGCGCCGGGCTGATGGGCTAGGGCTGCTCCCCCCCCTCTCCCCTGCAGCCGCGTGACCTCGTGCGCGAGGCAGCACCGCCCCCGCCCGGACGCGGCTGGGGGGGAGGGAGGGGGGCAGGCCGTGACTCAGGCGGGGGCTCCGCACGCAGCGCTGACACAGCGGCCACGCCGCGGGGCAGCCGCCGATCACGCGCGGGCTGCGCGCGCCCATTGGCCGCCGCCTCGCACACCTTTGGCGGCGATTGGCGGGGGAGGGCGCCGAGCCCCGCCCCCCCCCCCGCGCGGGCCGGGGGAGCCGCCACCTGAATGGGGAGCGGCGAACAAAAAGAGGAAAAGCGCGGCTGCAGCGGGCGGACAGCGGTGGCGGCTCCGGGCGGCGGCGGCTCCGCGGCACCGGTGAGCCAACCCCGGGGGTGCCGGGAGAGGGAGGGACACGGCGCCGACGGGCTGCGGAGCGAGGAGTCCCCGCGGCGGGGGGGAAGGGGTGGGCGAGGGAAACCCCAGCGCCGGGGGGGCTGGGAGGGGGAAGGGGCTGCCGGGAACCCGCTTGCACCGCCGGGCGGGTGGCGTGCGGCGCGTGTGCGGGGCCAGAAGAGGCAGCAGCTGCCACCCGCGCCGCTCCGATGCGCTGCGCGGTCCCGCGGCGGGAGGCGCTAGGCGGGGCCGCGGGCGGTGGCGGCCGCGCGAGGGAACTGGGGGAAAGGTCGAGGCGCGGCGCTGCCCGCGCTGCCGCCCGACAGGCGCCGATCACGCTTTGTTCACGTGAACCCGCCCCGGCCGCGCCTTAGGGCCGCGCCGGCCAATGGGGACCCGGCGGGGGGCGGGGCAAAGGGGGGGCGCGCGGGCTGTGCAGGGAGCCAGTGGGGGCGCGCGGGGGCGGCGCCGCGAGCCAATAGGGGCGCGCGGGGGCGTTGCCGGGGGCCAATGGGGGTGCGCGGGGTGCGCCAGAGCGCCTTAGAACTTCCCTTTGGGAAAAGTGGTTACAAAGCTGCCCGGAGAAGGACCTGGGGGTGCTGTTTGACAGCCGACTCGACATAAGCCAGCAGTGTGCCCAGGTGGCCAAGAAGGCCAATGACATCTTGGCTTGTGGCAGAAACGGTGTGACCAGCAGGTCCAGGGAGGTGATTCTGCCCCTGTACTCTGCACTGGTGGGACCACACCTCGAATACTGTGTTCAGTTCTGGGCCCCTCACCACAAGAAGGATGTTGAGGCTCTGGAGCGTGTCCAGAGAAGAGCAACGAAGCTGGTGAGGGGGCTGGAGAACAAGTCTTACGAGAAGCGGCTGAGAGAGCTGGGCTTTACCTTTAAGAAGAGGAGGCTGAGGGGAGACCTCATTGCTCTTTACAATTACCTGAAGGGAGGTTGTAGAGAGGAGGGAGCTGGCCTCTTCTCCTAAGTGACAGGGGACAGGACAAGGGGGAATGGCCTCAAGCTGCACCAGGGGAGGTTCAGGCTGGACATCAGGAAAAAAATTTTCACAGAAAGAGTCATTGGGCACTGGCAGAGGCTGCCCAGGGAGGTGGTTGAGTCTCCCTCCCTGGAGGTGTTTAAAAGCCGGGTAGGCGAGGTGCTCAGGGACATGGTTTAGTGGCAGATAGGAATGGTTGGACTCGATGATCTAAGAGGTCGTTTCCAACCTAATGGTTCTATGATTCATGATTAGAACGATGCTCCTTAACTCATTCTGGCTGTGTGGATAGGCGGCTTTTATACGGACATCGTGGGTGGGCATGGAATTCTGCGGGGGCGCCACCCCGCGGAAATCGAAAGCTGTGTTGATACAAGAAGCTGTTACTGTTACAAATAGTGGGATGTTTTCCATTTAAACTAAAATACAGTTAAGTTTCATCTAAGTAATCGTACTTTTTGAAAGTTAGAATGTCCCTCTGATGGCAGTTTTCTTTCAAGCAGTGTTTTCCTAACATTGTCCATTCTTTGGGGATGATCGTGCCTTGTATTCAGTACAGTCTGTGCTGAACAGGTGTCTACTCTGTGATCACCTCTGTTCACAGTCTCTTTCTATATCAAATGCAAGGTCAGGCTCCAAATCAGCAAGAGTTTTGACTGTTGTGAGGTTCAAAATAAAATTAAAATTAGTCCTTGAAAAGTAATAGAATATGCGTAAGATTTCTGGGAGTTAATACATGTGCATGTAAGTGGGAAATCTGTTCTGTAACTGGCTTTTGTCTCGTTGCACACAATTGATGGCAATCACTCCCTCATGTTGCCCAGGCTTGATAAAGGGTACTTGTTTTCTAAAACTCCAAAGCGAGTCTTAAAGAATTTATGGTGAGAGAGTTGGTGAAAATGCATATATATATGTATATGTATATATTTCAGTTCTCCAAGCTGATGATATTCCATGCATGTGTGTATGAGAGAGATTTGCTGGAGAGGTTTTGATAGCTAATACCTTTTGAAGAAAATGTGCGTCAGTCCTATGGTCCTTTGTTGTGTGTCAAACGTGATGCTGAGGGCTGTGTTTAAAGCAAGAATAGAAGGAGTGTGGAAGTTTTGGGGTTTTTTTGTGAAGACTTTTGTTAAGCTTTCAGACACAACACTTGCAATATTGAATAAATTAAGCTGTTGTTTAATCTTTGGGGCATTTGTCTCAAGAAAATGTATAATCCTCACCAGATGGCTAGGCTTCCCCACTTGCAGCTTCATATAAATATTATATAAATAAGACAGAGGGCAGGAAAATACAGACAAACCTCCCTCCCACATGACCAAGCATATTTATCTCGCACAGGTTGCTTTGTTTTTTATGATGCCTTTTAAGTGACTGCAAACTTATCATCAGGTTTAATGTTTCCTTTTTTTTTCCTGTTAACTGAAACAGAAGGAAGAAATGGCGATGATGACTGAGAAACAGAGAGATACTAGGTATTTGTGGAACAACGCTCCTGAAAAAAGCGATTATGAGGCTGTAGAAGCCCTTATTTCTATGAGTTGCAACTGGAAATCAGACTTCAAAAAACATGCAGAAATGAGACCTATAACTCCAGCATCTGATATGTCAGAAGAAAGTGATGAGACCTTGTTTCCTGGAGCAGCAGACTTTAATGCAATACCAGCATTTGTAAGTCATTGGATTTGTACATGTGGGTGCTTGTTTTTAATAGTTAGTGTGGCAGTGTGTTGGTAACGTGTCCTGCCTTACTGTGTCTCTTTCCCTGCACAGTGCCTGACTCCCCCCTACAGCCCTTCTGACTTCGAGATGTCGCACATGGTCCATCCTGGGACACCGGCAGCCGCTGCAGCTGTTGGCAAATTGATGGCCGAGGCTGCCAAGCCTTCTCTGGCCACACCTCACAGAGAGGCAGAGAGGCCTCCAGCAGCCGTGCCTCTGAAAGCTCAAGCAACCAGCGTTATCCGCCATACGGCTGATGCCCAGCTTTGTGATCGCAAAACCTGCCCAGTGAGAACAGCCAGCGTGCTGAAATACCAGGACAGTATTTCGAGAGAAACAAACAGTAAACAAAACACTGAAACAGAACATTTGTTGTGTTGTGCTGCGGCACCAAGCAAAGTCAGTGATGGGGGTGATGAACTGCCAGTGGCAGAAAGCAAAATCACCGAGCCAGCTGTCAGCCCAGTGCCCTCAACAAAGCCCTTGGCTGGCAGACACCAGCCTGTCCTTGGGTCAGCTGGGCTGCCACCGCCATGCCCTGCCCAAGGCGGTGGAGCCCCTGCTGTGCCAGTGATTTGCCAGATGGTCCCACTGCCCGCAAACAACAACGTTGTGACCACCGTAGTGCCTAACACCACGCCAAGCCAGCAGCCAGCTCTCTGTCAACCCATGGTCTTCATGGGCACCCAAGTTCCCAAAGGGGCTGTTATGTTTGTGATGCCCCAGCCAGTTGTGCAGAGCACAAAGGCTCCCATTATTAGTCCAAATGGCACGAGACTCTCTCCCATTGCCCCTGCTCCCGGCTTTGTACCTTCTGCAGCAAAGAACACTCCTCCGGTTGATTCTTCAAGAATAAGAAGTCACATTTGCAGCTACCCAGGATGTGGGAAAACATACTTCAAGAGCTCCCATTTGAAGGCTCACGTCAGAACACACACAGGTTGGTTACTGCTGCTGGATGTTAAAAATTAATGTAGACAATTGTGACTGTAGACGCAACTTGCTAAGGTTCTAGGGATTACCAGATTTGTTCGTGGAACAAATGATAGAGCAGCAATGAAATACTTTTTTTGCCAGTGTGTGTTATAATGCTGCCTAATCTCTGACAGGAAATCCCCTGGGTGGGAAGTTGACTCAGTAGTTAGCTTGTGCTGGAGTAGCTTCATGTCAGAAGCCGTTCAGTAATGCTCCGTATGAGCGTGGAAGCGAGGCCTTGCCCAATGTAGTGTGTCCTTTTCCACAGTTAAAGATACTTTATTTGGCTTTTCCACAAGAATACGTTTGTCAGAAGTGGGTAATACTCTAAGATTCTCTTAGAGTGTAAGGATCTACTCCACTATACCTACCTTGGTTATTTTAAAGTCACTTCATGCCTCTGCTCTTAATCACAATAGCAAAAAGATTCACGTACATTTTTGCGTAGGCTCACAGTACCCTACCAGAGCTCCGTTACAGAAATGTTATTACAGGTTGTGTTTCAGGGGTGGTTCTGGGCACGCCAGCTTGTTGTAGTCCGCCATGCATGTGGGGCTGAGAGTTAAAATCGTCTGTCTTGAGATGTAGAAAGCATTTCAAACCATTTGGTTTCCAGAGGATTGTTAAACCTTTCTGCTACTTAGCCTTGAGGACAGTGAGTCTGCAGGTTTAATACTGGTATCCAAATGTTTTTCTCACATTTCATATATATAAAAATAATTAATATTTACATAGATTTTGGACTCAATTGTCGTAGCTAAAAATTTTCTTTAAAGAAGTCAAATCCTGCCAGTCAAGGCAGTGGTGTTTATTGCCTGGCTATTATTCATGGGTTTTTTTTCCTTTGTCTTTTTTTTCTTTAGGAGAAAAGCCATTTAGTTGTAGTTGGAAAGGCTGCGAGAGAAGGTTTGCGCGGTCTGATGAACTGTCCCGCCATCGCAGAACGCATACTGGAGAGAAGAAGTTTGCCTGCCCAATGTGTGAGCGGCGATTCATGAGGAGTGACCACTTAACGAAGCATGCCCGTCGCCACTTATCGGCTAAGAAGTTACCCAACTGGCAAATGGAAATGAGCAAGTTAAACGATATTGCCGTGTCACCAACATCTGCAGCTGCGCAGTGAAAGGATGTAGTCTGAAGATGGTGGAATTAACTGTTGTTGCTGGGATATGCCAGCTGAAGAAAGGCTTTTGCTTCTAGTCCGTGGTTCTTCCGTGCCAGCTGCTGATGGTGGTGCGGCAGAGGGGCAAAAGCAGTCTGTGCTTGGTCACAAAAATGTTGCTGGGAGAACCAGAGGCTGACTGGAATAGCGAGTATCTTTTGCACTGGTAAGGAAAGGGAGAAAGGGAAGGTTCTAGAGCAGATCAGCAAGCATTGTGCATGTTTTGAATTTTGGGAGTTATTCGTATATACTTGAGATCAGCCAGGTGTAAGTATTCCTGAAAGTTTGCTGCTGACCATTGAGACCAACTCTGATTTGAACTTGCAGTGTCAGTATGGCACAGCATAGGAAGACAACAACATATGGGCGCAGGCTTGAAAACCCAGAACACACCTGCATAAGATAATCTAAGCTGTTTTTCTTACTTCTGCCACCTTTTCTTGATAGGAATCTTTTCCTCCAATCCATATTCTGGCTCCATTATAAGTGATGATTCGGTGCCAGACTCCTAGAAGTTTTAGGCCTGTCTCACTGCATGGGTTTTTCAGCTTTACATGACTGTCCAGGGGTGCTGGGAGTGTGCATTTTGAGGCGCCACGTGGGCAGCTGGAGGGTGGGAACACTTCTGAATCCTCTTTAGCTGTGTAATATTTTCCCACCTGCTTTGGCAAGCGTTGTGATTATTACAGTCAGTTGGGCATCGTACAGTGCTTCTGCTTTTGTGTTGCTTATGTTTTCCTTAATACCTTTTCACCATTCTGTACCACTGGCTTTTTGTAAACCAATACTGTGCACTTTTAAGAGAAACATTGTAACTGTAAACTATTTGGATTGATTAAGGAAGAAAACAAAGAATTTTAGGCTTCTTGATTATGTTATTCTTTTAAAGATGATTTATACTAAAAATGAAATGGATATATTATGTATTGTACACAGTTAGAAAGTTGTGAGTTGAAACATAAAATGAGGCAGTAAAGGCACTGGCCTAGAATTTAAACTGTAGCTTTTGTGACAAATAATGCATCAGCTTTCACTATTTCTATTTTATTGTATTATATTGAGGACACGTATCAGAAAGTGGACAGTTTGCAAATAGTGTATTAGATATGCTTTTTGTGACTACTTTAAAGATTTGCACATTTCCTATGTTGTACTTTATACTTTGTTTACAATAAAACGAATTTTCTTTTATACAGACCTCTCTTTTTTACTTCGCAGTGGAACTTATCCCTTTGCAAGGAACATAACCTCAAAAGAAAGTCTAGCATCCATCTCTGTCCTGACCAATGAAACACTCTCTCTTAGCTTCTGTTATCTTTTAAGCTCTGTAAAGCCCACAGAAGTGGAATTTCAAGTCTCTGCTGACTACTCCAAGTCTGTTTTGTTGTGGCTTTTTTTTCCTCCTCACACTTTATCCCCACTGCTTTTCTCCAAGCTCCCAAAAATAAATGTGCTTATATGGGCTATTGTAACACTGGTGAAAAATACTTCCTTTTTCTTGGTGATGGAACCACGCTGTCTTCTCCAGGTTGGAGTCCAGACCCTGTTTTTGATGGCCAGGCCATCAGGTGGAGGGGTGACACACGTGGACCTGGGATCCACCCCACGGCACTGCCCGGGGCCCACTGGAATGCAGCTCTGGTACAGTGAAGCATGTTCCTGTCTAAGGGGTCCACCTGTCTCTGACCTGTCTCCTATAGGAGACTCCTGTGGGAAAGGGGACGGGGAGCTGAGGTTTTACCTGCTCTGGCGGCTGGAAGGCAGCACAGTTTCTCTGCTTGCCGCTGCTGAGTGCTGTTGGTGAGGGCTCTTCTGCCTCCTCCGACTCTCCCAGCTTTCACAACTGTGTGGCTGTTGACTCACTGCCCTGCCTGGCGGGATGTTTGGGGCAGGGGCACTCCTTACCTTATCCTGTTTGACGCAGTCCCCTGCGTAGGGAAAACTTGAGTCATGACCCTTTCTTCTTGTTCCAGGGGGAACATGGCATCGTAGCCCAATGCAGGAGAGACGCTTCCCCAGGAGCCTGAGTCCCACTCTGTCTTGCTTTAAGGTATTTTATGTCTCATGGGCATAAGTCAAAACATCTTCACAGCTCTGGTTCTGAAACCCTTCCACGCCTATGACTAGCCATTGGGTTAGGAAGCCGGCTCCTCTCACCAGCTCTGCCTGGCATGCTGAACTGGTTTTGTGCCATACGGGAGGGGAGGGCATAAGGGAAGTGCATCTCCATCGTTATCCTGCCTGCCTGTAGGTCTCCTTGGCACCCTCTGGCTCTGCAGGCAGCTGAACTTAAATCCAGCTTCCCAGGCGAGCACTCTCACGCTGCTCTGCAATAAAAGCGGAAGAAAGGGAGTTTCCGTGCTGTGGCCACCTCCGCTGCCTGTGTTTTCTGAAGAAAAAGCATCTGCTGATGCTTTGTGTGGTGTCCCGGTCTGGAGCTGTGTGCGGGGCATGCCCTGAGAGCGCCCACTGCCAGCACTGCAGGAGACGCTGCAGAGGAACACCTGCTTCTGGCACTGCTGGCAGTTACATAAAATATAGTTTCTCATTCTAAATACAGAACCTAACAGTAAGAAGTGCACTTCTGAGTAGTTCCAGCCGAAGGCAGAGATGTAACAGGGAATTTACCTTACATGCCACTTTTTAAAGCTTAACCATGGGAGCCAACTGGATATTAAACCAGACGTTTGGGGGGTTGATCCAAGTCTAATCTGAAAATTGTAAATTAAAAGTCATGATTAGCCATCCTTTTCAATGCTGACTTTATTAGGCAAGCAACCAAATTGTGTTGCATAGTAGGAATCTTGATTTTTATGAATTTTATACAGATTTCTGTGTATATTTAGGGTTTCCTTGCTCCTCCATGCAAACCAAAACCACACCTGGCATTTTGTCTTCCTACTTGGGTTTAGTGATGAAGCCAAATGGAAATGCACTCTAAAATGCTTCTAGCAAACTCCCGGTGACTGGTATTTGGATGCAAACACTGGCAGCTGCTGGCTGTGGCAGGGCCTGTCGGGCAGTCACTGCTGCCATTTGCTGTGTCCAGCAGCTCCAGGGAGCTGCTCTGAAGAGATCCAGGCGAGCAGCATATGTTCTTGGAAGCAGATTTCGAAAGTACCTATAGATCTCTCATCTTGCTGCTTAGCACTGATCTCCAAACAGATGCACACATAAGAATGGATGCAGCAGTGTGGCATCGATTATGCGAGTTGGAGCAAGAGGCAGCCAGTCCCACCGGACAGGGAAGAGCAGCTGGGGTTTCACGATGAGTTTTCCTAGGAAAGGAGGGAGCGAGCCACTGTGTCCAAAGCAGTATAACGCCACATTTCATACGCTCACCTTGCTGATGGACACTAGAGGAGGTGCCTGCCTGCTCTGGGGGTAGCACAGGCAGCTCGCTCCTGCTGCAGGAGGAGCAGCAGGGCTGAGCAGGGCTGAGCAGGACACACTGGGGTCTTGAGGTCTGGTTATCTCAGCCCCTGCCTAAAGCAGCACAGATAAGCAATAGGAGTCTGTGGAACAGGAGCACGCTGCATGTCAACTGAGCGTGCCTTTGGCAGTGATGGGAGAAGGCTGGAAAAAGCAAGCATTTTCCCTTGTGGTTTGGAGAAGAATGATTTCCATTACAGCAGGATTATTTGTGGGAGGCTTAGATACTCTACGAGTGAACTAATATATGTTTTAAAAGAACTGGGGTCCTGAGCTGGGGCAGCTTGTGTGGAGACACAGACGCAGCTGAGACAGGAACCAGGGCAGCCTGTCTACCAGTCCTGCCTGGAGACCTTGGCTTTCTGAGGTTTTTCCTCCTGAGCTTTGCTATCCAGTGGTGCTATTTCAAGACATCCATAGCCAACCAGTCCTGTGGTCCTGGCAGAGGGTCTGTCCAGCCTTGGTGCCGGGGTGGGTGCACAACGCAGACGTGGCACATTCCCGAGAGCCAAGAGGAAGGGCTTTATTATCGACTGGCCTGAGACTTGCACACCACATGTAGAAGCATCAGGTATTCCCCTGGCAGCTCCCTACTTTTCCTGTAAATAGATGATTCATTTGTCTGCTTTGGCAACAAACTTAAATCACCAAGGAAACACTCGCAAACTGTCAGAAAAGTTAGAGCACAAAATCAGGTCAAGAGAAATGATGAATGAATACATATGTATATTACAGGCTCAAGGTCCCTGTTCTGTACCACAGATTTTCTGCTGGAGAATTCTTTACTTCTCTTGGAGCATGTGGCTGGGGGAGAAATATTCAGCTAGAACAAATATTTTGGAATATGCCTCATGATGTAATCGAATGTGTCGCGTAGAGCTTCCATGCTGTCTTTTCTAGGGTTTTGGGGATCTAGAACACCAGAAGAAAGCATGATACTTTAGCAATAAGAAAACAAGATAAAACCACTTCTTTAGCTGTCTCTTTATATTTATGAGAAGATGGGCTAAACTTGTTAACGCACTTGCTGTGTTGTGATATAAATCAGGTAACAATCATATAAAATGTATTAGGTAATTCAGAAGCTTTGCTTGGATACTAGAGTTTTGATGAAACCTGCTTGTGTATTCTGTTCTGAAAGTCAAAGCAACTGTCTGGTGAAAAAAATCTGCTGTTACCATTACTTTAACTCCTCAGAAGGTTTTGGTAGGTTTTAAGGTACTTGCATGGCAACAACTTCCCAAATAAACTGATACAGCAGTCGTGGGGAATGCCCATGCACCAACAGCTGCGGCGAGGCACAAGCACACCCTGCCTCTGCTAAATATTCCCCAGGGCCTCTGCAAAGCTTAAACGGCTTTGAATATTTGAGGCATATAGTGTCTCCTCCCTGCCCAGCCTGTCTCCTGGCTGCTTCCAACATTCAGGAGGAACTGGAATTTGTCAATTTTTTTTTTAAGCCTTCACAAACTTCTCATTTCATTAATACCATCTGGGTTGAATTCTATCCTGTTGTCATCATTTAACTGTAAGGGCTGGGATCTTTGCAGTAACAGCTAGGGGACAGGCACAGGGTACTTACTGTGCACAGCAAACTAACTTTAAATACTTATGCTAGGGAAACAGAGCTTTTAATATTTAATAGCCTGCAAAGCAGTTGAAAAGTACAACCCCCATTTCCCCAAAATGAAAAGAGGAGGAGTATTGCGTGCAACCTGAGTGGAATTAAAGAAAATACAGAGTGCAGCATGTTGCCCTCCTTGAGAGGTGCTCCCACTGCTGGGAATGAGGCCACATGCTGCCCACTGGCACCATAGCCCTTTCACCATTGCTTCATCCCCCCATGGCTCCTGGCTCCACACCAGCTTCTGCAACCCAGAGCTTCTGAAATGGGAAACCAGAAGTAGCCCCACTGTTCGGAAGCCTTTTCTGGGGTCACTGGAGTACCTTGAATCCCGCCTTGGAGCCATGCCTCCACCCAGCCATGTCCACCACTGACTCTGACCCAGGGGCTCACCCTCCCCACTGGCATCAGCACTCACCAGACCCTCAGCCCCGCTCAGCAGTGGTACAAAAGTTGGGTGCCTTCTCACGAAGCCCGGGAGATGTTAGTGTCTCTGGCACCTCATGTCCCACACTGCCAGCAAAGCTGGTGGCTGCTCAGGAGACCGATGTGATCACCAGTCCTGTGAAATTCTCAGTGCATGGGTCAAAAATATCTGTCATCAAAAAAGAAGGAGAAGGAAATTATTACCACCTAGAAGTACCCAAAGGGAACCACAGCGTGTGGAAAGGACAAGCGCTTACGGGTTAGCTGGCCTAGATAGCATCACTCGTGCCTCACACTGATTCATCTTAACAGTAACCCTCCCAGCCATGGGACTGCAGGAATTTTTTCGGATCTTTCCATAGGAAAACATCTAAGTGGATAGTTGCTAATCTGCAGCTGGGAGGATCTTTTAATTAATTTTCTTTTCCTCATTTATTCAAGAGACTTCAGTTCCCTGTTGGAGTATGATGAGTCAATGATGACTCACCAGGCCGGGAAAAAAGCTGCAGGAAGACTGGACTATTTATAAAATGCAAAAGAAAGAAAGGAAATATATTCTAGATGCAGATAGATCTGGAAGGTGACTCCAGCTTCTTTTGTGTGATTGCATATTCCTGGGCACAAGACAGCAAACCTCCCAGGAAGGAGGCAGGAAGCACAGGCAGAGTGTGCATGCTTTTTTGAAAGGGGTTCATTCATATTGCACCAATCAGCACAGGCTGCAGAGCCTGCTGGACACCTGCCCTTGACGTGGGAGAGCTTTGCATCTCTCCTCTGACGGGCACGGCCATGCAGCCGGATTCCCCGTATTGATCGCCTTGCACCGGCTCTGCGCGCTGAGCTGGGAGGTAAGGCAGCCTGAGCTCTCCTCTGCAATGGCACAAGTGCTGGCTGCATGCGCCAAGGTGGCTTATTGCAAGTAAGGTCAGGTACTGCTGCGTGAGCCACTGTTGGCACCGGGCACATGTGGGGCTCTGCTGGCCCAGCAGTGGTCGAGATGGCTGGAGGGGCTTCCTGCACTATGGCCGCTTGGTGTCTGCCAGCTCCACTGCTGAGAGGCTTTGGGTTGTGGGCAGGAAACCTCTCCACTGTTCAGCCCCTCTGGCTTTTCAATCATCTGGCTCACATCACAGTACCATGAGGTGGGATGTGAAGGTGCCGCTAGGCAACAAACAGACAAAAAGCTATTTGACAATAATTATGAAGTGTTGGCATGGCTGGCAAGGGCATTACTGAGGGTGAAAGCTTGGCCTCGGTGATCCCACAGTCTGCAAATACTGTTGCCCAATGATGGGCTTGGGCAGTGGAAAGCAAAGGAAGCTTCACCTCTGCCAAACGCTGCCAGAGCTGTCTCCCAGAGCACACACCACAGCCTCTAAAAGCACGTGTGAGCAATATGGTGTGGCCTTCTCCTGCAGCAGGTGGTCATGTATCTCCCTGGGTTTTGACAGTTAAAATCCCAGGTAGTTGCAGCTGCTTTGGGATGCAGTTGGGCAGGGGTGGAGGAAAGGATCCATTGCCAAGAAGGGAAAAAGCACTTGAGGTCTTGGAAGTCACACTTGCAAAACACAAGTGGTGTCGGTCAGACGGGTTAGACCACACCAGTGCCCGATGCTTTTGGAGAAGAGGGGCCTGTGGCCCAGATCATTTGGGTGGCTGCCACAGCTTTGTTCTCACTTTCCTGCCCTGTGCTCACATCTTCCCTACTTCCAATGCTGGATCAAAATCCAAAAGCATATCACAAACCTGTGTCACAGCAAGGTTAAACAGGTGCTTAAACAGGACACATGGACTGGAAGGTGATGAGCTTGCTTTATCACTTTAGACACGGATTATGTGCTGGTGGCTTGATTCAGCCCTCATAGTTCTCATCCAAACATGGTTTGGTGCTGACATTAAGAGCATGTTCCAGTGTGTGTGATATCCACATAATTAATGAGATTTAGTGTGTTTAGGAGTTTATTTAGACTCTAGTTTCATAAATCACTGGATCTGGGGAAGGAGGAGCATGGATCTTTAGTGTTTATGTGATAATTTCTCTTGCCTAAGCGTACACAGGGTGGAAAAATGGTCAGTGCTATTTGCACACCATTTCAGGCCTTGAATGGACTACTCAGTTCAGTTCAGTGAACAGTGAACAAACAATGTGAGCAGGGTGACAGCTTCTCAGCTAGTTCATCATTAAAGGAATCACCCAAATCAGTATTCTTCTGGGGGAAATCAAAGTGATGCCTCATTTGAGGAAAGTTAGTTTTGATTGCTAAAGTTGAGGGTTGGCCGTTCTGGTTAGCCATAGCACCCAGTCTGTACATGCTTAGTGTTGTTGGTGCTGGTAGGTAACAAGAAAACAAAAAGTAAAGCATTTCAGTGAGAGTTTTTTTGGTGACTTTTACCACCGTTGTCAATAGAAACTTTGCAATGAGGTACTAATGTATTTAGGTTTGCAACACTGCTGCTGAGAATTCCTTATCAGTGTAAGGTATCAGTGTAAGTCTTGGGTTCATCACGTCTTATCTAAGAAATACAGACCCTGCCCCCTGAAAGATTTAAGTCTATGTTGAAAGCCATTCCAACACTAAAGAAGTTTTAGTTGTGTTCAAAGGTGGTGTTTTCATAGAATCATAGAATACTTTGGGTTGGAAGGGACCTTAAAGATCACCTAGTTCCAATCCCCCTGCCACGGGCAGGGACACCTCCCACTAGATCAGGCTGCCCAAGGCCCCATCCAACCTGGCCTTGAACACCTCCAGGGATGGGACATCCACAACTTCCCTGGGCAACCTGTGCCAGTGCCTCACCGCTCTCATAGTGAAGAAATTCTTCCTGATATCCAGTCTAAATCTGCCCCTCTCCAGTTTATATCCATCCCCTCTGGTCCTATCCCCACAAGCCTTTACAAATAGCCCCTCTCCAGCTTTCCTGTGGACTCCCTTCAGGTACTGGAAGATCGCTATAAGATCTCCTCTGAGCCTTCTCCTCTCCAGGCTGAACAACCCCAACTCTCTCAGCCTGTCCTCATAGGGAAGGTGCTCCAGCCTTCCAATCATCTTTATAGCCCTCCTCTGGACCCGTTCCAACAGCTCCATATCCTTCTTATGTTGAGTATTCCAGAACTGGACTCAATACTCCAGATGAGGTCTCACGAGAGGAACAGAGGGGCAGAATCACTTCCCTCGACCTGCTGGCCACACTTCTTTTGATGCAGCCCAGGATACAGTTGGCCTTCTGGGCTGTGAACACACATTGCTGGCTCATGTTGAGCTTCTCATTGACCAGCACCCCCAAGTCCTTCTCTGCAGGGCTGCTCTCAATCTCATCATCCCCCATTGTGTATTGAAAACAGGGATTGCCCTGACCCAGGTGCAGGACCTTGCACTTGGCCTTGTTGAACCTCATGAGGTTCTCAGAGGCCCACTTCTCCAGCCTGTCCAGGTCCCTCTGGATGACATCCTGTCCTTCCGGTGTGGCAACTATACCACTCAGCTTAGTGTCATCTGCAAACTTGCTGAGGGGGCACTCAATCTCACTGTCAATATCATTGATAAAGATATTGAACAGCACCAGTCCCAGTACGGACCCCTGAAGAACACCACTTGTTATGGATTTTCTGGAATCACTTAAGTAAAAATCATTCTTGCAATAAGGAGTCGAACCATTTTGTTTCTGTGTGTTGCTAATGTCTTTGATTGGCTTAAACACTCTGTAAAATGAACTGTTTCTTTTTTTGAGTAGTGCTGTTTCAGTATGCAGTCTGTGATGGTTGGAAGTTCTTGGGAAGGAACTGTCTTCTTCCACAAAGACTTAGCAGGGCTTGCTCTTTCTTGCATCTTCAAATCACGTTTTAGAACTTATGATACATGCTTCTTCACTTTGGTGCTGGGCAGGACAGCCTGCAGTAGATGAGTCTACAAATTGGAAACAAAGCTTGGTATCCAACTTGCAATGCTTTAGGGTTTCTTTCTCCTGGACTCTCACTTGCCTGTCTTGAGCTCTGAGCCTTGGTATTTTGTTAGTCTGTGAAAGCTTTACTTCTTGTCTTATTGTCACCTATGCTGGACGTGCTTGGCAGAGCATTGCATTTTTGGAGGAGTGTCAGTAGGAATGAACATCACTTGGGTTCAAGGCTGTGGGGCAGTTTTCACTTCCCTCCCTTCTTCCTCTCTGTGCTGAGTGTTGATCAGCTGAGGAGGAGAGAGCAGCGCTTTGTCCTCTCCACACTGGGCCTCCATACTAGCACCCCTTAGAAGCGGGGCAGGAGAAAACCAAGCAGGAAGAGCAGAGGGATAAGGCTACCTCTTCACCCACCTGCACTGGAACCATGGCCAAGGAACGGCCTCGCCACTAATTAGTGCAATTAATACCAACGTAACAGGAACTCTTTACAACCCTGAGCACTGATTGCATTGTAATTTCAGTGCTGCGTTTAAACCTGCAGGGTCCTCTCTTAATGTCACCAAAGACAAATAAAATGCTGTTATTACCTCTTTTGCCTTTTGGCCTGTTTTTCCTGGTACTTTTTGTTTACATGCTGATACTCTCTGTTTTCCTCACTGCTGCCTATTTCTTTAATGTTTATTGAACAAATTTAATTCCCCATCCTCTCTGCAGTCACTTTGCTACCGTTTTAATTTGTCCCCAGCTTTGTGGGCATGCTGCGCAAGAGGAGGCTGAATGCTTTGATAGACTGGGTTGGATTTAAAAGTTTTGACAAACGCTGATATTTCCCATGGCAACAACCCCCATACGATGCAGCATCAAGCACAAACCTTGCTCTTGCAGAAACAAATGTAGCTCTGCAGTGTTGGCTTCTTTCGAAGCAGATGTTTAATTGCAGATAAGATATGAAATGAGGTCCTGGGGCCTGGGCAAGGTAGGGTGAGTCCTAGGGGTATGTTGGATACAACAAAATTAACCACTTGAATTTACTGGATGTGACCTGATAACTCATCAAAAAGAAGAATTTGCAGCTTTTCCTTGGACAGGAGTTGGTGCAAAAATCTCTTCCAGAAAGTCGTCCTTGCTCTGGCACCCTGTGGGTCCCACCAGGCACCTCTGCCTCTCTAAAGGTATGCCTGTGGGTTTCAGAACTCTGCACTTGCTGCCTGAGACATTGATGAATTAAACTGAATGTCTGTTCACAGGAGGGATTTTCAAGGCATCTCAAGACACGCTACCATGGAAGCCAGCTGGGCTCATCCAGCTGCAGCCTGGCTCTCCAGTATTGTTTTCCTCCTGGCTGGCCATGGTCAGAAATTCAACCACGCCATGCCTTTTTGTTACATCAAATTTCTAAGGAGATTTTGGAAAACATTTCTGATCCTGAGGCCACAGGAAGAAAATTAAATCCACCTTATTCTTCCCCTTCACCACCTCCTTCAGACAAGAGGTGGTGTTCCTTTAAAGCATTACCTACTTCTGCTATCAGCACACCAGAGCCAGGACTGACCAAGCCAGTTTGTAGTTCAGTATTTCAGAGAAAAACATATAATAATATGTGTCACGTGTCCCCTTCTTGCCTTTTTTTTTTAAAAGGCATGTTCAAAACAGTTTATTCCTGATGTTTGATTCCAAACAAGCACTTACATGGCTCCTCCCTGAGAGATGCCTGGAGGAGATGGCTTTTCTTCATGATGGTGTAGGCCACATCGAGTGTCTTCTAAGGCCTTGCAAACCTGTCTTTGCAGTAGCAATAATGCTGGGTGGCAGATCTTAGGTCCCCTCGCTTCTCTATGGGCATTGTCCCCAGCATAGCCCCAGGTTTGGGTCATACAGCATGCCACGGGGACTGCCAAGGGTTGTGCCGTCGGGACTGCCGAGGGTTTTGCAATAGAGGAGTATCCTGGAAGAAGGCAGCAGCGAGAGAAAGGGTCTTGCAGACAGACCACTTCAACACTGCATCCCGTCAGGTGACACATCTGCCGTGCTGGGTGGTGGTGGCTGGGCACAGCAGCTCCCAGCACCAGCTCAGCAGCTGCTCCAGCCACTGCAGTACAGCAGAAGGGGTTACAAACGGAGAGGATCCACAGGGAACTGCTGGGGCTGGGGAGGCTGCCAGAGGTCTTCTCATGGTATAGGGGGCTTGTGGCCCTGGAAATGGGGGCTGGATGAACACAGGCGTGAGGCAGGTGGGCAGGGATTGTGAAGAGGAGCTGGTCCCCAAGGTGTGCAGGGTATGTGGTAGGAGGGGATGTCTCCAGGTGTACTGATATTTCGGAGTGGCGGCTCATGGGGTTTGAAACTTTGGTTCCCTAGGATTACACAAAGCATAAAACCTGTAGAAATTATGTATTTAGCTGTAATTCTGCTTCTCTCTCTAATCATGGAATTTTTAATGAGCTTCATGCAAAAAAATAAGTCCAAATAATGTTTTCCTTTTGTTTTTTTCTTCCCCTGCTCTACTTCAGCATGTTGGCATTCTCCATGCGTTCCTCTAGTTGACTCAGACCTCTGCGAGAGAGCCCAGGAGGGATTGGATGGAGTGAGTGCTGTGCCATCTCCAGCTTGGCAGCACTAAGGTCTCAGGCACTGTGACATCCACATTCAGCAGAGCCAAAAGTCGGTGCCTTGATGCAGGGCTGCAGTTCAGTGCCGTCCCTGCTCCTGTCCATCACACACTGTGGAAAGAATTGTTGTTCAGAGATTGTTTTTCTTGTACCTGCTCTTCTTTTTTTCCCCTTTCAGAGTTGTGAAATCAAGGGCATGAACTCTTACAGCAAGGACCTAAGACCTTTTGACGGGAACATCTGCATGTCCTCAGCATAGGGAGCAACGGAGAAGAAGGGCTGAACATGACTGTCAAGAAGGTACGGCAAAGGCAGGAAAAGCAGCTCCTCTTCTGCTGCTATTGAACTAGAAAAGCTGCTGCCTACAGCTTCTCTAGAATTGCCTGCAACCTCCTGCCTCACAGCTTTGGACTTGAACACACAGCCAGGACTTGCATCTTGGCAATGTCATTAATTTCCTTCTCTTTTTTTTTTTTTTCTTCATATAATCCCAATTTTTTTTCCCCCTCCTCTCAGGTAATCATAAAATCAACCAAAAAGAGACTGAAAGGGCCTTTTGTAACACACTGCATCTCTGTGAAGCAGGTACCAGCCTTTCCTCCCCATCCTTACTGCGACTGTCTCTGCCTGTGTCCCACTGTGGTGAGACAAAACAGCATTTGTCACATCTTGCTGAGAAAGGGCCTTCCCACAGCAGCACTTGGACCTCCTCCTGCAGCTCTGAGCGTGATGCCTGGATGCCAGGCAGCCTTCCCCCTCCCCTTCAGTGCCATGCGATGGCCCGTTTTGCAATTCAGAAGAAAATCAGAGAAAACTTGTGTGTATTAATATTTTTTGTGGGATTGGAACGGCAAATAGTGATTCTCAGGAGACTGGACTGAGCTGATTATATTCTGAGTGGTTCCTCTGCTGATGGCAGTACTTGAGGTAACACTGTGGCAAATAAAAAAAATACTGCTTTGCTGAGAAAAATGGGAAGTTTATTTTTCAGGCCCTGTAGCTGTTGTGAGACTATCTTCCTTTTTTTAAAAAAAAAATAAATAAAAATGGACCTTTTCTGAATATGAATATACTGATTTGAAAACAAAGCCATAAACTATGAACACCCTCATCCTCAGACCTTGGTGTCTGGGACACGGACACGGCATTTTGAAAAGAAGGTTGCTCTCTTTCATGAAGTGGGTTTTTCATTAGTCAAAGCTGACAAAAAGCCTCTGGCCTGATTCTTATCATTCTCCTGGAGTTTCCAAGGGCACTTAGGGGATCATAAATACAACAAGAGCCTTTAGGAAAGTTTATTACAGAGGAAGTTTTTAAGCTGTGGTTGACCTCCAAAAACATGAAGAGCACTATTAATTACATGGATGCCTGAATTTATGGAGTTAATTCTCTAATAAAGTCTGGACTAGTAAAAGATGAAAAGGCAGACTTCCACACACCCTAACAACGCTGACTTCCCTGCCATTCCATTGCTGGAATAAGTATAAGCCAGCACATGAGCAGGAGCTTCCCAGCAGCAGGAAGGTTGTTCAGCCTCAGGGGGGAGGGATGTGGGCACCTCCAGGGCAGTCCAGAACCTGACACGAGGGCTGCACCTGTCTCAGGGTACAACCCAGATCACTTCACTTGCTGTCTGCAGCTCCTGATGTTGAGTCTAAGGACGGTGAGGCTCTGGCACAGGTTGCCCAGGGAGGTTGTGACTGCCCCATCCCTGGAGGTGTTTGAGGCCAGGTTGGATGGGGCCTTGGGCAGCCTGGTCTAGGGGGAGGTGTCCCTGCCCATGGCAGGGGGATTAGAACTGGATGATCTTTAAGGTCCCTTCCAACCCAAAGCACTCTGTGATTCTGCCACTCTGCGATGTCTTCGTCAGGAACTGGTGTGGGGACGTGCTGGCCAGGTCTGGGTCGGCACTGAGCACTGCTGGAGGGAAGCTGCAGCCTGCCCAGGGACAGAGCCTGGGATGTTTCTCCACACATGTTCACATCCCAGCCCACGGATTGTATTGCCCAGGTAAATGCCGGAGCCACAGACATGGCAGCAAGGGAGATGTGCTTTCTCTGTCCTGTTCATATTGGTCACTGCATCCCTGGAAAGGTCACTTCTGGAAGGTGGGAGTGAGCCTGACTCCACATCCAGGACAACCTCCTAATGACAGATCTACATTTGGTGTAGGTACTCCTAAATGGCAACACAGGAGGGATCCTATCCTGGAGGCTACAGTCAGGGGCACTTCGCTCCCTTCTGCAAGGCTTTATGTGCCCAGCTGTACCCTTCCTGCTATGGAGAGGAATTGCTCTGGGCTTACTCGCTGCCAGCTGTTGCCTGACTAACTTCCCAGACAAATGTGAGCTGCAAGGCTGGTCCCTTTGGCGTGGAACAAGGCTGGGGATCAAATCTGCAACCTCCTCTGTGTGTGTTATTTAGGGCATTGCTGCAGAAAAAGCCCTGACAGCACCTACAGTAAAGCTTTGGAGAGAAGGTTACTTTAGGTCTCTGTGGTCAATGTTCAGCAAAGCAGCCTCTCTGAGAGTTTCAGCCCTGTCCTAGTCATCTTCAGATCCCAGGTGAGCTGGGTTGGAAGCAGAACACCACAAACCAAGGTGCCTCTTAGCAAACACTGTAGTTCACGATGAAGCTGCTGGTGAACTTGGTGCTCCCTGACACGTGGACTCCTAGAGTGTGCTGAACGAGCACTTCCCTGCATCGTGGACAGCCCACGTTCCGCCTGCTGTGAAATCTGGCTCTCTTCAGGGCAGAAATTGAAGCCAGGTGGAGCAGCGGCCCAGGCAAAGGAAAATTATTTTTTCCTTTTAGGCAAATGGGCTAAGCAGAAAATCATCCTGTGCTGCAGATGTTTTTCTGTGTTCCTTCTCTGCAAATATACCTGTATCCAAATTCTGAGCTGTCGCTTCTCTGTGCCAAGAGCAGTCCACAAACAGCACCTGTCGCCTCTTTGTATCAGGAGTGAATGTCCTAGAATAAACAAGCAAAAATCAGAGGAAGAGAAAAAGAAGCTTGATCAGAGGGAATGTCAGCTAATAAAGTAACAAATCCATCTGCTAACATAACTCTTATAACCCCTGAGAACCCAGCCAAAAATTAAGCAATTCCCTTGATTCTCTCTGGTGCCAAGCGACTTCCAATCTGCACCACCTCTATTAGCTCATATGAAACTCTGTTACTGCTGCTTTGTTATAGAAGTATCTTAAAGCCCAGCTATCTTAGTGTTTTAAATTTCAATCACTTTGGCACACAGCTTGCTTTTGTTCTTTATTTTTCTTTATTTGGATAGTTTAAGACCATTTGTTTGTCCAATCAATGACACTGGTGATCATCGCCATTATTTTCAAATGAAATGTGAGTGTCTTAAAACCTATTGGAGAGCCTGCTGGCAGGCTGAGTCACCTCTCTTGGATCCTCTTTGTCCTACCTGCCACAACCTGGTGTAGCTACATCAGCAGGAGGGGACATGAGTCAAGGATTTTCTGGTCAGGTGTAACCAGCAATATGTGGTCAGCATACATGGACTTGTAAACACGTGTCTTCAGTCCTTACCACTTAAAGGACCTAAAATACCTCACTGTGGCTGATGTGAAAGTCAACGTGGCCTCCTGCATCTCACCAGAGACTGTTCTAGCTGGCTTTGGCTCCTTTTTGTGGTGCTGGGCACATCTTTGCCAGTGTTTATGTGCCTTTCATAAACATCATGTAGGAACAAAAGAACAGGTAGGGTATGTGCAAAAGAGTGTGCCAGCACTTCCTATAAAAATGCTAATGCTGCTTCAGGCCTCTTGAGGGTGTTCAGTGATGTGCAATAAATTACTTTTATATGGCTTTGTGAGCAGTTGTGAATTTAACACTGTTTTCAAGGAGCAAGAATTGTCTCTATAATCAGAGTCAAGGAGATAGAATAAAAACAATTCCAGCCAGCAAGCATGAAAATATCTGGCCTTTACCTTTTGAGCCTTCCTGATAATGTTTGAAATTCAGTTAAACCTCTATACCCAGGAGAAAACTAGCACAAATAATGTCAGAGAGATTGATGCTAATGCTAGGGAAGGGAGAGAGCTTCTGTCTCTTCATACACATTTAGTTACCCTTCCTTCTGTAATAATCAAAGGAATATTCTAAAAATGTTAGATTGTTAAAGGTAAGCTCATCTCCCTACTTGTTACTTTTGATACTCTGCTGTAGTGTAATGAACGTAAGTGATGAGCCGCTGTTTCTGCCACATCTCATGGATCTACCCACATGAAGTGTTGGAAGCAAACTGCTTTTCATCTGTAAATTGGGCATGGAAGAGGTCAATAGGTAGAAAATTGTCAATAGGTCAGAAAGAATAAGCTGAGGTGTAGAAAGCAACATGAATTTAAGTCAAAAGCCTGCCCCCCAACACAGAGGTGGAACAAAGCACAGGGGAGGAAAAGGTGATGATCCTCTTCCAAGCTGGCCCCTACGACAGGGAAGATAAAATCAGGTCTCCACGCTGTCATCAGGAGACAATCCTGTGCAGATCCTGATCCTCAATTTTACATCCCTCCAAAACACAGGTCTTCAGGACTGACCCAATATTCCTGGAAGAAAAGAGCTTAAGGACTAGAATTCAATTCCTAGAGAAACCTGAGGCTTCTGCGGTAGGCTGCAAGACGTGTTGTGGTGATCTAGGAATTAGGAACTGATGAAACTTTCTTGTGTGGAGCTATCTGTTGTGCAAGACTATAAGTGTCGAACTAATAATTTCACTTATTTCTGATCTGACAGACAAAAACTCCCTTACAGAAAAGTAACCATGCTGGGATTTGAATCACTGCTGTCATCAGCAGGGGATGGCTTGGAGCTCCTTCCGGCACCCTGCGGTGCAGCTGCCTCAGGATGGATGGATGTTCAGGAGAGGTTAATGAGCCTTTCAGACTATATAGCAGCATCAGGTCATCTAGCTCAATACCCTGTATTTCAGACCATTGCATCTCAGCTGGTTACCCTTGAATGGAGCTAAATCTTGTGCTCAGCTCTGGCATTTGGTGAGGGGTGTCCACTACTGCATGACATATCACCAGCAGGGGGAAATCCCACCACAGCTGTTGGTAACATGTTCCAGTTATTGCCCGCCTCTGCATCACTCTGATCTGGCTTTAGTGTATTGCCTTTGCTGCCAGGGACTGAAGAGGCTTCTGGGACCCCTTTTTACACTTGGATATGGGTGGCTGGCTGAAAATGTGGTATCTGTTCATGCTCTAGTGAGGAGAGATTGCTGAAGGACTGAAGTGTTTTTGGTTCAGCCTGGATTATTTTACAGATATATTCCAAAGTCTGTGCGTCTTCTCATCTTGGGGCAAACTATTTGTGCTTGCTGGGATCTCCCTGCATGCTTTCTGTTTGCATTGCTCCAAAGTCAGCTCTCCTCCTAACACTGTTGCTTTAAATTTGTTCCTCATTCAAATCCATTCTGAAGCTATTTGGAATCTCTGTTCTTTACTCCTTTAACATTTCACTCGGGGTTTTTTTTCCTCACATGAAATAAAGATTTGAGCACTCTGTACCATGCTGTTCTGGGTCTCATGTAACGAAGTCCTGCATGTGGTCCTTGGGCAGTATGAAAATGCAGCATCTCCCAACACGAGAACTTCAATGTCCTCAAGCCTTGCTCACCTTTGCAATAGGAACCCTGATCTGAAATGTTTGGGTTTTTTTCTGACACAGTTGGCCAACCCTGGCCTAGTTCTGTCACTAACACATCCCAAAGAGATGGTCAGAAAAATGGAAGGGTCTCAGCACTGTCCTGCTTTTGCATAGCCTGGGTGTCGCTTCTCCTTGTTCTGGGTGACTCCAGCTCCAAGCTGCCTGGGATCTGGCGCAGTGCAGACCCGGGGTGCTACCTGGCATAGAGCAGTGACTATGAGTCTGACTTCAAACGAGGTGCAGCTTTTGTTTCAGGGTCAGCAGCATCACAGGGACAGGCTGTCACTGATGAATTCCGTTCACATAGGTTGTTAGAGGGAAGTTTTGGCTGTGCTGCCTGCAGAGCTGCCAGCTGCTAACCCACACATCAGCAGGCAATGCATCCCTCTGCCTCTTGGCTCCACAGTCCTCTGTGAGTTCATTTTTTAATCTTTATTAGACCAGATTTTACCTCACATGTAAATCTTACCACGATGAGCCTCTGGTTGAAGCCAAGCTCTGCTCCCAGACAGTGCACAGCACCGAGGGCGCAGGGCCAGGACTAAGCAACAGGAATACAGTCCTGGTGAGCTGTGGGTTTATGTTTTCTCCCAGACCTCCTGTACAGCCCAAGGGTTTAGGCAAAATTAAGGAAGTGCAACAAAACATCTGGCTGCATCCCACACCGGGCACCCCATATGCTGTTGTTCCCAGGAGCACATGCTTGTATTAAGGAGTCTTTTGGCTTCTGGCTTGGTCTTCTCCATTTGCTGTCACAGAATGATGGAGCAGCTCTTTAAGGATTTGCGTGTGGTTTGGAAAATGCCCGAAAAAAGCATGAGGGAGGCATGTTTGTCCCCACGGGCTCTGCTGTGCAAGGGGTCTGGGCATGTGTGATGGATTGAGGTAGTTTATCCCACTTTCACCGCACGCTGCAGGCAGCCAGGGAGGAGGGCTAAGCAGGGTCCTGGCATGATCCATGGCCCTGCACCCACACCAAGTCAGTACCTTGGAAGTAGGAAATTTGCTCTTCTTATCACTAATGTCCCTGGATGGGCCAGTGCTGAAGGAGCTTGGCAATACTGTGGGTGCAAAGCCTGGAAGCTGTTGAATGAGAATCCCTGCACTGCCCCTGCGTGGGAGCCAGGAGGATGAGTGCCAGATTTCCAGGAGCTCCCACAAATGCAGGGCTCAAGCTGCAGGCAGCAGGAACCCCCACCTCCAGGGACAATGAGCAGCCCTTAAAAAGCTCTTTTAGGAGCCTATTTGGTGCCCAGAATTGGGGCCTAGTCCAGACAGTGTTTACTGCAGTATTTACTGCTTCTCCCTTCATGTCTGTAATAATCCACTGCCCTACGGTGGCTTGCTTTACCTCAGGTTTTGGAAAGTAAGAAGCACAGATAAATGATTGAATAATATTAGGCATTGTTCCCAATCCATTAGTAGCTGCTCAAGGGAGCAAACAGTGTGTGCTTCCTACAATTTCCTTCGGGGTTCTAATATAACACAAAGTTTCATTCTTTGTATGCTTTTTGCATACACTTCTTAGAAGAAATCTGCCATGTTATCACGAAGTCAGCTGCACCACACTTTAAATGCCATTGTGCTAACTGGGCACCCAGTCTAGACTGGGGTTTATGTGGGTCAGTCTGTTTGGCTATTTTTAAATATTGGGGTCAGGGTCACCTTACACTGGTGCTTTAACACCCGTAAATCACTGCAGGTGATGGCTCTGGATTCCAAGCTAACTGCCTGGCTCTCTAGGCACACTGAGCAGCCAAGGAGGGATGGGGACCTGATCAGGGAAGGTGATGATGATCTTTAAGGTCCCTTCCAACCCTAACTATTCTATTCTATTCTATTCTATTCTATTCTATTCTATTCTATTCTATTCTATGCCATGACATGCCATGCCATGCCATGCCATGCCATTCCTAGCAGGTAACAAAAAGAGGAGAAGCCAGGACACGTGAAGCAGTGAGCGGTGCTGCTCAGCACGGGGCCTGAGCAGAAAGCAACAGGCACTGCAGCACATTGGAGATGTTCTGATGGGGACTGTGTCTGGGCTCAAGCTTTTCCAATGCATCTGCTTGTCCCAGTCCCTCCTCTTCTCCATCCCTTTTCTATTCCCCCACAGGAGCATGGAGAGTTGCCTCTCTGTTTGCAAGTGCTGGGCTCTGGTGGAGGTCAAAGCACTGGGTCCCACGGGCCCTGAGCGCTTTGCCCAGTGTGATTGCTGGGCTGTGAGCATGCTGGCAAGCTCTCCCAGTCTCTCTGCCTTCCCACTGACATAACTTTTGGCTCAAATTCTCCTCAAAATGCTTACTGGGACACAGACAGATGCTCTGGGTGGTATTCCCTGTTCTGTGCCTGCAGGCACACAGCCCTATGTCCCACAAACACAGGGCATGGCTGGGCTGGTGACCTGCCAGATGACAACCCCCGGGGCAGTGGAGGGTGCTGCCATCACTGCCCGCTTGTGCACTCCGGCTGCTGCAGGCTCCTCTTGGCTCAGTCCTGATCCAGGACACACCTGCGCTCTGCAGCTCAGACCTCAGTGGGAGGGGATTTTGTTTTCTCTTTGGATATGCTTTGAACTGCCACATCCACTCACGTAACCACGAGGCAAAGCCCTGGCAACTCTCCCTTCTGCAGGTTTTTCCGCACTCACATGCATAGATGCATGAAGCTCATTAAAAAAAACCCAAACAAGGTAAGGGGTTGCATTTTCTTTTTCTAGCAAGTTAAAATCTGTTACAGCGAGGAGCAGGGAATGGTGTAATTTGATTACTGGTTTGCAGGGTTTTTAGTTATAGCGTTTTTTTCACTTGCAGGTCTTTAAAGACTATGGGCAACACCCTATGTTAGGGACCATTGCAAGAAACCAAATAACTGAGAGACCTTCTATTATCTGTAATTGATGTTGAAATTGAGAAGGACAATTACATGGATATGATTTCACACCACCTACATATAACAGAGTTATTGAGAGGATAATCTCAGGGACAGCCAAGCTATTTTCACCTGGACTGGGATTTCAGCCCTGGCAAAGGGCTCTGCCAGTCAAAAGAAGAAGAAAAGCCCATACATAACTTGCCAAAAGAAAGCCCTGACCTACAGCAATTGAAGTGGAGAGGGACAAGTGGAATGATGGGGGGAATTAGAAGACAGCCAGAGATGGAAAAACAACTTTATATTGAAGGGACCAGGGAAGGGACCTGCTGGGTGAAAAAGGAGGGGCAAGGGCCAGCCCCTCACACGCTGGGCCAGCATCTAAGTCCACAGAACACTGCCTGGCTTTAAGAAAACCTCTAGAAATTCATGACCAAACAGAGATTTGGAGCTAGTATCCTTAGATGACTTCCTGTTACAAGTTCCTAGAACTCTGGCTATTTATAAATACCTCGATAAGGCTGGAGTTCAAGAATGCACTAACGTTTATAACTCCAGAGCCAAGTGGCCCTCTCAGGCATTTTCTTCATGCCAGGAAATTTGGAGAGGGCATTTGTTTTATGAGGATAGCCAAAATTGGGCCCCAGGATAATTTCGTGCAAAAAATATGCTGAAGAACACATTAACTCCTGGAAGTCCCTGTCTGGGCTAATAGCTGTGGTAGAGCTCAGCTGCTGAAGCAAATGAAATTTGCCTTATCCGGGAGCTGTACGTCAGAGTTGCAGGATCAAAGGTCAATACAATCCAGTGTAGAAACCTAACGTGATGGTGGGCTGTCATGAGGGAACCCAGAACCACAAACTGTAGTTCTAACTCTTACGCTCCTCTTCATTTGCTGTTAGCCTGGCGAAGTAAAATGCCAGCTGCAATATGTGCCAGCCTTGTTGCTTTGTAACAAACACCTTCATCACCGGGTTTGCTTTTAGAAAGGAGTTACACGGTGGTAAGTGGGAAAAAAAAACCAAACCAAACAATCTGCCACCTAGTGGCAAAGGAATTTCTTCTAGGGAGATGCTGAAGTGGGCACATCGTGCTGTGTTAATGATAGTTTTCCAAAGGTATTTTCATTTAGCAAACTCTCAGCCAAGCAGTATTTGGAGGGTCCAGATTTTGAGAATGCCTTTGGTTGTGTCTCAAGGTGTTTACAGTAGTTAGGTATTCACAAAACTTACACTTTCGCTTCTTATGGAGTTTATGGAAAAGCCCTTACAGATGCTTCTACCAGCCCAGACCACCATTTCATGAGATATAAAATGAGTCAGGAAGATGTGCCTCTCAGCCTGCCAGTTCTCTTTGAATTTAAACACTAGCAGTCCTAATCAATAGGAAAAAAAGTCTATCTGTGGCTCATTTCTGTAAAAAAAAAGGATAAACATCTTTAGGTGATCTTTTGAGGTCCATTCCAACCAAAACCATTCCACCATTGTATGGTTCTATACTGACTCAGCTACACATCAAGCTCATAAATCTTAACATTTGTTATCAGCTTTGTTTTAAGTGCTAGGTTGATGCTGAAAACATGCCAGAAGCAGCTCATTTCTTCCACCAAATTTAGGTTACCTACCTGGTTACAGCCAAGCCAAACCGATCCTCAGCTGCTTGCCGGGACGTTTGACTGAAGGTGCTGTTTCATAACGCTGGCGGTTTTGGGGAGATGCTTGCAGTGAGCTGCCCTGAGGGGGTGTGCTCACTGAATGGGAGGCTGAGGTGTTGCTGACTTCACTTTCCTGAAATCTGGACAAGGTGGTATGAGCTAGCGAGATGGCTTGCCCAAGTGGCTCACTAATGGAGGCATCTGGAATATAGTCTTGTCACATGCCTTTCTGCGGTGAAAGCTAACACTGCTTCCAGCTGGCATAGGCACTGTGGTAGGGGAGGTGGCAGCGACGCAGCTCCCCTTCCCACAGGTGCTGAGGCCCAGGAGGCAAAGGTAGTCCTGCTACCAAGTTGTCCCTTAGTGTCACACACACACACACACAGAGGTCCCCCTCATCCCACTGATCCTGCTGGTCTCTATGCGCAGGGAGCGTGAGGGCTGGGGCTGAGTGAGGCCTCACTTTAGAGCTTAAATTTTTTGATAATATTAACCTGAAGAAGTCGTATCAATAATTGCCACTTCCAACATGAAAATTATTTTCTTACTAATCTAGAGCTACTGATTCCTACAGCAGGAAACACTTTAGTCATCTGCTCCTCTGCTACTAAGTGCTCTTCTTTAGTCCAAGTGTCTTTTAAGGAAAAGCTCTCTGCACTTCAACTGCATCTCTCCCCCACCGGGCACCTTCCATAAGAACCACACCCAGAGGCAAATGGCACAGCTTGTTTATTTGGGAGGAGACTCCTCCCCTCAAGGTATTTATTATCAATGTTTTCTTCCTAGAATCATCTTGTGGCTCAAATGGAAGCGATGGGATTGAGAGGCGTCCTTATTATGAAAATGTTCTGATCAAATGGCTGATCATAAATGGTGAGTTTCAGCATTTAAAATCCATGAAATTTTCTGCAACAGCAGTACTCCACCTGAACCACATCCAGTTGTGCCTTTGGTACCCAGCAGAAGACTAAGGCTAAGTATGCTCAAAACCATCTTTGTATTTTCCAGTTGTTACCCTCTGCTTTTTCTCACAAAATCCCTTTGAAACAAGGCTCACACACTGCTTGGAGCATTGTCTTTTACTTCAGAAGAGGCCTGTGAAGCTGCTACTGCGCTGCTAGAGGGGCAGACCGAGGGCTGTTGCGGAGGAGGGATGCAGCAGAGGAAAAACTATGCCCAGGTGCTGCTCCCTGCTGTGGCTCAGTGGCTCAGGAGAAGTAGAGGGGGAGAATCGCCTCCCTCTACCTGCTTTTGATGCAGCCCAGGGTACAATTGGCCGCCTGGGCTGCAAGTGCATTGCTGGCTCATGTGGTGCTTCTCATCAATCACGACCCCCAAGTCTTTCTCCGCAGGGCTGCTCTCAATCACATCATCCCCCAGACTGCATTGAACTTTACAGAAGTCCAGATAGATCACATCCATTGCTTTTCCCATGTTCACTGAAGTGGTCACCCCATCAGAGAAAGCCACTACCTTGGTCAGGCAGGACTTGCCCTTGGTGAATCTATGCTCACTGTCTCAAATCACCTCCCTGTCCTCCATGCGCTTTAGCACAGATTCTAGGAGCATCTGTTTCATGATCTTCCCGGGCACAGAGGTGAGGCTGGCAGGTTGGTAGTTCCCGGGGTCATCTTTTTTACCCTTTTTTAAAATGGGCACAGTGTTACCCTTCTTGCAGTCACCAGGGACTTCTCCTGATTGCCATGACTTCTCAAATATCATGGAGCGTGGCTTGGCCACCACATCAGCCAATTCCCTCAGGACTCTGGGATGCATCTCATTAGGTCCCATGGACTTATATATGTTCAAGTTCCTCAGGTGGTCACAAACCTGATCTTTCCCTACAGTGGGAGAGGCTTTACCACCCTGGTCCCCACCTTATTGTTCGTGTTCCCAGGAGGCTCCTAGCACTAACTTACACTCTCGAACAGCTACGCTCGTCTCTTCCCTTCCCTCCTCAATTTCCTACACGTGGGGACCGAGGGCTCTTGCGCTTTATGGAAAGTATCCTTAAATATTTGCCAGCTCTGTTCTGCTGCCTTGTCCCTAAAGATCATAATCCAGCAGGTCCTACTAACTCCTTGAAGGGCTGGAAGTTTGCTCTCTTGAAATTTAGGGTCCTATTTCAACATCCCCTCACTGGATGGAGCAACTGTGGAGCTGAGAAGTTCTTTTGCCTAAATACAGAGAAGCCAGCACTCCTCTTTCACATGTACATAGAATCACGAAGCCATATATGTCCATTTTAGGCCTTGTCCTACATTTCATATGGATGATCACAATAAATCATGTTTTCCAGTTAGGAGTTTTGTTTAAAGCAATCAGTGGACAGGAAACACATCTGGAAAAAAAAAACCCCAAATGCACCTGCAGAGCTAGAGGCTCACTGACCCATTAAAATGATTTCTAATACTGTCAAACGGTGACTCTGCTCAACCAGAAAGCTGACTCTTATTCAATCCATTTGTAAAGCAGACAACGGAAGGGTCACCTCAGTTACAATAGCTAAATTGAACCCCAGGCACCAAATTAAACAGGTAATGGGTGTGATGGAAAAGGAAGTAGGGCAAGCAATAAGGGAATGGGCATGACCACTAAGGTGAGAAATCCCTACGTTAGCAAGGTACACCCATTTCAGCAATCGTACTTAAAGCCTGCAGTGATTCAACCCAATGGTGTGAATTTTGGGATGTATTTTCTGTGCTCTTTGACAGCTGGTTCCTCTACTTGCCTCCTTGGTCTTTTTGTATTGCTTGTTGGAGGAGAATAAATGCACCGAGAAGAGCTAGTCCTTCACATCAATTTTGTGGCAAAGGGATGGCTGAACTCCTCGTGTGATGTGCTGCTGTGGTGTGGGTCCAGATGGCAGTGGCACAGACTTGTGTTCAAACCAGCAAGTTGCCCTGAGTGTGGCAGGGCTGGGGAGCCTGGCATGAAGGGACAGCATGCCCTGGCATCCCATGGCCCATCCTGAGACACACCCTAAGCTTCCATTCAAACTGAATTTCCATTCCTTCACTGTGATTTTGGTATGCAATAGTTCTGCGAGGGGGTGCTGTGCCTGCTCAGCTCTGGTAGTTTAAAGTAACCTCACAGCAACTTTTGTGCTTGCTGAAGTCAGTGTGAAATTAACTCAGGGATTCAGGCTTTTGTTCCTTTTTCTTCTAACTTTATTGTACACAGCAGAGAACGCACGTTATAGACCGTAGGATGGTACTTGCTGCTCTATGGGTAAGAAAAATGTCACATTCTATTTCACTGTTACTTTTAGGGAGGTGATTGTCCTGCTCTGCTCCACACTGGTGCAGCCCCACTTTGACTGCTGTGTGCGGTTTTGGGTGCCACAGTATAAAAAGGATATCAAACTACTGGAGAACCTCCAGAGGAGGCCACAAAGTTAAGGGTTTAGAGGGGAAGCTGTATAAGGAGTGCCCGAAGTCACTTGGTCTGTTCAGCCTGGGGAAGAGACGGAGGGGAGACCTCATTGCAGTCTACAGCTGCCTCACAAGGGGAGGAGGAGGAGCAGGCGCTGATTTCTTCTCTTTGGTGACCAGTGATAGGACCCGAGGGAATGTCAGGAAGGTGTGCCAGGGGAGGTTTGGGTTGGGTATCAGGAAAAGGTTCTTCACTCAGAGGGTGGTGGAGCACTGGAATAGCTCCCAGGGAAGCAGTAAAGGCACCAAGGCCGACAATATTCCAGAATCATTTGGACAATGCCTTCAGACACATGGTGTGAAAGTTGGGGTTGTCCTATGCAGGAATAGAAGTTGGACTTGATGATCCTCGTGGGTCCCTTCCAATTCAGGTTTGATTCTATGATTTTAATTTGATTTGATTTTAATTTTAATTTGATTGTGCTTTAACCCAAATGGTAAGATTTAATCATTCAACGGCTCCCTTCCTGCAGGGCTGTCTCTGGGTTTTGCCTCTACTAGAGTCAATCTTGATCTTCATTAGCAAATAAAATCATCACACCGGTGGTCAAAATGAGGTCTAGAAATCCTCACATTTTTTTTCCTGCTGTGTGATGTGGGAAAATATGAACACACGTCTGTGGTGAATCAGCACTGCACTCCACTGCATACAGGCACATTTTGGCTACTGATGAAAATAATTACATATTTAACAGATTTTAATTGAATTTAGGTCAAAGATGGACATTGTTCCACAGCTGAGAAGCTTTGGATCTAGTAGTGTACTTTACTTTAGATGCAGTTTGAGAGATAATAACATCACAATGCCATAGTCCAAACTCTTCCTGGCACAGGCACTGCCTGCGTGGCTCCTTGCTGGCTGTCTGGCTGAACAAACTATGCCTTCCTGTTCCCTTTTCAGCTAATGTTTCCAAAAATGGCTGTTTCTCTCCCATCTTGCTTATCTGTTTCTACCTTTGCTCTTGATACAAATGCCAAACCTCCCTTCAAATTGCCTTAAAGCATGCCAATGCCTGTACAAAGTGGGCAAATATGTTACCTGTCCAGTTCTTGCTCCACATCCAGATCTTGCTCCACATCTAGCCTTGTGCTGAGGGCTTTACTCTCCCAGGGGCAGAGGCTGGGCTGGCACAGGCAGCAGCAATGCGCGGCCAGGCTGCATGGGCAGGATGCAGGCAGCTTCTCATGGAGGTGTTGCAGGTGCATGTCCAGCAGCGTCATGCGCCTCTGCATCTCTCTCTCCACATGCTTCAAAGCCTGCTTGTCCTCTTCTAAAGCGTGACTGTGGAATGACATTGTCACACCGCAAAGCACAATAGGGCACAAGTGTGGCCGTGGCAGCCTGCACCCATAGAGGGGGGGAAAATTGCCTAGAGAGTTTCCTCTGGAGGTGAGTGTGTAAGCAGAGCTGCAGGTGTTCTTGCAGTCTTCTAGAGGGCATCTTATGACATCTTGTGTCTACTGACATCTCACAGCTCCACAGTCACCATGGGATGGGCAGCCCAGGTCCATGCACAGCTGCACCCCCCTGCTGCAGCTCCCAGCCATAGATCAGAGGAATCTGTGGCAGGGGGACCTGCTGAGGGGCTTGGAGCATGGTGGGATTATGTGTGCAGTGGCTGGGCAGTGAGCCACGGGCCATCAGGAATATGATTTGGGTGCAGTTTCATGCACAATGTTGCTCCAGCCTGGTTGCCCACTATCCCACTCTCTTCTGCCCTGGCACACCAGCGCAGAGGAAATGCAAGCTGCTCCTCTCCACTCCCAGGCAGAAACCCCCATGGACAAAGCCCAAGCCTCCACTCGAGCTTTTAAGCATGATCTCCTCCTGAAGCCCACAGGACTTCCCTTTACCAGGTCCTGACCACTGCTGTCTTGGAAGAAGGGAAATGCACACCTGTGAGCAGGCTACCATCAACTTACCGCAAAACTGCAGCCCCCAGCAGCCTTCCCTCTCCTTGCTGTTTTGCTGCCTTTTACCACAGCCTTAAGGAAAATGTGTAAATCAATCAGAGCTGCAATATTTTTTCCTTCTTTTCAAATGATTTGCAGAATGTTGGATGTGTGATGCCTGTCCAGCGTGGTCTGCCATAGTGGCAGGTGAAGGCTACCAGAGCCTTGGCCTGAATATGTCAGGCTGGTCTGCAGGGCACTGGAACCCCCGGGAGCACCACCAGCCCTATAGCGAGTGCCGGGGAAACACATTCATGGCAACTCCTGCACAGCTTCTCCCTAGTAGAGCACCCTTGCTTCCCGTTTCTGCTGGCTTTGCCGGGGTTTTCTCCAGAAGCTACATGTTTCAGATGTGACTTCAAACCTGCTGCTCCCATCAGCAACTTCTGCCTCTGCCTGTTAGCTCTCTGCCTTTTTTATTAATAGGAAAAACATGGCAAACAGTTGAAAATGTGCAGAAATTAGTTTCTCTTTAAATCCCTTAGCTGACAGCTGCAGTTAAGGTTACCGGGAATACTTTGAGAATACGCACCTTCAAAAAATATTTTTCTCCCTGCTCTCACACCATATTAAGCAAATAAGGTGCTAAGAAAAGCAGAACCAGGTATCATACTTGTTCCCCTCTCCCCCTTACAGAAGTTATTCTGCCTACGCATCAGAACAAGGTGCTGCCTTGGCAAGAGTGGGCAACAGGAAGATTTCAGTTGATGTGAGACAACAAAAAGGATGCTACATTTATTTTGCAGAGAAGCAGACAGGGCACATGTGCCTCACACACTCAGGGCACTGCTGCAAGCCCTTATCTGAGTTGACACTTGTACTTGGCAGATCCTGTGTGTGCTGAGTACTGCCTGAGCTTGGGCAGGGGGACCCCAGACTTGAGGACTTCTGAAGCCATCGTAGTCCAGTTAGGCTGTTGCATCAGTTTTTCTTGAGAATGACCCACATGGGTTTCAGTGACAGTGATCTTCATGGCATGGATGGATTTTCCAGGCTGCGGTGTACTTTAATCACAAGCAGCATTGACACCAAAACCTCCTGGGTCTACTACTGCTAGGAAAACTAAGAGAAGTTTACAGGAGTGGGGAATGCTTCATATTTTGGGGAATTCTAGCATTTAAGGGCTTACAATGGACCAAGTATCAGTGGGGATACATAGTCCATGTGTATTTAAGATATTATTATTCCCATGGAGGAAGCACCTTCCACACTTACTAGCTGTATCCAAAAACCTAAGTAGCACCAGAGAAGAAGATATCCCATGTAGCTTCTGAGAAGGCAAAGATGAGCTTGTCCTGGGGGCTTTTCCTGTCGGCAGCCTGCTGATCACCTGCATAGAACTGGACCTACTGGCAGACGAGCAGGGAGTGCGAAAGGTGAGGACCCCAAGAACCACCAAGGGGAGCAGGTCACTTCTTAAGCTGCACAAAAATAAGTGAGGTTTCCCATTTAATTTCTCACACTCAAGCTTTGGTGTGTCAAATGCAAGAATAAATTCAAATGTTCAAATGTAACTTAAATACCTATATTTACACATACCAGCAATGAAAAACCTTTGTTAAAAGCCAGATGCTCAGTATGTACTTACAAAACAACCCCAGTTCCCAGCAATGATACTCACCATTACCTTCTGTCCCGTCATCTCCAATAAAAACTGTAACCCAAGACATGAACCATACTCCCTCAGACTGGCCTGTGACACAAATGCTAATTCCAGCCCCAGCAGCACAAACACCCACATCTCTCAGGCATCTGCAAACTGGTGAGCTGGATGATGTGTTGTTTTCCCAAGGCAAAATATGAGTTTGGTTTTTCAATAATTCAAACACAGCTTATTTTATATTGGATGGTATTTTCATGCAGAAAAAAAATGCTTTATGCTTTTTTTGCTAATAAAAGGCATTACTGTTTCAGTCTGAAGACAAATCTTTTATTTAAAATCTGAATTCAAAGGCTGCCAATGTGTGAAGGATCCCTCCTGTGTGAAGTCTGTATGCCTTTCTGATGGCAGTACTTTGTCTTTAAAACTCCGACACTCTGTGGTTCCACAGGAAAGAGTCTTTCAGGAGGTGTCTCTGGTGTGGTAAGAGCCTGAGTCCTTTATTTCACACAAAAAGTTTTGTTTGTGAAGTCTCATCTGAAGAGATGAGATCTGGAACAAACCACTCTGACCAAACATTGAGCTAAATGTTCCTGACAAGAGTCCTATGGATATGGACTTCAGGAGATGTTACAAAGGAAAGACACCAAATACAAGGATGTGTGTCAAAACAAAATTTCTGCAGGAAAAGCAAGAGCTTGAAAATGATTTGAAGTTAAACCTCCCTGGTGCACAAAATCAAGGGGGTAGGAGATTCACCACCTGGCCCGCGGAGCTTCTGCAGGCAGGAGTGTCCATGGGGTGCTGCCTCCCTTGGGGCACACCTTTATGCCAGGGAATGTGAGCTTTTCCCCACAGGCACCCTCACCCATGGAGTCTGTTCCCAAACCTGCAGAGCATCAGCATGGCCCACAGCCCTAAGCACCAAGCAGAAGGATACGCATGTGAAATAAACTTGGAGGGCATCATCACACATTCTAAGAAGGATAAATAAGTGTCTGTGGACACAAATCAGCCAAGCAAAGGTTTGCTGAGCTGCCGCTCTCCTCCTCTGCCCCCTTTCCCACCCCACCATCGCAGGCTGAAGCACAGCAGGCAGCATTGCTCCTGGCATGTGGTGGCCCTGCACAAGAACAGTGCCTGCTTTTCCTTGTCTTACTGTGTGCCAAAGCCTCCAGGGAAATCCTGCAGTGGGATGAAATGCCGTGTCAGCGAGGGCCTTCTGTGAAATCAATTAACCCAGGGATAACAACACTGGTTTGCAAAGATTTCCCAAAACACCTGTGTGTGGAGCCACTCATCCCGAGGGCACCATCACACCAGCTGCGTATCTTTACTTACGTTTTCAAACAGTGTTTAAAAATCACAAAAACTTATCTGCAAGCAGTGCATGCTTTTAATGCTTTGAAAACTGGGCTATAGATTTTAAACCGAAAGGAAATACAGAGTTCTGAAAGTAATTTGTAGCCTTGTTTCCTTTTACTGCAGCAGCTAAGCAAGGATTGTACGCTGGCAGAGTGCCTTTTTCATGCCTCTATTGCTGTTTCCAGTTAATCCCCCCCACTCTAAACCTTTGGTCTTCCCTCTGCAAATAAGTAGCTTTGCATTTATAAGGGCTGGATGGGTGGCTGGACTAGACAACTTAATAGTTATTTTTTATTTTATCTATTATGATCTTTCTAGAAAGATCTACATGGTGATAATCCTTACGGTGACTTCTTAGGGGCTGAGCAAAAGTGTGCACCTGCTTTGGCTGTGACAAACGACTCTCTTGATTGTATGTATTTGAAAACAATTCTGCAAGATGGCTGCTGCCCCTTTCTAATATTTAGCACTGTTTGCAGCTTTACAGCAGCTGAGTATAAATTCAGTTTCAGCATAGTAAGTTGTTTGTGATTATTTCAAGTAGAGTTTACTGCCTGTGGATGTCATTTATAGAAAAGGGACCTCAAAAGTGTTCAGAGGGGAAAGACTGATGTCACTCTCTTAGCAGATGGCACCAAATGGATTGCCCAGTATTCATTTCCAGGCTTCACTTCCTTTGGGTCACAATGTTACAGAGAAACTTATAGTTTTAATTGTTCACAGGAATCAGATCTGACCTCAGCCTGGTACATGAAAGCTGACAAATGTTAATAAAAATCCTGGAATTACTGATGTTGCCTGCTCCCAGTACAGTGAGAGAAACCAGGGACAGGTTGGCAAGTGAGGGACATGTTCAGGTGGGTAAACCACAAAGATAAGGTTTGTCACCAACCATCCTTTTTGGAGGGAATGTGTGACTCAATAGTGATATCACAGCAGTGGCAGATTGGATGGAGCATGTTATTTCCTTATGGATGCCAAGTTAATGATCTGGGATCCTCTGCTGAATGGAGACGTTAGTGAGTCCTTTTGAGCCCAAGCTTGACATACATCAGTAGGCTGGAGAGAGGGATGTAGATGGCCCATGAACTGACTTCAGCTTTTGGTTAAGCACTGCAATCCATCCAGAATGTGGATCTTGCCTCCTTCTACTTTCTCTTTACCTTTTCTCTCATGGTCTTGCTTCTCTTTGAAAAGATTGCTATGTAGTTGGCATCTTCTGCAATGTAACCGTAAGCAGGTGACTGGTGTGCCTCACCAGATAAGGACATCTTAAATAATTCAATGCTCAAAACCCCCTATCCATGAAGAGCCTGCTTGGCCCACACGCCTGGCTTGTCTTTGGCAGGGCCAGAGACTTCTATGGGCCTCCAGGGTGACATTGGGCTACGAGCTACTCTACTCATTGTGGCATTTGTCATGCTTAATTACCCAAACAAAAAGAGCCAGCGTATATTCTTGGGAGAGAGCCTTGTGGGCCGTGGACTCCATCAGGGAGATTTTCACCTCTTTCCACAGAGCAGGGCTAGAGGCAGGTGAAGGACAAAGGTCTCACTCCCCAGTTTCTTCCAACTTGCCCGCAGGCTGGGGTGAGTGCAGCCCTTCCGCTGTCTGCTTTAATCACATATGACCAGACAAGGACAAAACACAGCCTTGCTCTCTCCACCATGTCTGTGAGGTCAACATCCTGAAGGCAGGTACTGTATCTTAAGGCATCACCATAAATAGGTGAAGAGACTTTCTGAGGCTGCTGACTCTCCGTCAGACCTACAACTGTTCCTGTAGAGCAGCAAAGGAGACTTGAGGCATTTCCAGATTAAGGGAATGGAGGGTATTGCAGGTGGAGTGGCTGAGAAGACATCTCTTCAGCAAAGCTGGCATGAGAGATCACCAGCATTTGCTTTTCACTCCCTTATCAGGAGAGGATCAGAGTGGGAGGGCATCTCTACCAGCGTAACACCCTTCCAGCTACGCAATATATGGAGTAGGTGAGCTGTGGAGGTGGACCAGGAACTACCCATGTAAACGGGAAGTGGGGCCAGAGCAGTGTAAAACAGCTTCTCTAAACTGCCTGCTATTTTTTCAGCAATTTCTCAAAATACGCAACTCTGTAATAAAGGGTTGGGTTCCTGACTCACAAGGAGACATTTAATTTATAGAAGCAGCTCACTCCTGAGGCAGGGTAATCTGCCATGCGTTAAACAAGCATTTCTTGATGGTCTGCTTCCCACGGCCAGAGCCGTATCCACTCCTCAGCTTTCTCCCGAGCTTCCCAGCAGCAACGCTGTCCTGGGCTTGGTCAGCTCCAGATGGGAGTAGGCTGGACGGCTGAGCCTGGACATGAGAATCACATTGGGAAACATCACCCACCATGAATAATACTGCCAGTGCCTCTGGAATATATCAGGAAGTGGTGCTTTGTGGTGCAGGAAGGTGAGCTGCTTTGTAATTATTTCCTGTGAGCCGTGGGAGAACTTGCCTGCCCTTCTGGGCATGGTTGGGTAATCATGGGCAGAGACTGGAGCAGTAACTACCACGTTCAGGTGATTTGGCCAGTGACACCACTGCAAAGTTAGTGACTTCTCAGGCATGGGGAAGAAGCACCCACATTCATGTGGGTCTGTCTATCTGGCCCCACTGGAACAGGGCACCAAACATAGCTGAGAAGGTATGTGGATGGATGGGAAATGTTTTGAGCACAGGTCATCACTGCCCTGAAGGTGTGCTGCCTGTCATTTCAAGAACCAGATGAGCTCCATTTCGTAAGGGAAAGAGGGACTTCCGCCACATGGTTTGTCACCAGTTGCTGGAGGGGTTGTCCCAGTAGTCCCCATGGCAGAGTTATTCTTCTAATAGTTCTCCTTCACTGCAGGTCAAGTGGTGCTGTAAATGTGAGTGCAAGTTGCTGCAATGGGTTGATATGTGGATGCTGCATATTACTGGGACATGAATAATTACCAGGGCAAAATAGGCTTCGGCTTAATCAGGTCCCTGTTCAGTGAAGTCAAGGTGAATTTTGACTTCTGCTGGGATCAGGCAATGAAACACATTTGGCATTGTCAAGGGAGTGAGTCCACTATCAAGCCTAACTTGCAAATGTTATCTTGAAATTTTCTTTCATCCGTGGAATAATACATCCTCCTGCTCTGAGTCTGCTGCACTCCTAGGAAACCTACACAGTCAGATCTAATCCGGCGTGAGAAGGAGGATGAGGAGGGTGAAGGAGTCCGTATACCACAACATCCATCTTTGTCCTGTCCCCTGTCAGTCTCACAGATGATCTTGGACTCATTCCCATGGAGATCTTAACAGCAAAAGCATCCCAACAGAGCTAAGCTAAACACAGTACAGGTTCTTTGGTTTCTTGTTTCTGAGCCTTTTAGAGTCCTTGGTTTTCAAGACCTTCCTGACACCCATGAAGATGAGAACCTTTCTCTTAAAATGTAAAAGCAAGATGGAGGGATGGAAACTGGAAGACGTCCTTCAGACTGCTGCTTCCTGCCAGGTGTGACTCTTTTCCTGTCATTAGTGTGTGGCCAGAGACCCCCCAGTCAGAGGCCACCTTGTCAGGGGAGTCCATGGAGATGGACTTTAAGGTACTCCAAGTGACATGAAACTTGCAAAAAAAGCCTACCAACCCCAGTGCTTCCAGCCATTAGGGCTTTCATTGCCCTTCCAAACAGAAAGCCTGAATTAGCCTTTTCTTTCAGAGCATCTCTTAATCTCTTTTGAGCAAGAACAGATCAAGTACACCCAAGTACCAATCAATTCAGAGTTTGGTCAATACATTCTCCGACCTAGCAGCTTTTGACAGTGTCTGACATATTGATTTGCAGATATCAGCTATAATCTCTTAACATCCCAAACACGTTATTAAGAGTGTTGTAAAGGCTATCATCCAGTCTGGACTAACCCTGGTACAGAAAGCCAGACACTGTTAACTGAGAGTACAATTGAATACAGAGTACTGCAGCCATACACTGAAATCAGGTAACCATGTGCTCAAATGGATAATGATCATTTTCCCCTCTCCTAATTTTCAAATGGAACAGAAATAATTAGCTATGTAACTGTGCGCCTATGTGTCCAGCCAAGCATTGCTGAAAGGCTTGGAGCCGACCCAGGGCTCAGGCGCCAGTTCAGCCTCCTGCTCTTTGGAGCAGCGTTTGACTTCCCATACAAAACTGTAGAATTAACTCCTGGGGATGGTATTTTGGGATTCTCAACACACTGCTTATGTAAATGAGACAATCCTTTGATATTCTCTGGGTTTTACCAACATATTTAACATATTCTAACCTTCACGTGAAAAGATATTAATGTTATATCAATAATGGTTTTAAAACCTTTCCTCAAGGAATTCTTCATCCACTTGAAAACTCATAATGGAGCAGATGAGTTCCTTAAATTCAAATCTAAATATTTCATTGAATATTTTATGCCGACTCACTTCTCTTGATACTCTTGCATCACTCTCTTGCTCAGACACTGCTGCTTAGCCAATAAAATAGTTTTCCCTTCTTTGTTTTCCTAGTGCTGTCCTAAGGTGTCTTCCTTTCAAATAATGCTACCTGCATCATCGTAGGTTCTCCTCCATTCCTATTTTCCCACCAGCATGCAGCTGTGAGATTCTGAGAGCAGGGCCACACTTCCTTACACCTAAAGGAATAAATGTCCTTCCTCCTATTCAGGCCTGGTCTAACCAGGACAGGTGGAAGAAAAAAAAGTGTTACCCTTCCCTTTTACAGCAAGGCAGTTAATTAGTTGCTGATCTGCTCATGGTATTATTCACTCCAGCTCTGCACGTTTGAATACAACTAAAGCAGTGACAGTTCTTTGCTCAGCACATTTAAGGGCACCACAGGACCCAGCATCACTTCTAAAGACGTTTTATCCCATGTGTACACAGGATATTGACTGAAATATCTTGGAGCATCACGCCTTGGAGAGCAAAACCTGTGGCATGCCTGTCACGGCATGTCAGTCATGCTCATTCACTAAGCTTGCCCTTTGTAGAGCCTCTTTTAACCCTGAAATGTCCCAACATCTCCACACTAGCTCTGGTTTTCTGCCTGCTCCCTGGTCCTCTTCGGTGACAGCCTCTGCAACAGCCTGGCTGTGTTGCCCCTGCCATTGCTGCGGCATGGACAGCTTGGAAGACGCACTGGCAGCAGCTGCTTGCTTTCATGCAGATTCGGAGGGAGCAAGCTATGGAAGAGCTCCTCTCACTCTCCATTAAGACAGTCCACTCTTCCCAAGGGTGGCATCTGAAAGCTGCTGCAATGCTTAAAGAGAACAGTCTGCTGACAAATAGAAATTTCTCTCTCTGACATGACCAGAGTAATTTTCAGGAGCCCACATCACCTTTCTGTAGCACAAACAGGAGGACTGGTGTAGTCTTCAGGCCCTAAAGCTGCTCTGCAAATCTCCTTGCTTCAGCTTCTGTTTTCAGCCAATGTTTCTGAATTCCTACTGCTCCCATTCAGTTCAAATAGCTCAGCAAACAGCGAATGTGGCACCCAGAAGAGATGTAAATCGTGGAGCAGCTGAAGAAAGTCACTATTTCAGCTCTCACCTGAATGAATGAGAGAGGTGGGTATCACCCCACAGTGCACAACTCATCCCAGGGGTACAAACTCCCACTTGAAAACAAGTCCCAAGAGCCACTAGTGCCTACACAGCTTAGTATATTGTATAGTTGCATTTAAATTCTGATTTGTATGGATGAGAATTCCCTTTGTGGCAGGCATGCTGGACCAGATGCAGCATTGCTGAGCACAGGAGGAGACTCGCCTATAGATCACTGAGCTTCTTGAGACTTATGCAAGGATGCTTAGAGCTGCATGAGCCTCAGAAGTCACGTTTTCTTGGGGAAGTTGATTATTTCAAATCTCCATTTATTCCAAATTGGAACATAGCAGAAATATCAAAACCAAGCTTATTGAAGTCCTTTATTTAGATGATGGTGTTTTGATATTTTATCGGATTTATATCAAGTTGAAAAAGATTTAAAGCACCTGATAATTCTGTCATAGCTCAGTGAAATCAGAGATTACGTGAAACATTTCCACTCTTGTCTGGTTTTTATGAAGAAAAACGTCTGTCAGTTTTAAAGAGAAATTAGTTACCAAACAAATCTATACCATTCACCAACATCAGCTGGACACTCCAGACTACTAATGATGATTTTCTCAGGTGGTTAGTCCTCACCACCAACCTCCCATCGTTTCTGTGACAGCTTCTCTTTGCATGGGTGGAAAAAGGCGTGGGCTCTGGTGATGACAAGATTACCCCAACCCTAACTTTGCTTTCCTTTCCTCAAGCTTTTCTTCCCTGTTAAAAGAAGGTTGAGCTGTTCTCGTTTGCAATGTGAATCTCCCCAGCAAGGGCGTAGCAATGGCAGTGACCCAGAAGGCTGTACAGGTCCTACCCCACACCACCAAGCATGGGCCACCTTTAGCAGTGTGAAATGGGAGCTGTCAGCCTTACTTTCTCCAGTGAGTCTATCCCAGGGCCTCAAGAGACTTTATTTACAGTATCCTCAAAGCAGATGTAAATAACCTGGTGGTTAGAACTGAAGAGCTTCTGGTAGCTCGTTTCTGCAGTGCTAACAGTGGAGAGCATAAGGAAAGGCTGGTTTAGGGCTGGTCATAGGGATCTGAACTTCAACCCGGAAATACATGTAGGCATCAGGTACATTCCCATGCAACTTTCTCCTTTCTCCTCCTTGCTCCACTTAAGCACTGTGAAATATGAAATACCTCTATATATGCATTTTTCTTTCATTCTATTTTTTTCTGCTTTCCATGGCTGGCTTCCAGCTTGCGGAACACTTGGACACAAAAACTGAATCAACCCTCAAAAGTCAGTTTTGAGGCTACAATGGCTCTCACTAAAAAGGGCTGGAGCTTCAGAGCAGTGACGGCAGCACAGGCAACCGTATCACTGGACTGCAGCTGCATGCAGAGGAGGAAGAGTACAACACATTTCTGTGAAGTGTTGTTACCCAAGATTTGTTTGAATCAATTTTCATGCTCTGTGTGTAATTATCAAATTAAATGGCTCAAGAATGAAAGCTAGAAAAATTCTTTGTTGAGAGGAAAAAAAAGATAGCTTTGGAGCTTGGTGTCCTGTGATGTAACTCCTATGATGTGGGAACAGTAATTTGGTTGTATTATAAAACAGACTGGAAAAATGCACAAATTGGACTGACAAGCACTTCCACTCAGCAGTGATTACAAAAACCTCAGCTCACAGCATGTGCCCTCTTAAACCACATCTAGGGGTCTGTATTTGTGAAAAGGATCAAAGACCAGAAAAACCTTTTTTCTTAGCATCTTCATTATAGACAAACTCTGAATACCTCTACATGCCGCTGTGTAAAATCTCAGTTCTTTCCCTCCTCCTTTGGCAGCACTGTTAGGGGTTGAGACAGGGTCAGACAGTAACTTCTTGTATTACTGAAGAGTTAAAAATTAAGCCTGTGCTTTGATGAACCATAATGATCACATCCTGGTCTAGAAACATTGATCTCTGAGATGGCCCACAGGCGTCAGGCAGAGCAGGAGATGCTCTGTGCCTCACAGACTCTGGTTTGTGAGGGCTGCTGCTTTGGAAGAGGCAATTACCTATGCATATGGATGCTGTGATGACGAGCAAGGGTTGGGCTTCTTCTGCCACCCCACTTTTAGCAGTACTGCCTGTACTGGATACTTTGGAGAGAGCCTTTTCTCAATCCCAGCTGGAGATATGGTGCTGCCCCAACACGTCCTGATGTGAGGAGCCCAATGGATACTGACAGGGTGCATGGGGCTGTGCCTGCCTCATGCAGCAGCTGCTTTGCTGCTTGGTATTACTACCGTCACATTTTCCATTGTGTCACACCTGCCTTTGAACCTGCATTTCCTGCTTCTCCTCGCTACTCGGCAGCTCTGCATCGTAGCAGTCCCTGCCTGTGTACTGCTCTGCTCTACACTGGTGTGAGACAGTGAACGCAGCGATCCAACAGATGTGTAGTGACACATTAACATCCGTGGTTGAGAAAACTCACAGGAGGAGCACATCTTTGCTTCAGGGCAACTGTGTCTACCAAAGAGGCAGGATGAATAGTGGTGAGAGGTGATTGCTTCAGCCACCAGACACCAAGTGGGACCTGTGAGCTGCCCATCATGCTGTCCGGGGTGGCACTGGCTTTGGAGTGAGGACAGGCAGACTGCTCCTCAGCTGCAGTTAGCAGGCACCAAACTGAGGTTCACTCACTTAATTTCAACCCCCTAAAGCAAACACATCCATTCTCCTCTAAATGTCCTTGGCAGCCAACGGAGAAGAGAGGTGCTCCTAGGGCATGGTTAATTCCACCAGCAGCTGTAGAGCTGAGTCTATCAGGTTCCCATTTCTCCCCATCGGCCATGAGAGAGGGCAGGAAATTACGTCAGGTGTGGGCATCACCACTGTAAGAGCAGGTGAGTGTGGTGCTCCTTTCTGAGTGCCGAGTATAGAAATTGAGAGTCTTTGGACGTAACCTTACTCAAGTAACACCACTGGAAATGCTTTCTGTACATGTAGGTAATCCTTTCTGAAATGCAGAAAACCTCCTCCGAACCAGGAAAGCTCCAGATGTTGCTATAGCTCTTGTACAGGTTTCCTGCTCCAGAAACTATACTGGAAGAAAGAGTTTTCCTTTAAATTAACAACTGGGTTTCTGCCATTACAGAACGTTTTCGAGCCCTTCCTCCCACAGCATCACACAGAGACCTAGCTAACAAACACTGCTAGACCATTGAGCACAGAGCTAGTCTAAACCTGTCAGCAACACCTAGAGCTGACTCCATACGTTAATTATATGTTGTGTAAAAAAGGATTTCCTAAGTGCCTTTTTTCAGTTAAACTGAAGATCTGAATCTTTCATTTTCTTATGTGTCAAGGGACTAGGTAAACCATAATGGAAAATCCTGTTAACAGCCACACTCGCGTATCAGCGTCTCATCTTCTCTGGAACGCCTCCCTTTCCGTAATGAACCCATGTTTTAAAACAAATCTTTTTTCAAAGGAGCATCCTCAGGCTTAGCATGTATTCCTGATTCCTCTTAATTTATTGCATACTTTTGAAGGACTGGAGATCCCAGAGTCCACCTGCTGAGTGCTAATGGCTTTTAGCCACAATAGGTCACCTTGACAGATGGGCAGGGAGGAGCAGGGGATGTGCAGGGCAGGCTTTTACGACATAGTGAGGACAGGTGGTGGAAGGCAAGAATTTGCAGATGCCATAACCAGAGGCTTCACACACACAGGGAATTTCACAGAGACTTTTAAACCACGGCCACCTTGCTCTGCTCATCATGTGCATGGCAGCCATCATTCCATCACTGTGCCTCACACCACTCATTTTTGGTAAAAGCTACTGAGGAAGTGTCCAGACACACAGTCCTAGCAGTACCTGATGTCTTTACCCGTCTTATCCCAGTCGTGAGCTGCACTGACAGATGTCTTTGTGATGAATGAAAAATCTGTCCTTGATGAGTCCCCAGTCTTAAAACTACCAGTTTCCTTGTAGAAGCAGGCTTAAATAGATATGTTTGGCTATGAAGTAGCCATAGAAAAGAAATGAAATGTTAAGAGGATTCAGATATCATAACTATGACTATTCCGTACAGAAATGGAAGCTTTAATATAATCATGTTGACCTTGTGGACCTGTGGCTTTAACATTTTTTATTTATTCACCTCAACTGTCTGGAGCATCCCCATGCAGAAAAACTGCCTGAGGTGGCAGCATGCCCCCATGAAATCTCTGATGGGAAAATCCAACGTGAGACTAAGCACAAAATAGATGAGACTCAGTGGCCCTGCCTCCAGAAGGCTAGTATGGCTTCAGGTTACCCTGTTGAAATCACAGCATGGGCAAGGTTAGAGCCCACAGAAGCAAAGATCTTTGCTAAGAACCTAGTTAAAATCACTGCAGGCGTGTGCTAGCAAAGTGGCCTGGTCAGACCTCACCTGAACACAGAAGTCAGGGCTTCAGCAGTAGTATGGGTAGTACCTGACTGTTGAGTCTTCAGGGATCGTTCTGGGAATGGCTTACAGTCCCCTGCACTGATTTACAATGGGCTGTGAAGCATTTCCTGATGCTTCATTTATGGAGATGAACATGGACTATGATTTTGCACCGCAGTTTTTTGGAAGTGCCCAGGCTGCCAGGTGGAGGACCCTCTTACAGGTACCTGTGCTCTAAAAATTCTCAGCACATTGTAAGGTTTCCTAGCAACTTCCTTCCATGGTCTTTGCGCTCAGATTTGTTTTGAGATGTGAGCCATCATAAAACAGTGTTTCTGCCCATTTAAACTAGTTTAGTTCTTTTAAGCTGGCAAGGCAAGTGCAGTACAGCAGCAGTGTCTGATTTATATCCTTTTCAGCTATTCCCTCCAAAACTAACAAAAACCTTAACTAATGGAGGTGGGTTTCTTGCTGTTTTTTTCACTAACCAGATCACTCATCCATTGCTGAAATTGCTGAGCAATAGGAAAACACCAATCATCTTTAAAAAAAATCCACACAGGAGCAATGTTTTCTCTGATCTCTGCATCTATTACACTCTTGCTGAGCTCCTGGCACATCTGAAACCAACAGATGTTGATCATGTGCTTTGGACAATTCTTTCCTAATACGTGAGAGACATCACAATTTTGAGCCAAAAATGTTCTTAAAAACAAGCAAAACCAAAGTAGCTAAACAGTGCTAACCTTCATCCACATGCACGTGTAACCAGTTTAAAATTGGACATAGGTTTTAAATCTGTAAATTCACTCATAGCATCCAGGCTTGAATACGTTGAAGCATTTATTCAGTATTTTGTACTGGCTCAATCAGCTTGAAATTAAACCTTAAATAGAAAGAAAGTGAAGGAGCAATTTGGTGAGTGGAGCAAACTTGAAAGAGTTGGGATGTAAGGCGATGCAGGGGAAAAAATCTAGATTATCCCCATCTCCTAGAGCAGCACTGAGACATTATTTATTACTGAAGTCACTCACTACACAAATACATATTTCTTTAAAGATAGCAGAAGGGAAAAAGATGCAAGTGCACACAGACATTTAGCAACTGGAAAGTGAATGCCAAGTGCCTCAGTGTTTTCCTTGGCATCTGCACTGCTCTGTGAACTCTCTCTTATAGAGCCATGAACAACTCAAGTACAAGAGGAAATGTGGAATTAAGTCCCTCTGTGCTGTGGCCAGACTCCTTCCTGCCCTCAGCAGGATCCATCCCTGCCTGACACTGAACAAACCCCATATTCACAGGACTTGGCATCCCATCTGGGCACAACTGAGGCACACACCCTGCCCGTCCAAAACCACCCTACATGAACTCTCTCCTTTTCTCTCCAGGTCTAGCTGTCACCATGACTATTTTAACGCAGCATCAGGCACTTCCATCAGAGATGAGTTGCACTTACACCCTCGTGTGCATTGGGGATATGCCAGCTCCTGCCATATTTCACTGCTGCAAACCACTGGATTTCTTGTTCAACGCTAGCGTTTGCACCAATGCAGCTATGTCAGCTCTTGGCATCGGCTGCAGAGATCAAGGCAAACTTCCAGAGCAGATCAAGCCTTGGATTTCTATCAAAACCCATCTGTTCCTGGCTGAGAGTTATTCCCATCACCTTTATAACTGAGTGGGATAATGAGATGTTGAACCCACAAATTAGCACAACATGGAGCTCTTTTAATAGCCTTCCTCTCCAGAAAGTCAAGGCTGCTGCTGCATCTTGTGTACACCAGCCAGCTCAGCGAGCGAGGACTTCTAGCTGACAATGTCAATCATTTTTAAAGTGTTACTATACAGCTGACATTTGAAAAGCAATTTAATATTTCTCCCATGACAGTCACTTCAAATACTTTGGAAACAACTTGTATGAAACAGCAGGTGACAGCCATAACACTTGTCCTTTCTGAGTCGCTCAGGCTGCATTTGGGTACAGCTTGTGCCAGGCAGGACTGCGAGGTGAGCATCACAGTCAATACACCTCCTCCATCAATCCAAACCCACTTGGCAATCAAATGTGTGCAGAAGGGTGAGCCTCACACCTCAGGCCCCGCCACAGGAGCATTGTAATTAAAGAGAGTGAGGGCTAAAAGGAATTTCGGCAAAGCTGCTGTGGCAGTGCTCCCTCCACAGTGAGCTACAGCACCAAGGGTTAATGTGCTGCTGCCTGCCTCCACAAATCTGCATAATGCCTCGCATTAGGCAGCTCATTTGCATAATTTTAAATGAGTCTTTTGTCTTGAAAATAAAATCTAAAACATGGCTTCTAAACTAAGTGGTAGATATTAACGTTTCATGTGCTGGGAAGGCTTGGCTAAGTCTATTTGTCTGAACTCATCAAGTCAGGTAGTAAAAATAATTTGAACACAGCAATGATGTTTGTTTATTGTAGAGCCCAGAGTGTTCTTTCCTGGTGCCATTTTGACTACCTCAAATAAGGTTGAACGTGCTCACCCACCTCACACGGAGGGGCTGAAACTGGCCTACACTGCTCAGACTATCTCGAGGGCTCAGCAGCTCCAGTCTTTGTGAGGGAGCTCCAGCTTACCCCTCTCATTAATCTGGAGAAAAAAAAACAGCAGCTGGAGACTGAATCCTTGTCATCAGCACATCCTCACCCCAGATGGGCTTACCTCTAGGCTGTAGATGTGTACTCAGAGGTAGGGGCACACCAGTATGGGCCCAGTGTCCCACTTCCCAGCGGCATGAGGGATTCAGCTCACCAGAGGATGGATAAATAAGTTTCATCAGCCGACTCACACTCCTGGCTCCATTCACTGCACTACCCAAGTGAATGAACTGCAGTGGGAGATTAGACGCCTAAATTCATGGATATTTCCACTCCAAGTTCAGCTGACAGCCTATGAGTTGGTCTTTGTAGGCTGAGCCCCATACCTCTCAGCTCTTCTCTCCCACATCTTGGGATACAAATACAAAGTGCAGTATGTTCTATTTGCAGTGATCTATTCCAGGATAGGAGAAGTGGCTATTAGCCTGAACTGGCACCTCAGTATCTTTTAAGTTGTAGTTTATCAGAGCAGCAGAATAAATTCTAGAAAACGGGAAGACAAATGGATAAGACATGCATTTAACAGTAAACTCACCCGTCTTTATGACTGAAGCCTATCTGGACTCCCACTATAGTGCTTATGTATTTTAAACTTGTTCTGTATAGTCTTCAGGCAAAGACCTGTCATTTCTGCATTGAAAATGTACAGCATTTCTATGAGGGACATCCCAAAGTAATGCACCTGTGCTCTTGACTTTGCAGTCCCAAAAGCTAGGTGACATCAGAAGACATTTCCCACTTGACAGCAGCTCTCCCCCCATCCCCAGCAGCGTGCCTGGCAGGCACTCTACCCACCAGAGCAGCCAAGGGGCAGGAGGGTTCACTGCCTGCCCCCCTGCCAGCTGGACTGCACTGGATCAGGGAAAGCTTTAGGCAAATCTAGCTGAGTTGAGGTAGCTTGTACCAGCTCCACAGGAAAAAGTAAGTAACCCTGAATGAACAGATCCGTCAAAGACTAACAAGTTTCTACCTAGCATGTTTAGTTCAGCTTTTCTTTCGTCAAGTTCTCATAACAGAAATTAAGGTGAAATTTGAAGTTTCCTGCAAGTAGTAAATACTTAATGCTCTCCTTCACACTCTAGTGGCATTATAGTTTTCAAGAAAATGTTTCAAAGATGCCTTAGGACAATGTTTTTCTATCTTCACCTTTTGCAACAGCTGAACCCTCTACTTGACATTTCTATTAAAAATTAGACAAAGGCAGATATCACGCAGCATTAAACATTTCAGCCCAGTAATTAAAGCCCGATAAATTTACAAACAACCCGGTTCATCTCATTTTATAGCAGTAGGCAACATTCACCACAAGTGAAACTACGTTTCATGTTCAGTAAGTAGCAAGTAACTCTGTATATGCAAATCTGCCTGCTGTTACACCTTAACTGCTGATCTCTCTGTACAAATACACACAGCAACACATACACAGGTGTACACAACAGACAATAGTTGTAATTGTAGCTACTCACAATAAAAAGTTCATCCACCAGTTAACTGTGTACCTTTCCTCTCACATTGCAATGGAAAAAGCCCTTCCAGGCTATTAATTCATATTTACTTTCCTCTATTAGTTTCACTGAAGCTAAAAGTTACATACCAAAGCAGTTCCCAACACGTCTCCACGTACTGCATCTCCTTTTGCCCACTGTCCCCACTGCACATTTTTTTTTCCCTTTCAGCACTGAAGCTCCGTCACCACAAAAATCCTAAAACTTTATTTAATGGGACTTCCACCTGTTAGAGCTGCCTCACTTCACATGAAGTCAACATCCTTTTTTTTTTTTTTTTTTTTTGACATTTAATCACTTCTGTGACTGGTTGTGATAACCCACTGCAATTATGTTCTCAGCTTGGGAATATGCTACAGGGACATGGAAGAACAGTTAAAAAACAGCCATCCTTGTCTATGTTGAAGTCCTTAGTGATTTAAGGCAGGAAAACAAGAAAAAAGCTCACAACATTTTTAGCAGAATGGTGTGATCTTTTCTGAAAGCAAAGCTCATAATTTAAAGGGAACAGGGTGGTCAGCGAGATGATGTTCTCACTCCTGGTGAGTGGTGTTAAACCTGTGCCTATAGGCCTGCGATGGGACTCTCCGGCTGCTGAAACATGGAAGAGCTATTTCAGAAGGGCTGGTGAATTGGCAGCCTCTGCATACGCTCATTTGGCTTAGGCCAAATTTCTCCTGAACAGCCACTCTTTATCACTTCTCAAATGACACAGCCTCTGGTTTGTTTAAAATGCCAGCTTCGGAGAGGCTGCTTCGGAGCCATTCCGTGAGCAGTTCAGCTCTCTCTCTGTGTGCCTGTGCTATCATTCAAATCAGGAGTCTGAACTCAAAGCTCATCTCAGCACCTGCTATTTTGGAGTTCACTCCTCTTTAAGTTTCATAATATTTCAAGTAAAATTAAAACCAAACTCAAGAATTATCTACTATCTCCTTCTATATTATCCATAGCTGTCTATGTCAGGTGGCTATTTGATGGCTGAGGAAGAGCGTCTAGAAATTAGGCTAGTATATAGGAAGGTAAATCCTAGCCCCGCTGGAATCCATGGAATAATTCACTTGCTTTTGCCCTAGAAGTTCTCAAGTACTTTCCCTGACAGAAACAAATTTACTCTGCAATAATTTTGGAATGCAGTACATGAATCAAGGCCATCCAGAACTATTGCTGTGAATGCAATTCACCTTCACAATTTATAAAGACAATTTTTTTCCAGAACTGCCACTTTTGAAGGTAAATATGGTTAAGGCGAGAGTAACTAACCCAGTCAAACGGAACTAACAGGGAAATAAAACTCCTTTTTTTTTGTCACAGTTAATCATCTGGACTGCCTTAGCAGCCTGCCGACACATGAGCAGGAGAAGGCAATTCCACAGGGAACCCAGGCAACCTGCTAGGGCCACATGCCTGCCTTCTAGGTTGCTAAAATTATAAAAAAAATCTGTCTCTCCTTGGCAGGAGCTTACAGGAAGCCACTCTGATGTGAATGAGCACAAGTCTGCTATTAAGCTGCCTGCACAGGAACACCTGCCCAGGTGACACAACCTCAGAGATACACCCACCATATACAATGTGCACGTGAGCTCTGCCCGCATCGCCTCCCAGGGATGGATGCACAAGCTGCCTGTCCACAGCCTCTGTTCCTGGGATGTTTAGTTCCTGCACAGTGCTCAGGACACCTGGTGAGCAACTTTTGTCAAGATCAGCTGCATTTGTCAGCAGACTGATCTGTTCTACATATACGAAAGCCAATACATAAATTTTGTGGCTGGGCTTGGGCAAGGAGAGATGTCCTGGATGCCCATGCAGAAAGAAAAGATGTTCAGAAGTGTCTCTGTGGGAGCTGGAAGATGAGGATCCAAGTAAGGGCCTACAGCAAGTGTGAGGAGTAATGTCATGTGAGAGATCTGCCAAGAGGCTAGGGGCATCAAACAAAATTTCAGTCTGCCAGATGCTGGCAGACAAACTCTACTGAGTGCTTGGCAGAGACCTCACCTTGATCCTAGGTGCACTGTGCAAACTCCCCATATCAAAATAAAGTAACCCTGATAGTATATTTAAGAAAGAGGAGATGGATGCAGAGTTCTAATTTCTAGCCCAGAAGTCCTTTACTACAGAACTGGAGAGAAGAAATGCCGAGCAGCTCAGACAAGGGGGAGGGAGATCAGGTACCTGCAATATTGCCTGATCTTTAAGAAATATATTGCGGTCTGAGTGCAGTACCAAGTGTTATGTGTGCGCCAAAGTTTCACTATATTCTGAGCATCTGAGTCTCTTTCAGCCAAATTTTGAGAGGAGGTTGTGGTCTCAGAGGTTTCCATTAGCTTAACTGACCCAAGCACCAGAGAGGGGGCCGGAGCACCAATTAGTACTGCAGCCAAGAGAAAGACCGCAGCCCAGCTCAACCTGTTTTAGTCAATGGAGAATCCACAGGGCAAAGAGAAATGTTGCGTATACTATTAGGCACCAAAGTACCCACTGTAAGAAAAAATCCACGGGAAACAAGATTTCATCGGCTCTGAACTTTAATAAGTTACCTGTTTTTTTGTGACCTTAAACAATACTTCTTAATTAATCAGTATCTTTTTGTGCCCAAGACACAATAGAAATGATTTTTCTATTACAGCGACCCCTTCACTTGACAGTCAGGTACAAGCTAGAAAATAAGAGATCATAAACAATACTTGTCATCAAGGCAAAGTTTCAGCTGTCATAAACAATGTATTAAAAAATCAGGCTATGACAGCCTGGGACACAAGCATGACAAAGCACAGACTGAGACAGGAGAAAGCAAATGGCTGGCAGCATAGCCCTCCTCAGCTGGAATTGCCCAATTTCTAGTGTTAATCTGCAAACTAAGCAGGTACTTGTGTTGCAAAACACACAGATATGGTTTAAAAGCCTGAGCTCCAAACAAACTACTCTTACGCTGTACCTATACGCTGTACCTAAACAGAGGCAGAACAGGAGCCAGCAAAGGGCCATGCTTTGCTTCAGTTAGCGGCATGAGGTACTGGAAACAAAATTTCCTTGCAGTGTACTGTTGATCACTACAGGGACTTCTGCTCAGCCTCAGAAACAATCTAGAAGCTGGAGTTTTCTCCACAGCATTCTTGTTGAAATTTCCAGGAATGCAGGCGTCACTTCTTCCACAGCAAAATACAATGGTATGCTGCCAGTCTGACATCATCTCTATGGACATCTGGAGTCATCAGCCTGGAAAGCATGTGTTGGGGCTCTCCTTAGCTGTCTAAAGCCTTTCCTCTGCTCAGGGCCTCCTCCCTGACTTCAGCACACTCCATCAAGCTGCAAGCACCACTGCTGGTGGTATACCTGCCAGCATCTGCTTGCGCTGTTTACAGAGCAAAGTCCCTTGCAGTCTTTCTACCCTAATCCTCCAGCCTCCAGCAGGTCCCCTCCCTCTAGGACTAACAGACTTCTGTGCAAAGCACCAGTCCAGCAGCTGCGGAGTAAGTTTAGCAACCAGTTGGGAATAAGTCTGTCCCAGTCCACGTTACTCAGAAGCTATTCCCGATGGGAAAGTTCCCAACCTACTGGATTGGATGTGTGTGGTCCAGGAGGTTGGACGAGATGACTTCCAGAGGTCCCTTCCAGCCCACGCGCCTCTACCAGTCTGAAAACTTCAGGAAATGCTGACTCTCACCAAAACACAATAGCAGAAATCCCCCAGGAGTTATTTTATATGGTATTTCCAAGCTGGCAAAAACTCTAGTACAGACGAGCACACCAGCAAGGAACTTGTTCTGCTGGTTAGGTGTTGGTGTATTTATAGCTGCACCTTCATAAGGAAGCTGCAGCTTTATCAGCAGGCCTGAAAATAGCCCCATCGACACACCAAGGAGTTGTGTAACACACGGACCTCAGTTTCTCAGGCCAAGACAGAAGTCCCGTCTTAAAGATACATCTTGTAAAGAAAGGAAATGTAGTTTGGTTCTTGATTTTTTTTCATGACTTGGTAAATATGAATTTTTAAATACCATTTCAGAATTGGATGTTGTCATCCAACAGACTTGGACAATCCAGAGAGAGGGTTTAGGAAGAGTGTTTTATTTTGAAGTGCTTAAAAAAACAGAAGTTGTAAGAATGAGCAGTTCTACTGTCAGAAAACAATGCTATTCAGAGTAATTTCAGATAATTAAAGAACCATCAAGCTGTTACTTGTGTCATTCTCTTCCAAGACGTCTATCAGTGGACAAGACAGGCATCCAATGCATTGCCACTTACTGGTCCTCCAAAGACAAGCAAGATGCAGTCCTGCATTCTCCTCAGAGAAGTATGGGTGCTTCTGACAGTGACGTGTTACAAACTCCTGTAAGAGTAACAAAGCCGGATGACTGCTTGGTTTTGTGTTCTCTCATGGACACACAGGATGAGTTGCCATTTCAGACAGCACTATAAACTCTTAGCATGAACAACAGCTGACATTTGCACTACTCAGGTTTATTCTGGCTCCAAGCGCAAGTTCCAGTGGAATCAATCTTAATTTTTTTTTTTTTTTCATTTTTGCTTATGCTAAATGTTTGCACTGGCACAGCCGTGCACAACAGCTAAAACTGAGGATCAGTCATAATGTAAATCAAGCTATAGAAATGATTACTTGGAAATGCCAACAGCAGACTGCTGAGCCTAACAGAGGTGTGCCCCTGTGGGCTTTTCCAGCTCCTTTCCTGTCTTTTATCCAATAGGTTTCCACAGCCCATTAACTTTTAAAGCTTGGTGTGAAGGGTGAAAGAGAGTAATGGAAATCTCTTCCTTATGGCTAATGCTGAGCCCCTGAGAGAGTCCACTGAACTTGTCGTGTTATTTGGAAATGTAAACGCTTTGGAGAACTAGATCTTGACCCTGGAAGCAAATGTAAGTATCTGGAGCTTCCCAGACCCTAGGATGCAACAAGACCTACTGCAAGAATTCATGTTACTCATCTTCCTACAGTTTAATGGAAAAGAGGAATGACTGTCAAAGGTTAGTATTATTTTTTTGTTTAGAAAAACATAATCAAATTGAGATGCAAGGTTTTTCAGGTGATTATCAAAACATGCAAGTAATTCTGACAAAACAACTGTAGTCAAGACGGCTTAGAAGAATTTCCCACTGCAATACTGCAATATACAACATATTTCTTTTCTGGAAAAGCATAAAGACTGATATTTAAAAAAAAAAAAAAAAAGAAAAAGCACAGCAAAACTAACAAACCAGTACAGTCAAATGCAGAACTAAATAATCAAAAAAATATTTAGCTCTGTCCTAAACAGGAAAAAAAAGTAAATAATGATCTACTAATTTTTAAAAGTACAGCTAGTGCACTGTCTTACTGTCAAACCTAAAATGAGTCCTATTTCATACCCTGTGAACCTGTTAGGATCTTCCTTACCTGATAAGCTAAATTACTTACTAGTATTCTTGAATCCATTTGAATATCACTGTCACTTGAGAACAGAACATAACATATGGGGAAACAGTGCCTCAGAATAAGAAACATGGAACACATCAACTGAATGTTCCTTCTCTTTTTCCTCATATTAGTGATAGCTGTACTGAACAAAAACTTCACAAACTTTCCAAATCACTGAGTTGCAAGCAGCTATGTCAGCCGATTCTTGGATCAGCTCCTTCCGGCTGTACTGGAGAACGAGCCAGCGAAGAAAGGGGAAAGGAAAATAGCAAGTTGCAAAATCCCTTAGATTTCGTAGTGGAGGAATGAACTGACATTTCCATGGTTTATGATTACACAGCTTCAGAAACGAATCATAACTCACTGAACTAGGTCCTAGGATTTTTCTGTATCATGTGACTGCCAACACTCCTCACATGCTAAAAACTTCCAAACTGGTTTGTTAAATTTCTGATTTCTTGAAACTAAGCAAAGCAGCAAATTCCAAAGAAAAAAAAAAAATAAAAATCAAAGCCTGGTACAATCTCAGCCGAAGTGTTAGTTTCTATAGAAACAAATGGCTGCTTTATTGACTTTGTTACTCAACTTTCAGCAGATTGAGATGTAAATTTGCTAAAACCGTCTCCATTTGCAAGGTATGTTCTCTTGGAACAGAACACTTCAACCCTGCCCGGGAGGAGGGCGCGCAGCCAGATCGAGCCCTTCATGGGCTTACGGGATAACTTTTTAGTCCGCTACACCCTGCAAAGGGGCGGCGAACTCGGGCCGCCGGAGGGAAGCCTGACTGGGCTGCCGTGACTACGAGTTACAAGGCGGGCAGGCGGCCGCGGGGGGCCAGTACCGCAGGTCGTCGGGTTCAAGACGCCTGCGGCCACGCCTGCCCCGGGACGATCCCCACCGGGGCCGGGCACGGCCTCGCCCCATCCCCGCTCACCCCCGCAGGCCGCCTCGCAGCGCCCCGGCGCCACCACAGGCCGGCGGGGCAGGCCGAGGCGCTGCTGCCCGCGCCGAGAGCCGGGCCAGCCGCCTCGGAGCCGCCCCAGCCGCCGGGAACCAGCGCCGCCCAGGCCCCGGAACGGTGGGGAACAGGAGATCCCGCCTGTCGCCTCGGGGAGACCCGCGCGCGCCGCCCCGCCCCCACCCGCCCTCTCGGAGGAGGAGAAGGGGGAGTGGGGGGAGCACGTAATCCCGTACGTCCCCTGCGCCATGACGTCACCGCGCTCGGCGAGGGGCCCTCCCCGGGCCAATCGTCTTCGCGCTTAGTGTGGGGGCGGCGCGGCGCGGCGCGCGCGCCAGTCAGCGCGAGTCTTGCTAGGGCGGGCGCGCGCCGCCGCCCCGCCCCTCCCCGCCGCGGCGCACGGAGGGAGGGGAGGGAGGGAGAAGGGCCCGCTGGAAGTTAAGATGGCGGCGCGTGCGTGAGCGCGGTGCGGGCCGAGCCTTCCTCCCGGCGCCGGATCGTGGCGGGCTCTCTCTCTTTCTCTTCTTCCTCGCGCCCCCGCCCCGCGGCGGGTGAAGCCGAGGGCTCCGCGGGCGGCCGCGAGCGGCCCCCGGGGGAGGGAAGGGAGGGGCGGAGGCCGAGCGTCCCCCGCTCTCCCCCCCACCCCCCCGCCCCCATTGTGTGCCCGGCCCCCGCCCGCCTCCCTCCCTCCCTCCCTCCCTCCGCCGGGGGCGGCCGCGGCGCGGAACATGACCTCGATCCACTTCGTGGTGCACCCGCTGCCGGGCACCGAGGACCAGCTCAATGACCGGTGAGGGGCGGAGGGAGGGGCCGGCGCGGCTCGGCCCCCTCGGGGGGAGGGGAGGGAACCGGGGGCCGTGACCTTCGGCGGGGCCACCCGGGGGTCCCGGTGCGAGATGGATCGGGGGGGACAATGGGGTGTGCGGGAGCGACGGGAGCGGGGAGAGAGGCGGCGCGGCGGGGCTGTCACACGCGGCCGCCCCGCCGCACGGGTTGCGCTTTGCGATGAGAAAGGAGGCCCCGTGTCCGGGGGGGGAACGGTGGCGAGCACGGCAGCACCGTCACTTTAGAACCTCGTGGGGAGCTTTAGCTTGGGCTAAAGGGAGAGATTGCAGGCTGGGGGGATATTGGAGTGCTTGGGAGAAAATAAATCTGCCAGTCGGATTTTATTTGCTGCTTGATGTGTATTTGACAGCACTTGGTGTGGCTGTCAGGTATTTCTTCTGTAGTAATCATAGTGTGTATTATGTCTTGTAAATTTTACTTCTTTTATATAGAAAATCTTCAGAAACATGTAACTTTTCGTCTTGAATTTCTTATATGTTTATGTGGGACTAAATCGAGATCTTTCAGTCATCACTGGATATAAACTAGCATTTTTATGTGCTATAGATAAATATTATTTAATTTTTATAAATAGTGTTGAAATATGAGCTATTAGTTATATTCTTTTGGTTTTGATCTTTCCAGGCTTTGGAGTAGGCCAGGGTCCAGCTCACTTCCGCTATTGTTTGTAGCTAGGTCACTTTTCCTAGTCCCATCTTTGCGGAGATGCCTCTGCTAAAACAGCTGAGGTTTGAGGAATTGTGGTGAGGAAAATAGGTCATTGCAAAGATAAAATTTCTCCCAAACTGCATCATCCCTGCACTTAAACAGGGAAAAGAAACTTCTAAATGATAAAATAGATTTGAAAGGTGAAGTGTGTCAGTGTAGAGTATATTTTTTTACTTAACTGAATAATTCATTTTACAGGATCCTGCTTCCTAGGAGGCCTACCCATTCCTAAGGGATTGTTTGATTTTCTCCACTGTAATACATTCAGATTTGGCATACATCTTCCTTTAGAGTGACAAACTCTTGAGAAGTGATGCTGTACCAGGAATTCTTCTGCTTCTTCATTGTACTGTTTTGATTTAGGCTAAAATATAGGACTTTGAACTTGAAAGGACCCCAGTGGTTTTTCTTTTTGTGTTTTAGTGTTGATAGGCCCTGAGAAAAACATTTATCATGTAATTATCACACTTTGCTCTGAGCAAGACAGCTTACCTGTTTTTTTTTTTTTTTTTTAGTGTCGCCTGATTTGTTGACTTAATGTGATGGCCCTTCAGTCTTCATAATGCTTCCAAATTTTTCTTTTTTTTTTCCCCTTACTTTCTTCTACCCCTGCTCCCCCGTCCCCCCTCTTTTTACTGCTGCAGCAGCTCTTTCAACTTCATTTGATACAGGAAGCTTTATAATATGTGGTAATTAATAGATGGAGAAGGCTGCAGAAGTGCTGTTAAGTTGTGACTTATTCTGAAAAATCAAGTGGCTCCTTGATCTGAGCTGCAAGTCATAAATTTCCACTTCATAAATATAATTTTACTAGAAGTGTGGTAGCTGTGTATCAGAACTTGTAATGCAGTGAAATCAGCATGATTCATAAATACAGTTGAGGCACACACATATGTGCTGGAAATGTCAGTTCAATTTTATCAGTAGCATTGCTACTTATTACTGTTCTGTCAGTGTAGATCAGGATCTAGATAGCTTAATAAATTCTTATGAACATTCATATGGAAGTTAGGGTCTTGGAAAGTTTCCTGTCTCTGTTTCCCCTCATCACACTTTATAGGCTTTTCTGAGGCTGCACTGCAGATGATGGTCAGTAGCCCAAGTTAGTTTTTTTCTGTCTTTATTCTGAATGATAATTGCTTCTCAGAATCTGATTTTGGGACGATAATTCTGCATTATGTGCTTTCGTTTGTAGTGTATGTAGAACATGATCAATGGTATTGCTTTCAGTAATGGATCCGTGTTCTGCATCTAAGGAATAATCACATTTTAAAACACAGGGGATTTATTGGTGCAATCCCTTTGTGTTCAGGATACATGACAGTTTTGAAATTTTATTCTAAAGTATTCGATGCATTGTGCTGTATAATCAGTGTAGATGTGTGAAGGGGGTGAAGCGTGTTTGGAAAACATTCTCCTGAAGTATTACTCTGTTCTTAAGCAGTCTTCAAAATGTGAGGAAGCGGAGGGGGGGGGCGGTGCATTCAGTTTGGTTTCGTGCAGTTTGTGTCTCTCAGTTCTTATTAGATTTTCTCTGTAGTTTGTTATCCCTGTTCTTCCTGTAGCAACTCAGAGAATGGTAAAATGCTTTGAAAGAAAAAGTAACTGTAGAACCACAAACAATTGTGAAGACACCTGAGCAAACCTACTCATCATCTGCAATTACTTCTTCACTCGTGTTTTTTAAAATACTAGTTAATATTGTACCTTAATGGTGGTTATTAGACCTCTCTCAAATCTGTTGAAGCAGTCTTGGCTTGTTCATGGTATTCACTCAGATGCCTGGAAACTAGTTGTGGTGAAGAAGGCTTGTAGAGGAGAAGGTTTTATTTAGTTTTGCAGTTGTGTTAAGATTAATTTTTTTTTTTTAAATGGATAGTAAGCAAAGCTTTTTTTTAGGATGAATTGAGGTAATTAAGCTTACTGGAGAAAGCTGATTTAGGAAGATGGGCAACTTGGATTTTTTCCCCAAGTGATTTGTTCTCTGCAAACTAAATATGAAAAGTTTAATGGGAGAAATATGAGGTATGGCCTGCAGTTTGAGGAACAGCTCCATAAAGTATTTGGAATGTAAATAACGGCTTTAATCTTTGAAAGAGAGATGCCTAACTTCCGGTACAGTGGATGTAAGATTTATTTTGTTGGTTATCCACCTGTTTCACGTATGTTTCAGGGTTAGACACTTTGTGAAGGATGTTTGACACAAAATTTCATAGATAAGTCAATCTTAGTAAATTCTTAGTGTATTTCTTCATTTTATGTTGGGTCAGGAAGTGGGTGTAACCATGACAAATAACCATTTCTTGCCTGTTTTGAAACCTTCCAGTTTAACTTGTGGCTCTGTAGAATGGGAAGGGGAGGGTTCCTTCACCTTATGAGGTTGGCTTTCCACGCATGAACAGGGACAGGATTCATCTCAAGGCTTTGCCTTTGTGTTTACCTTATACTAAGAAAATATTTGTCAGCTAAGCCACTTAAGTCCTAGCATAGGGTAAGTGTAATGATTGAAGTGGTCATTGATGCAATGTCAGTGTGCTTTCTTCTTTCCTCTTGAAGATGAGATGTACTGAATTTGGTTAAATAGAGCATATTCTGAATTTAAGATGAGTGTTAAGAAGTGGTTAAGCTCTTTGAAACAAGTAATGTCACTGAGAAAAATTCATTCCAAGCTTCAGTGAGCATGTAGGGTCAGTTTTGAGGAAAGAAAGGATTGTCTTGCTGTTATGTGAGTTTGTTTTTCCCTTAATAATATAATCAATGCTTTTTTCTGTTATTTGTATATTACTTACTTTAGGCCATACCTGAACTGAAAGTTTCACTAGTGAACTTCACATTTCCTGCATTGTTTACACCCTCTAATAATTAATCAGTTTCTGTGGAAAAAGCACATAGTAAGAACATACCCTTCTAATCTGTGCCTGTGCATCTTGTAGTTTATGTACATGAAAACATCATTTCAGGGTAACAAGCAGGTTATCAGTGGGCATGTGGGCTGCTGCTCTGGCAGATTTTCTTGCCTCCCCTTTGCATTTACTGATGAGCAAATCTGTTAAAAATCCCAAGCAGATATTGCTGGATGGAGCTGGCGTAGGGTGTGGTGTGATTCTGTGCAGGCAGCCAGCAGGGATGTGGAGCTGGTGTCCTGGCCCCACATGTCTGCAGGAGCTAAGCATGGAGAGGGAGAGGGAGAGAGTGCTCCTAGTAACACAAGTGTTTGTTTAGCCCTGAACTTTCCCTTTGATGTCCCCAGGCATGCTGGGAGAGTACCTGTCCGCTTACGGAAGGGAAGGCAGCCTTAGCGTCAACTTCCCGGCTGTTATTCAGGTGTAATCTGCATTGCTGCTCAAAGTTGAGGGGACAGAAGGGACTAGCTGGCTTGTTCTTAAATAGAAAACCTACAAGTTGTGTGCAGATAATATAGTGCTTCTTTTAGCTCAAGTGATTTATTTTGGTGTGCTTTAAACTGTTTCCTAATCTACTTTAGCAAATGTGAAGTTAGCCTGCCTCAAACAGGAATAGATGGTTTAATTACAGGGAGACCATTGCTGATGTAGTACTTTAATCCTTGATTTACACTTACTTGATGAGACTTTATAATGGGACAAGCCCTGACTTTGTTTTTAGGAGTAGTTTCTTGAAAACATAATAAAATCTAAATTGGCTTCTTTGAGAAGAGAGTGAGGAAATGACATGACTGTCGTGACATTATCATCATCATCATCATCATCAGGCTCTTAATTGGAAACACTTTTTTTTTTAAGAATATAATGGTTTAGCTGTGTCAAAAGGCTTGCACTACCTCTATGGGTATGCAGACCCTTACAGGATTCATAAGTTGAGAAGCAGTGCATTAAGATTTGATCTTATTTTGGTAATATTGTTTAAGGATGGTAGTTTGGGAAGTTGAACATTGGTGCTTAGGTAGAAGCATCATTTCATATCTGGTTAAATGTGAAAGGCTACTTACACATAGGCAAATAGACCAGGCCTTTTTGGACTTTGCTCTGCCAGGGTCCTCTTCTGGTTACAGTTGTTTGCTATGTTGCAGACACTGTTTTTTAGAGACAGTAGATCTAAGTGTCTGTGAATGTTGTTGCTGAAACTTTCCTGAGATGTTATAAGTCAAAGTAATTTTTCCCTTCTGAGGGGTGTGTGTGTGTTTGTTTTCCCACTTCTTACCTTGCACTAATTTTTAAGTGTCTGATAGCACAGTGAATTGACTTAATTTGCTAAAATGAATCAAAGCTTACCCTAGTAAAGTGAAGTAAATACATTTTTGTGGATTAGGAAGTTGATCTGGTTCGTCTCCTGGTTGAGTGAGCATCAGTGTAGATGGATTAAAAGGGGGTTATTTTGAAAAGTGCTGCAGGAGGGGGAGTTGGGAGTGAAGAACGGGGAAGAGGAAGCAGGGTTGAGTTCCTTCCATTTTGAAAGCAGCACATTTATTTTGGGTACTGTAATGTGAAACTGTACTGTGAATGTAATCCAGGCTGAGAGTAGTTGTGCCCTGTCACAAGGAATTTAGTAAAATAGTAGTTCAGCCACATATTTAAAGGTTGGCAATGCGAGCCAGAGCTGCCAGAAAACAACTTTTTAATTCTAAGAAAAGTAAGTTTATCAATGACACCTATGTGCTAGTTCTTGGTAAAAGCTAAAGTATATAATCAATGCTTTTAAGGTCATTTTGGTATAGTGAGTATGTATTTATTAAATGTTATAGTTGCTAAGTAGGATACTTTTATAAAAGATATTTGTCAAATATTTGTAAGTAAACTCTGAAATAGTTGTAAAGGGTAAGACACTTTTTTCTTAAACTATCTAAAATTTAAGTAGATAACTGTTCTGCAAGCCATTACATTTGTGTGAAAAATAAATGAACACTAGAGAAAAACAGCCAAGGTGTACCTAAGTGTGGCAAGCTCTGCAGGGTGTTGCAGCTGCCTTCTTACAGTTACACATGGTTAATTGTTCCTACACCTGGGTCGGGGCAATCCCTGGTTTCCATGCAAGATGGGGGATGATGTGATTGAGACCAACCCTGCAGAGAAGGACTTTGAGGTGCTGGTTGATGAGAAGCTTGACATGAGCCAGCAATGTGCGCTTGCAGCCCAGAAGGCCAACTGTATCCTGGGCCGCATCAAAAGAAGCATGGCCAGCAGGGTGCTGGAGGTGATTCTGCCCCTCTGTTCCTCTCTTGTGAGACCTCATCTGGAGTATTGTGTCCTGTTCTGGAATCCTCAACATAAGAAAGATATGGAACTGTTGGAACAGGCCCAGAGTAGGGCTACAAAGATCATCAGAGCGCTGGAGCACCTCTGTTATGAGGACAGGCTGAGAAGGATGCTGTTGTTCACAGCCTGGAGAAGAGAAGGCTCTGAGGAGATCTTATAGCAACCTTCCAGTACCTGAAGGGGCTCCAAGAAAGCTGGGAAGGGACTGTTTACAAAGGTTTGTGGGGATAGGACGAGGGGGAAGGGGTATAAACTGGAGAGGGGCATAAACTGGAGAGGGGCAGATTTAGACCAGACATTAAGAAGAATTTCTTCACCATGAGAATGGTGAGGCACTGGCACAGGTTGCCCAGGCAAGTTGTAGATGTCCCGTCCCTGGAGGTGTTCAGGACCACATTGGATGGGGCCTTGGGCAGCCTGATCTAGTAGGAGGTGTCCCTGCCCATGGCAGGGGGGGTTGGAGCTAGATGATCTCTAAGGTCATCTTTAAATACTATTACTTAAATGAAATAGGCAGTAATATGTATTTGAAAATTACATAAAGGAGGAGGAGGGATTTCAAGGTACTTTTTGTTGTAGTGATTACACTAGCAGCAATCTAGGTAGTTAAATTTGTAAGATGCTCCTTGTAAAAGCTGCAGTTTTGTTTTTCCCTGCATGAACTTGAGTGCAACTTATGCAGAAGAAAACCATTTACAAAAACTGCTTGTGCTTTCAGTTGCACAAACTTTTTTTAATCCAGTGAAGTTTGATAAGGATTTGAGTCTTGCTAACAACTTCAGATAGAAGACTGCAGTAGTTGGCATTTGTATAGGGCCCAGAGAAAACATGGGAACAAGGCCTAGTTGAAGTGAACAGAGGATTTTAAGTTGGGAGGAAGGATTAGGAGAAAAAATAATGAAGTAAGTGTGCAAATGTGATTTTCAAGGTACACACGTATCTTGTCCAAGACTGTAAGCCTGTCAGTTTAATTGAGGATGGTCACAGCCCATTAGTCCACCACAGCAACAATTATCCAGGTTTCAGATCTTAATTATTTTGCCTTTCTGGCATAGAAATATTTTGACAATAGACTCTCTGCTCTACTTCTCCTCCAAGGAAAAGTAGCAATTTTGTTTCAAGTTGAAGAGCTTTTTGTTACATTTAAAAGACAATGTGTACTGCCTCACTGATACAAAGGAATGAAGTTGTCTATTCGGAACACCTCCTGCTTGAAAGTGAGCAGAAAGGCCTGAGGTAGGCACACTGGTCATCTACATTTATGTGAAACTGCCAGTTTGGTTCCAGCTGAGGAGTGATGTAACTATTGAATTTGCTGCCTTTGAAAATTTTGTCTTACTCTGACAAGTCTCACTGCTACTGCCAGCACTTGTCAGGGGAACTTCTCATGGTAAATATGCTTCACCCTGTCTTTCAGCAAGTCTTAGCTACTGTGCTTTAAAGTGCAGTGTACCAGTCTGCATTGGTGCAGAAAGGTTTTGCGGTATTTTTGCCACCTTTTGTAGCATCTCCTTGTGATTATTTTGTTGCAGTTCTAAAAATGATCTTTAACATAGGACCTTATGGCAAATTTGTCTCATTGGCTAGTATTTGTAATCCCAAAGCTGCTGGCATTATACTGTAAAATGTCTCTTAGCAGTTTCTCAAATTGTTTATGTCTATGATGGAGATTAAATGTGTATTTTCTGTAATTTTGTTTCGGACAACTTTTCTTGATTTAACTAGTTATTACCTTTTATCAGAAAAGATGTCCCAAAGTAGCTTTGGTCCCTCTTGTTTCTGTTTCAATTTTACATTGTGGTGTTTTATTAAAGAATGCAGAATAAAAAAGATTTGAAAACCTTCACATGATTAGTACTACTTTGGACATTAACTGTGTTGGAACTTCTAACTACTGTTGTTTTATTGCCAGCCATGAGGTCTGCCAATTTAATTTGTGACAAAGATGGTTTAACTCAACAGATGCAAGCATGAAGGCTACTGCAGACTTCGGTAATCTTATGAAATTTGTCTTCAGCAAAAAAAAAAGACACAACCACAAACTCTACTTTCAAGGGCGTGTGTTTATTATTTGTTTGAGTTTTTTTGCTTTTTAGTGAGAGTAATCAGTGTTGTGGGCAGCTGGGAATATCTTGAGTAACCTAGGTTAATTATACCCATGCAGCTGTAGTTTGTCTGCTCATTAGAAAACAGCCCAGAAAGAGACTGTGCACCAAACACAGGGTTTGATGGTGTTACTTTCTGCAGCACGTGTGCCGTCATATCTGGATGCTAATTTTTGTCTTTTTTTATGCAGCGTAGAAATAGTAGCTGCCTAGTTTAAGCCAGCCAGTGTTAAAACAGCATTAAAAAAATTTGCTTACAATCTTTCATTATGCTTCATCCTCGATTCTCCATTAGGTTTCCTTTTCCTCAAACTCGCCTTTTTCACCTTTGGGGTAGATTATCTGTTTATCTACATAGATAGTTCTGATACCATGAGATGGATGTTGATTGGGATCTCTGGATTCTACTAAAAATTGTAATTTTACTATAGAGTTTGTAGTAGGGAGCCTGGCTTTGGCTGGATATGGACAAATGTTTGTGCTATAGCATTTTACCAAAAACTCAACTGGAAAATAATTACTCGTGTGAATGCAGTTGAATGAGAGCTGTAGGCCTTACTCTGGTGTCACTATCATTGGGGCTTGTCACTTTCTTCAGTAAGTGTGATATGGTTTTAATTTCTCGTTCATTTTGCAAAGTTAACTTTCTTCAGTGTGTTTCTCAGTGTTTGTTCTTTCATTTATGGTGTAAAGTTTTGCTATTCTCTATCCTGAAAATTATCAGAGATGTTATCTTTTTTTCTTTCTAGTACATGTATCAAGAACCATTCTTCTGAAGAGGTTTTATGGTTTTTAGTCAATTTTATATTGTTTTATTTTTTAATATAATTAATTGAGTTATTGTTTTGTGATCTATAATGAAGATGTTTTTCTTAGGTTGTTCAAACTCTTCTCTTCAGCTTTGACCATGCTTAGTCCGTGACAGCACTTTTCCTTCTCTCTCTTTTTAAGTTTTTATTTTCCTTTTTAAAGGCATTATTTACACAATTTGCTGACTTTGGCAAAATGTGTCTGTCTATGGAGCAAGGATTTAAAGGTACATAATAAAATGTTCCAGTGATTGTAGCATCTTGTTGCTGTGGGGCAGATTGAGTAAGCAGAATGTAATCTGGCTGGGATTGCCCTGCTCTCCATGGAAAGGCGTGGGGGGATAACAGACTGTTTGCTGGAACTGCCAAAGCTTTGTTTCTTCCACTTGTGGTGCAGAATCTGTACCTGGCAAGCTTGTTACCTGAAATAGTATCGCCATAGGCAAAATGTGAAGCAGGAAGTATGCAAGGTGCTGAGTTTTCCTAAAAGAACCAAAATACTGTTTTCACTGAGGGGAATCACCTGGAGTATTGTGGCTGTAGTACAAACAGATGGAAAAGAGAGAATCTGTTTTTTGGTAATGCAGAAAACTATTGTGGTGAGCTGTGCTCCTGAAAGGCTGGGGTTTTTTGAGTTATTTTGCCTGCAGTGTGCATCTGACAAAGTGATTTGGCTGCTTGTTTTTCTGGCGTGGTGCTTGCTCTCTACTTCCTTTGCCAGGTCTCATTCCATTCCTATCTAAATCAAAGATGCAGTGAGAGGAAGGGTTTAAAGATGTGGAAGATGGTGCAGTGTGAGGAGGGGAGTTTATGGTATTTTAAAGGGTTTTTTTTTAACAAGTTTGCAGAAGTGACAGGCAGATACTACTGTGATGATTGAGTTTTTGTTGAAGACTTCAAGCCTTGGAATGGGAAGAATTGGCAAGTAAAGGACGGGACATGTTCAGCGATCTTTCCCTGTTGCTAAAACTAATTCAGCATGTGAATAAGCACACTAGATGTTACTGAAAAGCAATCAGAATTCAGTAACTTGTTTGTGCTTTGTGTCTTTGTGTGCAAGTTATTTTATTAAAAATAAAGTGTTGAATAATGTGATAATTCTTACTTTTAAAATTATTTTTGTAGTACTTGAATGCTCTGATCAAAGGCCATTTTCCAGCTTTGGACGTAGTGGTCATGGCTTCCAGAAGCTTTGAGATAAAACAAGAGGGAGAATGGTGGACAGATTATGATTTGAGTTCCCATAGTAGACTCAGCTGGGACCAGAACCTGGCTCTCCTGGCTTTAGGCTGGTGTGCTAGTAAATACATAACCTCCCTGGTGGCTCGTAATTATCTCTTGAAGGAGCTTTAACAATCCGTCACTCTGGGACACAAAGTTTTTAAGATTTTACAATGACTGGGCTTTTATTTTGATAGGATTATTTTTAGTGGAATCACTAGAGCCAATACTGACAGTAAAAAATGGGATTTTTTTCCCCCCCTTTGTCTAAATGTGTTTTTTTAAGTTTCACGTGTTTTAGTCAAACAAGCGTACAGCTTCCTAGGTACATTTGGTAGGTAGCGTTCACATGTTGCTCAACATGGTAATATCGACTCACCTTATTTCATGTGAGTATTTTTCAGGTATCCTTGAAGATGACCATGGGCTTCTAACTTTTCGTTATACACAATCATGGAAGGATATACTTACTGAAATGGTGGATAGCTAAATAGCTTACAAGTTTCATTGTTGTAGGATTTGGAACTCCTACTCAGCTGAGTTGATTGATACAATTGTTTAGCTTTTAGTGGTCTTCTAGCTGAAGAATTAGCTTCCTGCTAAATATTAAGCAAAGATTCTTTGTGGCTACCAGTGCTTCATGTGATTGAACACAATCTAGGAACACAGAATGGTGGCTTGATGCATTCTACACCAGGCAGAGTTCTGTCTTGTGACCTATGTTTCGGAGTCTGCTGTTACAGAATAACATTCGGTTGAGGCCAACTCCTTCTCCTGTAGTGTACTTTTATTTTTTTCCCACACAACCACCACTAGGCATCTAGGCAACCTGTAGCTGTAGATGGACTTTACTAACAAATCCCCTGGATATCACGCTAAATAATCTGTGTAGGTGCGCTGTAACTGCTATGCGCTAGTCCTGACAGACTAGCGTCTGTCCCATCGTCGTCCCATTTGTGATTTCCTTCTGTTTATATTCAGACTTTTCATATAACTTTATTATGGAAGAGGGGTCATGTTGTGTCATAGCTATTTTAGGATTGGATGTGTTTTTATTTAATGTATGTTCATATCTCTCTTATACTGGGAAGCCCAGAATTGGACACAGGACTCCAGGCTTGGCCTCACCAGTGATGAGTAAATGGAAGGATCAGTTACCTTGACCTGCTGGCAATGCTCTGTCTGATGCAGCCCAGGACACCATCCTCCTTTGCTGCAAGGTGTGCTGACTCATATTCAAGCTGAAGTCCGCTAGGACTCCCAGGTTCTTTTCTGCGGAGCTGCTTTCCAACTGGGCATCCCCGGCATTTACTGGTGCATGGGGTTCCTCCTCCTCCAGTGCAGGACTTTGGTGCTTCCCTTCACTGAACATCAGGAGGTTGCTGTTCTCAGGATGGCAGCATGACTGGCGTATCTGTCACTCCTCCTAGCTTGGTGCCATCAGCAGGCTTGCTGGAAGTATGCTCTGCTGCCTCATGCAGATCATTAATGAAGGTGGTGTTGAACAGGGTGGGGTCTGGTGCTGACCACTAGGTACAATGCCAGTCACTGGCCTCCAACGAGGCTTCATGCCACTGATCACCACGCTCTGGGGTCAGTCATTTGGCCGGTGTTCAGTTCACATCACTGTCTGCTAATGCATTCGTACTTCACGAGCTTCTCTGTGGGGATCTTACAGAAGACAGTATCAAAAGTCTTCATTAAAGTCTAGGCAGACAATATTTATGGTTCCCCTTAGTTCTCCGATATGGTGATATGAAATCTGCCTTGCTTTCTTAAAACCAGAATTGAAATATATGCTTACCCTCTCTGTAGGGTGAAGATGGGTAACTTGTCTTACCTGCCTATGAAGTATATGTTGAATTCTGAATATTAGATATGGGTGGGTATCTGTCTTTAATCTTCTGAGGTTGTTGCTACTCTCCTGTCTTTGCTAATTTTTCTTGTCCTGCTTATTTTTTGTTGTGACCTAGCTTATGCCTAACTATAGATATAGGTCATTATCTATAACAGTGTTGTTAGATCATGAAGTAATAATGATTTGCTGTAAGGAGATTTACTTTGTGCAATCATTGTATTACCTGAAGATTTTTCAGTGATCTTGCTGAAAACAGTTTTCAGGAGATTAATTTGTTTGATGTTTGCCATATTAGCTTTGTACTAAAGCTTACTGATTAAGCACAGCATGTTACTGTTGTTCCAGAGAGGACTATTAAATGGACAGAACTACCAAACTGACGGCCGTACAATACAGAAAACAGAGTTTAGGAGCCACGTTCTATAAACCACGAAACATAAGAGTAGCTGTTACAGTCACACAATCTTATCTGACAGTCCATCTTGTGTTCCTCCTGTTTGTGGCGGTGACCAATGCTGGATGACAGAAGAGTGTTAGAATAGAGCAAACATACAGTGATGCTTTTCCAGCTTCTAACAATTTGCAGAGCTTTCCTGAGCAGTCGGTGGTGGCTTGATATGCAATAACTGTATATTCCTGGTTTATATTTCTTAGAATGGGGGGAGGACATGGTGTAAGTCATTGGTATACCTGCTTACTGACTGTGTGGAGCAGTAACTTTCGTTGTCATCTTGTTGTTTCAGTGTTCTGTGTATTATACTGTAAACACATTGTCCCACCCCACTGCTGAGTAGTATTGCTTACTGTGGAGTCTGTCATTTTGTTCTCACAGTTGTGATTTTTATTATTTCTACAGGCAATTTTATTCCTTGCTTTTATGTGATACTTCAGCATTTTTTTAATGGATGTCCACACACCCTTACTGCCCAGAATGACTTAATACTTAGAGTAGACCTTAATTTTCTTTTCCCCTTTTCCACCGTCCCATTGATAGCGAAGATGTTTTACACCCTTATTTCTTAATTTGTTCAGCTAGAAGAAAGATGTCTGGTACAGCAGTTTTGGAAGCCTGCCTCTTTGGAAAATGCTGTCTAAGGTTTGAAATGGTGATTTGAAGCAGGATCCTTTTGTAGGTTGTACTGTGGCATGGAAGATAGCTGAATGTGACTTTACATTGGTGTCTTCTGTCCAAGACATCTTAGCATCAGGAAGCAAAGATAAACGTACTTTGCTTAAGCTTCTCGTTTGTGTCAGTTTCTGCATTCCTGAGACTGTTTTCATGACACTGATAGGAACAGGAGTTGATTTCCACCTGATTCAAGACAGGCAAGTGTGATAGGGCTTTGATCTGGAGGCTTTGCAGCTCTGCTGGGATGGAACCTGTTAATGGGCCACACAGCTGCCTCCCTGGGTCTGGCTTGGTGTGGCCTGAGCACTTCAGGGTCTCAGCTGAGGGTTGGTGGTGGCATTTACTTTTTAAGTGTTGATAGATATGTTACCCAATACTGTTTTCCAGTGCTTGAGTTGATTTAGGTTTTCTTTTTTCCTGCTTGGGTATCTGCTTATTGCTAGCTTTCTCTTGGAAAGGGAAAACTGTATCTGTTCTTCTGTACTTTTTTCTCCTCGGGTGTGAAAGTCTCATGCATTTGTTGACTTGCAGACTTAATTGAAGTATGAAGCTCTCTTAGAGAGGCCTGATCACTTAGAAAAATATACCAGGGGTAAATTAGTTTTGTTCTTAACTGTCCTACTTGAAGTTGTTCACCCTACCAAGCTCTTGTTGTTATTTTTAAAAATGTACCTTTCCTTTTCCTTCTCTGCAACTCTTACCATCACTGTGTGGTTCTGAAATGAGGGAAGCTCTGTGGTGGGGCCCCTGCCTGATAGTTTAACTTTAGAGTGCACAAGTAACTATTTAAGGCTATTAAGGAGCAACTTCAGGAAAAATCCAAGATAAACTTCTGAATACTGTATCTAGGACTCTGTAGTGTTACTTACAGGGTACAGAAAGACTTCTTTCCAGAGACATGCGACCTGCAAACAATTTTATTTTGTACCTCTTTAATCTTTTGTTTGGATTGCTTCATTTAAGTGAATTTTACTGTGTATTCTTTAAAGACCTAGCTGACATTTAAAAATGTAGTCTAAAGTTGCAAAGAAAAATGACAAATAGCTTTCTTTATATTGTTACATGAATTAATCTCTGAGATGGCAGGGTTTGTTTTAGTAGTTCCAAATGAATGTGCTGGATAAACCGTTACTTAACCAAACCTGCAAAATGTCAGGTTAGGTATTGGCGCCTGTAAATACTGTTTCTGTTAAATATCAAGTTTTTTTTGAGGGGAAAGTTAGGTAAATCTTGCTACATGACATTCCTATTTACAGTGCACTGTGCTTTTCACGTTACTTGCCTGCTTGACAAGGTCTTGCAGATGTTGAGTGAGTGTGGATCATGTAGGTGGTGAGGTTTTGGGTTTTTTTTCCTTTTTTATTTTTGTAACTTTTAGTTTCCTAACACATGGGGGGAATGATGAACGTACATTCATTACCTATTCTAAAACCTTACAGCAGTACCACAGTTCTGCTTATGTCTTATGGTTTGATTGTTTGTTTGTCTGTCAACGGTTGCTGGCAGGATGGAAGTACTTGAAAAGGATAAATATTCCTGGAGGATGACTGGCAAGGTAGGACTGCTGCTGTCTGACTGCTGCAGTGAACATGCCATGGCGAATGTGTATTATAGAAGTCAGTAGAGTCTTTAAAAAAATTAATTCTCAGGCCAGCCTGCCTACTTTAAAACAGAAGATTTCCATTCTTACAACCTCATTAAAAGCACGAACTGTAAACCAGAATTTTGCTATTGTGGATGTAAGGACTTGTTTAAATAGGGTAAAGTTACTTTGAAATGTTCCAAAGTTCAGTATTTCTGTAAAACAGTATTTTGAAATAGAGTTTTTCTGTAACTCTCTTGCGTTTTCCAGCCTTCATTTTACAAAGCAAGATGTAGTGAAAGGATGGGTCCTCAGATAAATATCTCTAGAAATAGAAAGATACTTTGAGAGAAGAAATAGCTTGTGATAAGTAGGTGTCCCTTGTGAAGGCTGAGCTCCTGTAGTCCTGAACTGCGACCTCTTTGGTTGCTTAGTGTGAGCATAGTTCGCTCGTATTCTGCTAAGTTTGGAGAGACTAGAAATTGTAGAAATTAAATTGAAGCAGTCCTTAGTTAGCTTGGACAAACTCAGTTTTGTTTTCCCTACAGCTGTTTTTGCATGTATTTTCGTAGTAGGTATATTTAAAGAACACGTGTCTACACACAGAAACTGTCATCACTAAACTTCTTATTCAAAAGCATGGTGAGCTAGTGCATTTCCTCAAAAATAATTTTGTGAGCAAAATATATATTGCTTCTAACTTTGTCCTTTGAAATAGTTTAGTTGTCTTCAATGAAAGTTTTTTGAAGCTTCATCTGTCCAGGCATTTTTGTCGGAGATATGTGTTACCACAGAAAGGTCTCAGTGGAAGAGTTTGCCTTCCTTAAAGATAATTGATTAAATCATCTCTTCTTCCCATGCAACATCAGTTAAAATGATTGAATCATATTATTAAAATTAACCTGATCTTAAATATGTATTTGTTTTTTTTCTTCAGAGGGTTGATAGTACGATACCACGCAACTGTGCAAGCAGAAATGTTCCTGTTGCTGCAGGAAATGTTTTTATGAAATTATTTAGAGCTTTTATTTGCACAAACATATTTTCGATACAGAATATGCAAACACGTCTTTACTCTTTTTCTGTTGATTTAATTTGTGACTGATGTTCACAGGAATGCTGGTGGCAGCACAAGGAAAGGGAAGAGTGGGGGTAGAACCAGCAGCCCAGCAGGGACGTGGCGCTGGGGAACTATTTCTTTTTCAGTGGTGGTGTTCTGTGTCAAATTCAAGTCCTCATGGATCTCTAAGCTTATTAGGCAGCACTTGGTAATTTTAGGATTACAACAGTTGCATACAACGTAATTGGGAGCTGAGACAGTTTTAACCTTTTTTTTTCTTTCTTTTTTCTGCAGGAGAGTTTAGTACTTCCAACTTCATCACTTGCATCCTTCTGTGTGCTGTCCCCTTAAATGTTGACAGCAGCCTCTTTTCACTAAGCTTAGATGTCTTTTGACCTATGCTTGTTACAGATGGACCTGCTCTCTTAAGATTGGTGTTACTAATAGAGTTCACTGAGTATGCAAGTCATCTTTCTGTGTGTATTTCTTCCCTATCACTTCTTTTTTTTTTTACTAGTAAAAAAGGACTGTGATTTTTTTTTTTTTTTTTACTAATTGAAAGATGTCTGTTTTTTTGGTAGTGCTCAGGTTTTGTGACACAAAGCTCAGATAAGGAAACTTTACATGTTACTCATAGACTAGTCTAGTAGCCATCTCAAATAGAGCTCTACTTTATTTGCCATCAGCTTTTGATATAGGCAGTGCAGTGAATTTAAAGGTAGATTTTCCTATTCTATAATTATTATTCCTGCTTGCCAAGAGGAGAAAATGCTTATGATTCCTGTGGGACACTGTTAGGAGGTATACTTAAGACATGAAACTTGAGGGGTGTTTAACTTGACATATGCAGTAGATCCCTGCTTGCTATATGAAATGGTACAGTAAGCTGTGGAGTGTGTGCCATTCATCGTCAGGGTTCATTCCACGTTCTCCCACACTAGTTCGTTCTTGTGGGATAACTTCCATGCAGATCGCACATGAAGTTTGTGTCCTCTCCTTCCTTTTTGTGGGTTGTCTTTGCAGAATCTTGTCTGTGTACTCTTGACCTGTGTGAGGTAGTTGTGGCTGGATATTGGGAGCATGACAGTGCCTACTTACAAATGAGCAGCTTGGCTTGGATAAGCAAAAGGTGATACTAAGCACATTCACTTCCATATTTTTGTCCTTTCACCGTGGGCTGTACTTATTGTGCTTGAAAGTTATTTCTATTGGTATAGTTTCTCCAACAGATGTATATCTTTTCTCGTCCTTCCCCACCGCCTCATTCTTCCCCACCGCTGGACAAGCTGAACACTATTGATAGATAATACTAAGACTTGGCTGTTTGGACCTCTAATCTGTATTCTTTCTCACACTCAGGGTTTGCACGTAACTGAAGTCCATAGCAGTGTGTGTGTAGAAAATAAAGTGAAGCAAGTAAAAAGAAAAGGTTTAGAGATGTGGATTCAGGTAGAGGAAAACAGTGCAGGTGTGTGTGTCTTTTGTTAGGTTTAGAAAGGTGTTGCTGATTAAAAAGGTGGTTTGTGGAATGCTAGGATGAACATGACATCAAAGGTGAGATTTTTTTCCTTAATTGGGAAGACCTTGCATTATTTTTTTCAGGATTAAACTTTGTTTTATATCTTAATATAATGCAAATATTCTAACTAAAATTGAAGCTATTTTAGGTCCTGTTCAGATTGCTTATCTTTGGTAAGACAGGAGCCCAAATTTTACCTGAAATGCCTACCTGATATTACGAGAGTATCTTTGCTGCCTGGAGAGGATCTTTTCCAAGTGGATTAGAAATTACCTTAGAAATTACTGTGTTGGATTCCACTTTTGGACACTTTACCATCTAAGCAGGAATGGTCTGTGAGTTGGCCCTTTTTTGGGTTCCGCTTCCATTTAGTGCGGTGCCACAGAAGACAGATCCAAGTAATTTTGGAAACATTCTTTCCCTTTTAGTTAAAAGGTGATGTTTTACATAACCTTATATATAGTGAATTTTCTGTGGATTATTTCTGCTGCTAATCAGTTTATTCTTTGTCCCTTTTGATGCTGGTTTTTATGCATTTCTTTTCCTGTCTTTTCTGTTTGGGGGAAGTTGCTGTCATATTTTGGCTCTGACATGCCACATACTTGGATTTCCTAGAAAATGATAATCCTGTCTACTCTGGGATGCTGTATTCAAGCTTATACAAGGCAATACAAGTATATCTGCAGTTTATGCTTACTGCTTCTTCTGCTTATTCTGTGTGTAAAGTTGTAAATGTTGTTAAAAAGACAGGAGTAGTGCTTTTCAAGAGTGACTTGTGAAACAGGTAGAAATGCAAGAAAACGGGTTTTCTGGCAAAATAGTAAGCGGGACAGGTAAAACTCTTGAGTAGAAAACCTTCAGCTTCAAAACAGGTGGGCTTTTTGGACCTCCATACAGAATCCTAACATCAAGCAGTATTTATATACAGTATATATACTTTGTTAAATCTGGTTGTAAGTTGCTGCCATAATGTGGTAAATGTGCTGCCTAAAGTGGATGTTGTGTGCTGTGGATGATGTCTTTCAACCAACAGCTTCATTTCTTTTTGTTTCAGATTAAGGGAAGTTTCAGAGAAGCTGAACAAATATAATTTAAACAGGTAAGGCATATCACATGCTGCTGTAAATCATTTAGGAAAATATACTTTTCTAACAGCAACAAGAAGCGACTGATTATCCTGTAGATATAGTCTTAGAAAGCCTCGATACTAGGGTTCAGAAATACTTGCAATAACATAGTTCTTGTGTTGGGAAGAAAATGTTAGATTTTCAGTTGTGATAAATTATAGTATTAAATACCCCTCATATGAAATGGCTTCTTAATTTTAAGTATAACCCCTGTTGTTTATTGCTGATCAAATTAAATGAAAACTCTTGCTACCTTTTAAGGTTTTGTTTTGCATTTTCTGTGCTTAATGACCAAAAATATGTCATAGTTGCTTCAACTAATGCATGTTTAGTCATTCTTGAATGTTTTAATATCAGTAACTGTCACTGCACACTATTCATTCCATAGAGCACTGTTTTTTATTTTCTTCAGACTTTAAAAGTTTAAAAACATTATACACGCTCACTTTTTGTTTTCAGCCACCCCCCTTTGAATGTATTGGAACAGGCCACTATCAAACAGTGTGTGGTGGGACCAAATCATGCTGCATTTCTTCTTGAGGTAAATTTCTTAAATCTGCTCTGATAACGAACTTGTAAACCATACACTTAAAATTATTTCTTCTAATAACAAGTTTATCAAAAGTCTTCAGTAACTGAAGACTTGTTTTTGTTTGTGTCTTTTTTCTGTAACTTGTCTTACATTTCAATTTTGGACTCTTGGTGTTCTTGTTTTAACATAGGATGGTAGAGTCTGCAGGATTGGTTTTTCAGTTCAACCAGACAGATTGGAATTGGGTAAACCTGATAATAATGATGGGTAAGAAATGTTTTTCTTAATATTAAATCACTCTTTTGAACTGGATAAGCAACTTGGCTATTCTTTTGGTTTTGTTTGTTTTCAAACTAGATTGACTTTGCAATGGGTACTTTTGAGTAGATACATAATAGTTATAGTGATGCAGCCAAACAGCCTAGCTTGACAAACTGGTGTAGGAATAAATACCAGATGTGATTTTTAGAAGAAGTGAGATAGGATCTCTAACTTCAGGAGAAAAAAGCAACATCTAAAAATAATCCTTGTGAAAGAAACTGTTATTAAGTCTCATGTGGAATCCACTTTGAAAGTGGTCCCATCTGTAGAGGCTTACTTTCTAGATCTATTGTCTTCAGTCCAGGTAAGTCCCCCTTAATAGGAGTATTTAATGGTTTATATTTGTATGTAAACTGCTTCTTACTACTGAAGTAGCATACTCAGGCTCAGGTTTATGGATAGAACACTTGGTGTTTACGATTTGTATTTATATGCTAACTGAAAACTTAGCACAGTGGCTAACTCAATCACTAACTAGCTTAATATGTATTTGCAACTGTGCTATTAAGGATTGCTGATGTACATAAGATCTGTTAGCCATGCTTTCCACTTTCTTTTTCCGGATACTTCTTAATATACAGTTAGATTAGTTTGGAATATTCCCCAAGGGTGTTGCTTAAGCTGGTATGTTACCAGACTAAGTCCCTGAGAATTTAGACCTGGGCTTCCAGGTTTTGTTCTTGACCCATTTGGGATTGTTTTGTGACTGATTTACCATCTTTTACTTTCAGTTCAAAGTTGAGCAGTGGCTCAGGGGCAGGAAGGACATCCAGGCCAGGCAGGACTAGTGACTCCCCATGGTTTCTGTCTGGTTCTGAAACTCTGGGCAGACTGGCAGGCAACACCCTTGGGTAAGTTTTGATAGGATTGAGGCTGCAATCTGTTTGTTCCATATTTGAGTATATGTGTATACACATATATAAATTGTATGCAGTATGTGTAAGGGAACGTATAATTACAGCAGTTCTGTAGGTAGGGTATAATAAAAAACTTTATTGACTTGGTTAAAGTAACAGATATGCAAGTGACCCTTCAGTACCCAGCATACGGAGCGTTCTTCATATGTGTGAAGAATTACTTGGTTTTGGCTACGTTGTCTTGTTTTGAACATTTTTTAGTTTCTTGGTTTTGAAAAGAGGGACACTATCAATTTAAACCCTGATAGGCTAGCAATATTAAGTAAAATGAGAGCGTTTACACAGGAAGCGTCTTCATTATCTATGTTTGCAGACCTTTGCGTGTTCAGTTTTGTTGTGCCTTCTTCCATGCCCCAAGTAATGATCAGCGTTTTGTTAGTTGGGTCCTATACATAGTAATAGGAAAAGAACATTTGGAGAACGTTGCCACTCAGAACCCTTAAAATGGTACTACGTACTAGATGTACTATACAGATTCAGTTTTTTTTATCATTAACTTTAAAATTGATGGTGTCCCTTTATATAGCAGTGTAAATCAGTCTTCATTATATAATCGCAGTGAACTCTTTGTTATTTGCTTTTGTAAGATATGTTGAACAGTGCTGCTGCTTCTTAAGGTTGCTCACCATAGTAAGGAGGATTGTGTTTACAAACCGTGGTTTCTGCATGTAAATGATTTGTCAGGAGGGAAGAACTACAACTTTACCATGAAAGTGAATTTGTTGTTTATGTTAACAAGCTAATTCCATCTGGGCCTTAGTTGCATAAGATAACCCATCCCCTTGCCCCCACAAACCTCTTGTGACGCTTGTGCATTTGAATCCATGGGTTAAAGTTTAACGGCAAACTGGTATTGTCATGTTTAAAAACTTACTGTGGGAGGTGTAAGACTTATTTTTCCGTGTTTCCTTGCAGCTTTATCTGAGCATAACCAGTTGAAATTGTTTGAAGCTATGTGATTAGGAGACCAGCCCTTCAGGGTTCCTTGTTTCTTCCCTTGCCTTTTTTTAGAACTAAGTAGTTGAAAGTCACCAAACTAGAAGAGTAGCAGTAGACACGGTAACTGCTCTATTAAATGCAGGGAATACTTAATAAACTGAGTCTATAAACATTAGAACTGTGAAGCCCTTAGATTAGATCACAGGATTTGGAAAATTGCTAGCATGCTAGTAGGAAGTGGAGAGATGTGGAAAACTAGTAGGTTAGCAGAAGTGAGCAGAAAGATTCCATTCTATATTAATATTTATTCTAGGTTTAGACAGCTTTAATTGGAATAGCTATGTTGTTATGGTTTTTTTTTTCCTCTCTATAGTGTGACCAAGTTCAAGACACAGTTGGAATATTTGAATTATTATATGAACATAAATGGTTGTAACTGTTGCATATCTTAAGTCTGTCATTTATAGTTTATAACTTAAACTAGAAAATGCATCTGTAATACGTATTGAAATCTAATACATAACCTTTTCTTTAAACTCGCATCTTCCCTACTGAAAGTTGAGTTGAGAATTGTTGTATGGGAAGAATTTGACTTCCCCACAGCCCCTTTCTTTTCCCCTCAGCCCCTTTCCCACCTTCAGAAACAGATTAGCTGTCTCATTTTTATTTAAAATGTCACGTTCTTCTTTGGGTTTGTTTTTGAGTATTTTTCCATTTTCTGTTGTCTTTTTTTCAGAGCTCCTGTTGTAACTCATGAGACAAGACTTTTCCTAAAGCCATTGCTGAATTGTTTTTCATCTTGTCATTATCAGTGTGTTTGCTGGCTACAATCCTGAAAACATATATGTCTCTGTGACAGGGCCTTGTCTTAGACAGAGAGTGGAGTTATTCTGTGATTGTTTGGTCTTGTTAGGAGAAAAAAAAAAGCATGACAGAAAAAGATGAGGATATTGGTAATCAACTTAGGCTGTAAAATCTAAGACAAATACACTTGATTAGCTGTTGTAGAGAGATGTATGTTTCAGAGAACATAGCTTTTTATTGTGTTATTTTAAATTATTTTCATTAAAGGAAATTGAGGATTAGGGTGGTTGAGAGCAAGAAAGGTCTGCTGGTACTGCTTATTAAGTAGCAGTAATACCATATCCAATATCCTTTCAGGTAGATTTGTGCAAAGAAGTTTAGTTAACCTTGAAGAACAAACTTAAGTCTTTTAGCCTTTCTTGACAACAGGGTATGTAGTCTCAGGTCCAGAACAGATTTGATTGATACAGTTCTGCGGTGTTGAGATTAGTGGAAAATTGTAATGATGGAGAATTGTCTCTTTCTAAAAATCCCTGCCTTTTTACTTATTTGTTTTGATTTATAGAAATGAAAAAAAGCTTTTCAGTCAGTTTGGGCCTGTTTTTGCAATTATACAGTTCCAATATGAATAGATCCAGACTAGAGTATCTCTAGAAAACCATCCACGATGATCAAAGAACTATCTAGTTTAAGATTCGTTTTGCAGTAAAGAAGACTCCTTGATTTTTCTGAAGCAATTTCTTAATGTAAATCAAGTCTTAGAAATTTTGGGAGGCCTGTCTGAGTATAATGACCTTCTGTCAGAGTCTACTGACCATGAAGCTGCTGCATATATGCTTTTATAGTGGGAAGTTTAAAGCTGAGTGTTAGATATTGCAGTACTAATATTGTTGCTTTTAGAAACTCTGGGAATTGATGTGTGCATGTATTTATGTATCTATACATCCACACAAGTATATGAGTAAGAAAGAGTGCAGCTTCCAGCTGGAGTACTATTTTATCTTTCTTTGTAATTCAGAACTTTATCCTTTGCCTGGTCCTCTTGTTCTTACAGATTTTGAGAGATACTTTCATAGTGTTTGTCTATAAAGTCAATCTGCAGTATTTTTCAGAGACTGTCTACAAGGTATTAGTAATAAAACTAAGACTTCTTGAAGTAGTCCCCGAAGTATACTACTATGTAAAAATAAAATTTAATCTAAATCTTTTAGAAGTCGCTGGAGTTCAGGGGTCGGTGGAAGTGGAGGAGGATCTTCTGGTAGATCATCTGCTGGAGCTCGAGATTCTCGAAGGCAGACCAGAGTTATACGCACGGGACGTGATAGAGGATCTGGACTGCTGGGGAGTCAGCCACAGCCAGTGATTCCAGCATCAGTCATTCCAGAGGAACTCATTTCACAGGTATGTGAGCTAGAAACTGCTTTTCGCCAAAAAGCGTGGACAGCTTATAGTGTGTGAACAGGAATGTGTTGTAATAGTAGTGCATTTTCTATAAATAATGGCATATAGTTGAAAAGATTGACTTTCTCTAGCTGAATTGTTTTTATTCTTAAATGCCTACTGTGAGTGGTTGACTTTTTAGGATTCTAGAATTTTCATTTCCCAAATTTCCACTAAGACAAGGTATGTGTTTAATCTACATGAGGAATGTCATGTATTGTTCACTTGCAGATGGACGGTGTAGTAAGAAAACCAAATATTCGAGAATCGTATCAAGCGTGTCGCTAATAAAGTTAAGTTTCTTGAAGGAGTATAAGGCAGGGGGGCAGGTTAACTTTTTTTCTTGTTTGATAAAAGGAATTGTCAGTTTCAGATTTAAGTGAACAACACTAAACATACTTAATGTCTTTGAAATACTAAGAGTTTTTCTTCATGGACACCTCTGCTTAAAGGTTTTATAAATGGAACTGATGAGTGTTGGTTAGAAATTGCTCTGCTTTTGCCTCATAATCCATTAAAGCCTGAATGAGGTCACAGGCTTTTCATTGTGTGATTAAGTGGAGTTTGTTAAAACAACGTTTTTCTACATGTTTGAAGAAAATAATACATTCAAAATACATGACTAGTTAATGCATTTTAGTTCTTAGTTTTAAGCAGGTTGCTGACCTGCATTTAGAATGCAGATGTTAGCTGCTAGGCTGAAGATAATCTGCTTGCATGCTCTGGATGGCACAAATGGTGCAACTGACACAAGATAGGAGCTAGTGGGCAAGCCATCTATGGACGCAGCAGTGACAGACTGGCTTATAGTTCCTTTCTCTTTTTGAAAGCTCTTGGTAAAAGCTGGGAGCTTCTGCCTTCACTGAGGCAAGATACTGGAGGTATTGATGACTCTGAAGTTAGCCCTGCTTTCGGGAGGTGGTTTCATTAGATGATGTACAGTGGTCTGTCAGCTGTAGGGTGATGAGGTTCTTTTGACTTCTTTGTTCACCTTGGGTTTTTTTTGAATGTGTTTACTGACATCCTTGACACCTTACATGAAATGGGGATAGATAGATATCCCTTGGTCCAGACAGTTCCATTTTGTGATCGAATGTATAGTTTGTTGGTTAAGTTGTAACTTTCCCTTGCTGTGATCTTTTGCCTTTTCATCTATGCTTTTGTATGTTCCTCTCAAAGACAGGAAAGTTTCTGAACTGGCAGTGAATACGTCCGTGATTCTTTTTCTCCCAGACATTAAGAGTTAAAAACAAACAGGGTGCCAGACAAACTTGTAAGCAGAAGGCACCTACTGAAGGTTCTGTTGCATCTTGAAAAATCTGAAAACTTCTGGCATAGAATGTTATGACAAAAAGTTTACCTTTGTGTGTTGTTAAAATGTCCCTTTCTTTTTTTGATTGCCAACAGACCAATTTATTTGGTGCCTCATTTTTACCTTGTTATGAAAACATTCAGCAGTAGTTTCTTACTTTCTTCAGACAGTTTCTGATCTTCCAAAACTCTGTCATCTTCTGTGGTATTCGGGAGAGGATAGTCTGTGTGGAAAACAAAAATGCTCAGAGTTCAACACTTGGAAGGTTTTTTCTGCATTTGCACTTTGCTAAGAAAAATATAAATGTTGCAGCAACTGTTGAAGATGAGTGTTTAGAGACAGAATGTTGAAACAGAGGAAGTAAGATGGTTCCAGATTGAAGGGCAGTAGAAAGAGAAACCAGTGTCAAAGAGACAGGGATTGAGATGTAGTTTTGGAATGGTTGATTGCAAAACTGTTGATTGACATAGTAAGCTTAAACACTTCTATAGAAGCATACAGAACATTCTCATTTTGCTTATCCTTTAACTACAGCATTAAACGTTTTAAGAAGTAGATTCTAAGGTAGACCATTAGGAAATTCAGTGGCCTGACTTGGACTGGGAAAAGGTCAAATATCTAGTGCAAGATACTGTGAAAAATCCGTGTGAGTCTTTATCCGTATGTACTGTGATCAACTCTTGGTGTTTATTAGACTGCTTTTAGTGTTAAGCATTCCTTCCTTAAGAATGGTGTTTGGTGAGCCGAGAATGACCAGATGCCAATTATACTCTGCTTTTACAGGCACAAGTTGTTTTACAAGGAAAGTCCAGAAGTATTATTATTCGGGAACTCCAGCGAACAAATCTTGATGTAAATCTTGCTGTAAATAATTTGTTGAGTCGTGACGATGAAGATGGAGATGATGGGGATGACACAGCAAGTGAATCATATCTTCCTGGAGGTTTGTATCCTGCAGCTATTGATGGAAAAAAAAAAATGCCAATGTGTTCTTCAATTTCTGTGTTTAAGCACTGACAGCATGCTCCGTGCTGTGCAAGGTATGCAGCGAAGACAGTTCTTGCTTATAGGAGCAGTGTCTAAAGAGGCACAAAACAAACGGTGCAGTGGGATGTCTTGAGGTGCTGAGTTAGGTCGTGAAGAATAACTGTTGACCCTGTTTGTGGGTGGCATGGAAGTTGGTTTTTTTTTTGGTTTTTGGTTTTTGTTTTTTTTTTTTTTTTTTAGGATCCCAGGCTTTGTAACATCAGCATTACTTACATCTGTGTTTTGCTGCTCAATGAGATGCTGAGACTGCTGTGTGGCTTGCTCATAAAAGCTAATTCTAAAACCTTCTAGTGACTTGCATGTTTTTTATTACTAACATATATTCATAAGATACCACAGGTTTTTTTTTAATCTAAATGCCTCAACTAGGGACAAAACAGCTTATGGTTGTTACAGTTAGATTGAGAATTTATTCTTCATCCAAAATTCTTTTTATAAAAGACTTTGAGTCATCTTTTGCATTGGCTAAATAATTTAGGTAATCTTTTCTTGCTGAGTAAACATATTTGAAAACGTAGCAGCCAAATCTAATGTTTGTCTTGGGTGCACTGCATGAAGAGAACACACCTAAACTCTTGACTACATTTTAGCTTTTCTTTCTGTGTGCCAAAATGATGTTTTGATGATTTTCTAATAAATGGGGTTTTTTTTCTGCTCATCTGGTTCACCAGGAAGGTTCATGGGCTTCCTCCATCTTTATCTTGTCAGTCATGTGATTAGACAACAGTGGTTTTTTTTTGTTTTTGTTCCGCAGCAAAGGCTTTGAATTTCATTTTGCCTCTTCTAGTTTTAGTTGCATCTCTCAAGCTTTTTTTTTTTTTTTGCTATAGAACCAAGAATCCTCTGCTGAAAGGGGTGAATAATGTTTAATTTGAGTCTTGATTTTAGTGATCAGCTTAATAGCATTAGATGGATGCATTGGAGGAAGTAAATACTCCTAAATCTTCCCAAGTATCCAAAATAGTTCTTTCTCTAAGCGTACCTGAATGCATTCCTCCAGAATTTGCCTTCAAAAGATAAATCACTGTTAGTAATTGTTTACAGTAGATGTTCCTTTTAACCATACTAAACATCTTTCTACAGCTTTCTTTATAGTTAATAGCATTAACTATTCTCTTAACCTTAGGGATCAGTTATTAGGGACCATCTGACAACCTGTGACTGGTAACTGTCATTTGAAGGTGCCTGTGCTACAATCTGTATCTTTTGTGTTTGAGAAGTTAAAGTAATACACAGTTTTGCTATCCTCAGTACCTAAGAAAATAATTTTGTCCTTAGGTTAATTTTTAAAGCTTCTCCCCTGTTTAGAGTAATCTTTCCTATAGGGGATCAAAACCCCGTTTTTGTGTATTTTTTTTTCCTCCTTTTATCTTTTAGCCCACAGAGAAAGTGGGCTAACTTCCTCAATTCTTGTGGGAAAAGACATTGAAATGGCAACTGAAATGGAATTTGATATGTCTTAACTCCAGTCTTCAAACATGTAATCAGCAGTTTGTGGAACATGCTATGCCTTCTTTGTCTGTCTTAAGTTATTTCGGTTTTCTGGGCAAAAATAGATTTGCACAGGAATAAATTAATTTGTTTTGATTACATTCAGATATTGGAAAAGTCTAGCTGAACACCAGTGGGTACTGTCGTGACTCTGCTGTTGGTATTTTAAGTAGTACACATTACCAGTACTCGCTTGTGGCACATAACAATGCAGGCTGGTTTTTTTTAAGTCTTGCTCTAGAAACTTTGCGCTTTTCTTGCTTTCACTTATCTTGCCTCTGGATGCTCTTTTGGAACTGTAAACAAAGTTCATAGAAGAAATCTAGGAAACAAACAAATGCTGTATACATTCAGTTCTTAGGTTTTTATGAATAGTTCTGAAAGATAAAGATCTGTCTTGTTTTTTACCCCTTTTTAAAATGATGTTAAATTATGCTTTAAAGCTTTTTGATTTTGTTCCTTCAAAAAACAAAAAAAGCAAATGAGAAGACTAGTTTTGCCTCGGGACTTTTCAGGCTCTTGCATTTGGATTAAAAGCTTGTCTTAACTTTTACTTTTTTTCCTCCTTCTGCATGTGTGACCCTTAAATTGAGGGGTTACTCCTCTAAGCCTTCCAAGATGGAGAAGCGTTCTTTAAAACACTAGGAGTAATTTACACTTGATTTTAAAAATAAAAAAAAACCTGATACTTTCCAAGCACTTTGAAATTAATTAGTTATAGTTTAATACATCATAATTTTATTAATATATCTGTTCTGATAATTCCAGTCAGTATTGTAAAGGTTATACATTTGAATTTTTTTAAGATAACAAAACCCATGTCTTGGTTCCTCCCAAATTCTTCAAAATGTCTACAAGTGAAGAGCAAAACTTTACTTTTCTGTACAGATTGCCTTCATTAAGTATCTCTTAAATGGTTATTATTGGACCCTTATGTCCTTGAATTTTGACTTTTTACATTTAGTTCTCTTTCTGTTGTTTTATGATAATTAGCAGAGAGGAATGTGGGTTCATTTGATACGTAACGAGTATATAAAGAAAATAACGTAAAAACTAAGTAGAATGAGATCGTTTAGCATAGAAAAGACTTCAGGGTCTCTAGATTAATTTTCCAGCTCATATCAAATTGTATTAGAGGCTTCTTCTAAGCTTTATGTTGTGTTAATCTTCTGTATAGAGGTTGTTTAGGAGTTAAAATATTTTGTTCTTTGTACAGTTCTTGTGTGCGTGTTTGCTTGGTAACTTCTGCATGATGTAGTGGGTCCTTCCTAGTGGGACTTGTGAAACAAGTTTGGCAACATCTAAACTACTTCAGATTTTGGAATTGAGATGAGCTTGTTCTAAAAATCCATTTTTTAAAGGAGAGAAAAGGAGAGGAGAGATGGGCTGGGCTTGCTTGTCTTGCAGCAGTGTATTGGCTTGCAGTGAGGGGAGATGGGAGCTGGAGCATAGTGTAGGATCAGTTCAGTGGCTTGCCTTTAGGGAAAACAATTAGGTGTATCTTTTTCCTGTGGTTTTGTCGGTGTGGTTTGGTTTTCTTTGTCTTTTGTGTTTTGTTTTGGTTTTTTTTTAAGATGAGCTTCAAGTTGAGTAATGTTTTGAATAAATATATCTTATCAAGAAATGAATTCTGGAGTTCTGTTTGAGTCTGGTTTCCAAGGAAACCAAAATACTTATTTCTCTCTCTTCACTGTCACAGTTTTGCCAATTTAATCCAAACTTGAAAGAGGAGGAGATTCTGAAGACATTGAATTCTTGAATATTTTATAAAAATATGCAGCTGAGAAGAGAGAGAGAACTTATGAATGCCTCTTAAGGGAAAAGGTTTAATGTGAGCTCAGCTTGAGATTGGAATCTGTCTAGGCAACGCCTTCAGTTAATGAATCCAGTGATAAATGCTATGCATGCAGCTATTGAAAATAAAAGTTTTCTTAGAACGTGAGTTTCTGCTTGTGTGCCTACTGCAGCTTGGGTTTTTTTATTGGTGTTGGGTGTGTTTTGGTTTTTTTTCCCTTTCTGATGTGCTGTATATTCTTTTCCTTCCAATTTTCAATGGTGTTTACTAGTGAATCACAGGTACTTTCTTACTTAAATAGGTTAATCAGAATTATCACATCTAAATGTGAAGGGTGTGGTCTGATTTTGGTCTAACACGACCCAAGAGATGAATTATGTCAGCCCATGGAATTTTTCTGAAGAACAGGAAGATAAAGTCATAGAGAATGTGTTTCCTCTGGATTCTTAAACTAGATATAGCCTTGTAGTATCTGTGTTTTCACAGCACTGAAAAAATTTCAGTGATGTTTGAAGGGGAGTAAAGTTGGCTCCTATCCCTGCTGGTTTTAGCACCTTTTTTTACTGGTACAGAAAATGGAAGAGGGAGGATGTCTTGCAGAAATTTAAAAAAAAAAAAAAAGAAAATTAAAATCTGATTTGAAACTGAAATAGGAGGATAAGAAAAGACTTCCTCACTTGTCTTATTGAGCATTTAGCCGAAAAACATGTAGTTCTGGTTCTGAAGTCTGATGGCTTGAATTTTTAATTTCCTTTTTGGAAAAGCAGCTAAGCTCAAGATGCTTAACATGGTGGAAGAGGAGTGAGAGTGTGTGTGTGTATATGTCACAAGCTAGTATGTATTTTCTGACAAAAGGATTTTTCACTTAGTTTACATTAAAAAAACATTGTCCATTTTAAACAAGGCTGGAGCATTTTTTCTGCCCTGGCCATTGCTGTTCTTAAAAAATAAAAAAAATAATCAGTGTTTCTTGCAGTTTTTGGCTGGATAGCGATCACAAAAATGTAAAACAAGAGTTGTTAGACTCTAAAGAAGTTGGAGCTTGCTGAGGAAGGCAGGGTTGTGAGTGTGGCAAGAACTAAGAAGAGCAGCATGTGGATATTGGGAGATAGAACAGGGTCTCAGCTGTATTTCTAGGTCTCATACTGGTAGTTGCAGATTGATGCTCTTTTTGTGAGGTATACTACTGCTTTATCGTTGCAGAAAGACAGTGGAAGATAGATGAAGTAGCAGGCAGGGTAAGGCCACTGAGAGACCTGAAGTGTTTTAGTAAGACAGAGCCTGTTTGTGAAATCTGATTTTATTTTTACTAGGACTTCTAAGCGGTCTGTCAAGGATGGCTTCCTAAAACTTATGGCATTGACCGTAGAGTCCCAAAGTGTGGTTTTAGAAGCACAGACCACACTTGAGTGGATTGCTTATTTAATGCAAAACTCATTTGTGAATGTCTTGCTTTGAAATCTGCAGCACCCACTGGTTACAGCACTGTTTTTCAGGAGACAGCTGGTTGTGGTTGGTAGTGTTACGTTTCTGTAGAAGAGAGTTTAGAAATTTAAGGATGAATATTCTGATGTGCAGGGATGTGAAAGTCTCTCACACTTCCAGTATTGATAAGTGGAACAGTTAAGTGAGTTACTACTGGCTGCAAGTGTGGGCTTCAGGCTTCTTTTCAGTTTTTGGATACCCACTCCTTTGTGTTCCCCAACTCCTTTGTTCCAGACATTGAGAAAGATTGATAATAATCAGTTTCTACTGTTGAGAGTGCTTTTATTTGACTTCAGACCTTGATTTCTGGCTATTTTGGCTTACGCTTACAGTGAGGTAAAGGCTGAGAACTGGATGTGTTGAAATTGTCTCTGCTTCTGTGTTTACTGAAGGGACTTTGTGTCTGGCTTCGTGTTAGCTTCACGAGTGGTGTAAGCAGATGAGGTTGTCCTGCTGCGAGGAGCAATCCCACAATTTCCTTGCATGGTGATGAGCTTTGTCTGCCTGCATAGGTTAGGTGAAACATACTTTGAGGAGCCTGATTTTATTTTATTTTTTTTAAAGACAGATTTGCTTCAGTGTTTGGGTAGGGGCAGAACTGTCTCACTAGGCAGCGGTAGGGTCCAGTCAGCTTGGTGCATGTGGGGAGTAACCACCATTGGGGTTCAGTTTGACTGCAGGGTTAAGTCAGTCTGAAGATTGTTTCCCACTTTTACTTCTATACCCTATGAATTATTGTTAGGTTAATGTGCTCATTGCAGAGTTAGAAGTTCCACATTGCCCCAGGGAGGTGTCTGCCTGTCACAGGGATAAAGGAGGGAAGCAGCAAGGTGGTAGCCAGGTTTAGTTGCCTTGAAGTCCAGCAATACAGACTGACAGTAAATTGCATGAATTTTCAGCAGCCTGTTTTGTTTTTGGTTTTGGAATCTGTCTAGGCAACGCCTTCAGTTAGTATAGTATCAATAGCTTAGTTAATGGAAGGAAGTTGTTTTAATGATGATCACTACCTCAGAGAAGCACAAAATTTCCAACATAGAAGCTAGGGCAGTCACAGTGTTTTTCATCTTTTTGGTTGGATTTTTTAACTACATGATATTAAAAACTGGTGCTTTTTTTCAGATAACTTGTTGTTCTTAATGTAGCTACCATTTAAAGCTTTGTACTGAGGGCTGCAAGCTACTAGCCTGTGAATTAAACAGGTACATCTTTCTCTGAAAGAAACATTCCATGGAGAATCGTACAGGCTTTGATATGAAAGATATGGCTTTGTGAAGGCCAGCTTTTACCATCAATTCTGTCCTTCCTTAATTCTAGGTCATCTTTGGAATTCTGCATATGTGCATGAGTGTGTGTGCACATGTACGTATATGTATCTGTGTTATCCGAGCGCTTTGTTGTTTCAAGTGACAGGCTAAAGTTTGAATTTCTGGGTTACAGAAAAATGTGTTTTGGGCACGTCTTGTTTGGGAAATGTGGTTTGATAAGAGACAGAGGAGTTCTTGTAGGGAAACTTGTTTTGTTTAGTAGTCCACCAAGCTTGATTGTAAAGGTGGTTGCATAGGAGGCACATGAGTTTGCACTGGTGAATCTGAAAAGCAGAAATTCAATTAATAGATAGGATTTTTTTGTTTTGATATTTGTTTAGTTGATAGTATCTCTAGCTGATGTTTGAAGTAGCTGATGATTTACTTAAGACCCTTGTCTCCTCTTATAGAGGATCTTATGTCTCTTCTGGATGCTGACATACATTCTGCTCACCCAAGTGTCATTATTGATGCTGATGCTATGTTTTCAGAAGATATTAGTTACTTTGGTTATCCATCCTTTCGGCGCTCATCACTTTCCAGGCTAGGCTCATCCAGAGGTAATTTTGCACCTTTTTTCTTTGTAATAAGTAGTTTGCTGTGGAAAAAGCTAGTGATAGTACACACTGGTGGTTTAGATTCTGATTTAATGCGAAAGTAGACTGTGATATGTTGTCAAATATAGAGTAGACGAATAGACTGTTACTCATTATTAATTCTGAATATTAGCAGGTAAGTTCTGCAAGAACCTTGATAGTTGTGTATTTTAAATATAATTGTTGATAATTGGTGTTGCAAGGTGTTATAAAATTATTGCATGTTAAGTTTATTTTAAATGGTAGCTTAAGTACCTACTAATACATAGATTGCATTACAAATATTTTAATTTGTACTAACTAAAAAGTTAGTAACAATTGATGACATGCAGCATTCTTAATCTTTTCTCCCCCTCCCCCACCCTTTCTTTTGGGTTGCTCTTCGTTCACTGTTTTTTGCATTTCCTTAGTTTTTCCATGACAGAAGTTACCTTTATGGAATGAGGAACTTTAAATACCAAGGAGGGAGAAGAAATCTAAATTTTACTTTTTGGGAGCGTTTTTATAGTTGGATAAGGAGAACTATTAGCAGCTGATAAAAAAAACTCCTTGAGCAGTGTTAAGGCATTTTAATTTTTTTTTTAAAAGCATATTTCACTTAAGTGATTTGTAACATACCATGCGGCAATTCCCTATGTTTTTGAAGCTGTTGCGCAAATGCCTAGAGTATTTTGAAACTGTTAATCCAACCTCTGCTGTGATTGTTTGTTTAGTGAAGTTTTGCTGCCTTTCATGAACATGTTTTAGAATATTAATTGCTGAACATGTAAGTTCTTGTTACAAAATTATTAGTTAGGAGTCAGTGTGATGTTTGCTAGAAAATAAGTACAGTACTTTATGGAATATATCTGTGAGACAAGCTGTTGTGTTTGGCTTATATAAAAAACTTTCCCATTTGTCTAATACAGCAAAAGACCCAAGACTTGGCGTAGTTGTTGAAACTGTGGTAGTATAACAATGTGGTCATCTCATATATGTAATTCCACTTGATTTTGTGAGCATAAGTGAACTTAATAGGTTGAATGCATTATCTGCATGTACGAGTATTCAGCATCTGACGTAACTCCTTCTAAATTCCTCCTTTTTTTTTCCTTTCCTAAGGTTATTCTATATAAGACGTTACCGCGAATTTTATAATCCTTATTTTCCATGCATAGTTGACTCTTGGAAAGTTAGTTTGATTACGTGATTTAAAAAATTTATCTGCATGAGCGAACTGCAGAGTACTGGCTTTAGACAGTTTGTAGGCCAATTGGAGGGGAAGCATTTTGGTAAGGAACATTTTCCTATGAGGATCCTTTTTAAAACTTGTCTGACTCTTGAAAAGTTTTCATTTGATCTACTCAGAACAGATGCACTTTAATTTATTAAATCCAGTCCTATGGATGTTGCTTTAAAGAAAAGGGGTTGGATTATCAAACATATGTATACGAGAGCTTTTTTAAATGCTTGCTTTCTTTAATCTTTTCAAATTACTGGGTTCTTTTGGGAAAGTTTTTGTGAAACTCTCTAATAAATACTCTTTTTTGGTTTGCGTAAAGAATCTAACAGATTATATAGGCTTAGATTTTTGTTGTTGCTACATTGATAAAACAAAGCTACAAAACTGCATATTGTACTATAAAACTTTAAATTGCAATGTTAAATGTATTTGGCCTCTTATGATTTAAGTGAAATGCTTTAGCATTTTTATAATGGTGCAGAAAGCTGTAAGACTTTTATTTCTAGTGTATTTTTATGTTTAGTAATCTAAAGTACATATGCTTGAAAGGGTTAATATATTGAATGTTGCATGTCAGGACTTTATTTTTAATCTGTGTGAGTAGATTTAAATGCTGTTAGTTGCATCCTGAAGGGTCTTTACTAGAGAGTGGCTTACTTTTATCCCACTGGTGTGACCCAATTGCATACCAGTTCTCCTTCTTCCCTTAGAGAGAGACTCTGAACTGTTGCGTGAACGTGAGTCCGTTTTACGTTTGCGTGAACGAAGGTGGCTTGATGGAGCCTCATTTGATAATGAAAGAGGCTCTACAAGTAAGGAAGGGGAACCAAACCTGGACAAGAAGAATACACCTGTTCAAAGTCCTGTTTCTTTAGGAGAAGACTTGCAGTGGTGGCCAGATAAGGTATTGACATTTCTGTACTTACTTATTTGCATGCTGTGCAATGGAACTGTTTGTTTTTTTTCCAAAGAAATACTTTGTTTCCTTTTTGAATATTGCATGTCACTTTGTGATATAATATAATAAAGCGTATGATTTATTGTGCACATAGGAATGAGTAACTAGTTACACACTTAAAGCTGTGCTTCTGTAATTACTGTTTTAATTTTCTTTTCCATGTGTACTTCTTTAGATCATAAGGTTTGAGTTTTTTCTTTTTTCTTCTTTTATTGTTTTGGTTCTCAAAACATTTAACAGGCAATAGGGGAAGCTCATGAAGCAATTTAAACTATCCTTTGTCAAGGAAACCTTTTTTTATTAGCGTTATTATTCCCAGAGATATTTCCAGTTTGAGTGGATCAGCCTTTTAAGCAACAAAAGTGAAAATTTATATTTATTTGCAGTTATGTTTTGAGTTAGCCAATAACTTAAATGAATATTGGTTGCTCCTTCAGAATCCCTTTGCCTTTGATTAGCTTGTTTTCTTTTAACCCGTTGTTCAAGACAAGACATAATTCCCACCTGAGATACAAGAATAATAGGAACACCAGCTATGTGTTGCTAACTGTAGTTATTTTCTTTATGAATTACCTAGATGCTTGGGGAAATTTCTTTTTAAAAAACCAAATAAGCCAGCTAAAAAACCCCCAAAAGTGATAATCTGTGATTATTAGACCAAACTTTAGAATTGTTGGGAATCATAGAATTGTTTGGTTGGAAAAAAACTTTGAGGTCGAGTCCAATTATACCTACATTTTAAGGACTTGGTGTGGCTTTCTAGTGTTTTCTTTTCTGTCTGTCTGCAGTATCTGAGGTTGCTATTCTAATATACCATGCTTTCTTGTTCTATGTTTTTTCCTTTCAGACTAAATATAGATAGAGAACATGAAGAGGGAGGTGAATTTAGAGGCTTATTTCAGCTCACCTTGAGTCACTCTCATCTTCATTCTGGCATTTAAACTGAGAAATGAAGAAACCTAAGAGTGTTTGTCTAATAGATTCTGTCCCAGCTGGACCTTTAATGTTGAAAGTGTGGGTTTATATTTTTTCAGCCAGCAACACTGAACTTCTGTATCAGTGATAATCAGCAGCTTTTGTCCCTCTTGCTTTGTCATAATGATAGAATGAGATAGTGTCATCTAGATTGGGTGGAGAGAAACTTCAGGAGTTTTAGCATCAAAGAATAAATGTAGTTTACATTTGGAACACTAACTTGTCTTTTATTTCCACTGCTGTGTAACATTGGTAACATTATTATAATCGTTGTTACTGTTCTGGGTTTTTTTTTTTTGTTCTTGATTTATACTGACTGCTTCAGGAATGTTTTTCTTGAGCTGTTAAGCTCATTCTTTTCTCTGGCTCTGAAACTTAGTCACTAAAGTAGGTGTTTTTTTTCTTGGATGGAGTTTTTTGTTATTTGCGAGCTCAACAGATGGTGTCCTAGGACAATTATTGCAGGCTTTTCTTGGCTATCTTTTATGGAATTAATCTGCTGTGGTATCTAATGGCATGCTTGCTCACTTTAAATATAATGCACTTCCAAGATCCTGTTTGCATATGCACTCGTATAAACCCTAGCTTCCTGTTAAATGAACGTGTTTTGCTGCAAAGGCCTTTCATCTTATCCAGAAATAGTTTAACTTTTCGTCTTATCCTTCAGTTGAACATCCATAAGAAATTGTTTTGCATATTTCTTGCTGTAGCTCCTCTCTAAAGTTTTGGTAGTGGTATTTTCCAAGAGAAATTTTTCAAGGTGAATTGTGAGGGAGGTGATGTACCTGAGAGGCCAATTCAGATGTTTCCTCCATTTTGAAAATTGAAAAAGACAGTAAACTAGGGAAGAGACTTCAGTAGGTGTGAAGCATTACTACAGAATAATCAGTCTTGTTTGCAAATATTTTTCTTTCATTTCTGATTATTTTGGTGTTTAGCATTTGAGACCGAACTGTAGTAGTCCATGATGAGGATGATTAACTTTGGTTTATGGGAGGTAGAGTACCAGCTTGAGAGGAATGGAAGAAACTTTTGGAAAGCTGAGAGTGTTTCCAAATGTATCAGTTTTTCCTGTAGTCTGTGACTGATGATGTTGAGACCTGTTGCATAGGTACTGAGTTTTCTCCACCAAATAAGAGAAATCAACTGTTGAAGAATTCGAGTCAGTGAATGAATTCCTCTGATAGCTCAGATCTTGTTGGACTGTGGTCCTTTAAGTCTACACTGCCACATATCAATGTTGCGCCATGTTTATCGGAGCCACTCTATAGCATGACATGTATGGCCCTTTTTTCCTGCTGGACTATAGTTAGGTGCAAGCTTAGCCTTTTATCTTATTCAAATAGATATATTCTGTTTAGTTATTGAGATATCAAGATTTTGTCATCATTCTGCATAATTTTCAAGTATGTAGTTTCTCTGGCCTGAAGTCAGAGCTTATAGTTGAACACACAAGGCTCTGGTTACAGAACCAGAGCTGTCATCATCTTCGTGCATGTTTGTGCTATTAGTCTTTTGAATAGCGTAAGGAGGTGTATGTAGCATTCATTAGTCCTGATTTTTATATCATAACTGCTAATATTTTGATGGAAGGTGGAGAAAAATCTTTAATGGCACATGTCTTCAGTGATGAGCTTGTGGTATAAAACATTTTATAAAAGGTTGTAGAGCATATTAGCAAGATTACAAGTTGTAACAATACTATCATGGAGCAAAAATTAATTGCTTTCCATACTTGACTATGACGCATTAGGCCAGATAAATGAATCTCTGGAAGTTATGATGATGAAGTAGAGATGTGTCTCATTAGACTACAGTAGGTTCTGATGGCAGTTCTTTCTTGGCATATGCAATATTTATACAATAGTGAGGATTAATCATGACACAGATTAGCATGCATGATACTTCTGTGCTGTGTTGGTAGATGCCCTCCCAGAGTGAAATAATTCTCTCGTGAGCTAACTATTTCTAGATCTTGTTATCAGGGTATAAAAGACAATTGCTTGTGATTGTTTCTGTCCTTTCCTGCTGCCTTATTTGTCTTCTTTCCACAAATATTGATGAGTGTTTTGAGCAATTGATAAGGGATCTAATTAGTCCTGCATTATTCAAGGATACATTCATGCCTTTTGAAATATGCACTTCTGGGCATGAAAATAGTTAAAAATAGCGCGAATCCAGATTTGTGTAACTAAAATTGTTTCCACCAGTAAAATTCTGTAGCTGGAAGAAAAGTCTCTTAATTTAGGGGACAGATAGATTTACTGAATAGTGAGCTTTTGTAGTATTCTCTGACAAGTTCAGATTCCCATCAGATGGCTGAATTGTTTAAATGCACATGCAAGAGAACCGGGAGATCAGGCCCAGGCAACACGGGTTCATGAAAGGCGGGTCTTGCCAAACTAACCTGATCACCTTCTATGACAAAGTGACCCAACTACTGGATGGGGGAAAGGCTGTGGATGTAGTCTTCCTGGACTTCAGTAAAGCCTTTGACACAGTTTCTCACGGCATTCTGCTTCAGAAGCTGTCAGCCTCTGGCCTGGACAGGCGCACACTCTCCTGGGTTGAAAACTGGTTGGATGGCCGGGCCCAGAGAGTGGTGGTAAATGGAGTTAACTCCAGCTGGAGGCCAGTTACAAGTGGGGTTCCTCAGGACTTGGTACTGGGTCCGGCTCTGTTCAATGTCTTTACCAGTGACCTGGATGAAGGCATTGAGTGCACCCTTAGCAAGTTTGCAGATGACACTAAGCTGGATGGAAGCATGAATCTGATGAAGGGTAGGGAGGCTCTGCAAAGGGACCTAAACAGGCTGGACCAATGGGCTGAGACCAATGGCATGAGGTTTAACAAGGCCAAATGCTGGGTCCTGCACATGGGGCATAACAACCCTATGCAGTGCTACAGACTAGGAGAAGTCTGGCTAGAAAGCTGCCTAGAGGAGAAGGACCTGGGGGTGTTGATTGACAGCCGACTGAACATGAGCCAGCAATGTGCCCAGGTGGCCAAGAAGGCCAATGACATCTTGGCTTGTATCAGAAACAGTGTGACCAGCAGGTCCAGGGAGGTTATTCTTCCTCTGTACTTGGCACTGGTGGGACCGCACCTTGAGTACTGTGTTCAGTTCTGGGCCCCTCACCACAAGAAGGATGTTGAGGCTCTGGAGCGTGCCCAGAGAAGAGCAAGGAAGCTGGTCGGAGGACTGGAGAAAAGTCTTATGAGGAGCAGCTGAGAGAGCTGGGGTGGTTTAGCCTGGAGAAGAGAAGGCTGAGGGGAGGCCTTATTGCTCTCTACAACTACCTGAAAAGAGATTGTGGAGACGAGGGAGCTGGCCTTTTCTCCCAAGTGACAGGGGACAGGACAAGGGGGAATGTCCTCAGGCTCTGCCAGGGGAGGTTCAGGCTGGACATCAGGAAAAAAATTTTCACGGAAAGGGTCACTGGGCACTGGAATAGGCTGCCCAGGGAGGTGGTTGAGTCACCTTACCTGGAGGTGTTTAAGGGACGGGTGGACGAGGTGCTGAGGGGTGTGGTTTAGGGATTGTTAGGAATGGTTGGACTCGATGACCCAGTGGGTCCCTTCCAATTTAGTGATTCTATGATTCTAAATGTGGGATATTGTAATCTGAGGGAGGCAGCTAAGGATGTCGGTTGGGGAGATTACTACAGAGAAGACTAGTCATCATATACCTGTCTTTCAGACTTGTAGCTGTAGAAGACAACATTTGATTTTATACTATTTTAAGTTGTGTTTTCAGTTTTTAAAAGCTGTATTCTCCCCTAAGTAGAAGGGAACTTTTAGTTATTACTAGTAAAGTACTTTGGAAAGAACATGCCTGTCCTATAGCTGCACTTGCTGAGCAGCAGTGAATGGATGGGCCTTATAGATGTCTATCAATAAACTGAGTAAATTTTGTGAAATCACCCAGATTTACAGGTCTCTAGTTAGAGATCTGTTTCAAGGCCAGGTAGAACAGGAACTTGAAAGAAGTGACATTATAATTGTTGCATAGTTTATGCAACACGGATACGTAAACAAATCTAAAGCCAGGAAAACAGGCCTGTGAGATTTGGGTAAGGTACAGGATGAAGCAAAGAGGGCAAAGAAGTAGAAAGACACCATGTGAGTTTTGGTAAAATGTTAAAAGGAGAAAAGAAGGGGAGAATAACGCATAATTAGAAGGTTTTCCAGCATATTGGGTAATGATGATGCATCTAAGTGACAGTTAACGTGCAGGCTTTTTTAAAAAAACTTGATCTTGTTTGCGGTATGTATTCACCTTCAGAAGTGAAGGCTAAGAATTGTTTAGTTGATGATGTGGTGAATTTGGTAATTGGTTTGTCGGGTAGTTGGAATTATTCTCTTCATGAGTATGCTTAGGAATGGGATTAGGCTGCTTTTTTGTTCATTTATAAAAGCTAGAATTTTAGAGGGAAACACTTCTAAAATGTCAGCAATCAAGTGGTCTTGCCATCTTTAATTCTACGAGCAGTGTCATGTTCATAAAATATTGTGGAAACTCTTAATAAACTGCAAGTATATTGCCTTGTATATGTTATTGCTAAACTTCAGGAAAATATCATCTGTATCTTTCCTCCTTCACTCTGTCAGCAGAAATAATGCTTGCGTGTGTGTTTGTGTGTGTGTGCTGATCTGTAGACAAGCTGGATGTTATTTTCAAATTCAACATTAATGGGAACTCTGAAGAATACTGAAGAAACAGTTACAAGTTAATTGTTTGCACTTATATTTGCTTTATTAAAATCTTGATCTGCTGGTTTTATAGTATTGTTGTCTTAGACTTTGTATTTCTGTGTTTGTAGGATGGAACAAAGTTTATTTCTATTGGAGCTCTGTATTCTGAGCTCGTGGCTGTTAGCAGTAAGGGAGAACTTTATCAGTGGAAGTGGAGTGAATCAGAACCTTACAGAAATGCACAGGTACCGTACATCTTTAAATACTTACCTCCAGAATGATTTATATGCTTTGAATATCTAAAATATTTTATTCTTTCCAAAGAATCCATCGCTACATCACCCACGAGCCATGTTCTTGGGATTAACCAATGAAAAGATAGTGCTTCTTTCTGCAAATAGTATTAGAGCAACTGTTGCCACTGAAAATAACAAGGTATGAGATGTGCACTGTTTGCTGAATTTAACAAAGCTGGCTTTTTTAGTTACTTGCAGTATAGTGTAGAGAAGTTGATTATTCATCTTCATCGGTGGTAGAAAGTACTTCACTCGTTCGTTTGTTACATTTCTTTTCCTCTACACAGATGTAAAAATGAAACAGAAACCCAGCTAGTGTTCTGTAAATAATGCTAAAATAAAAAGAAATATCTGGCAGATTTACAACTGAAGCAGTGAAATGATATCTGTTTTACCTGATTATCCAAAGCACTTGACTTTTGCTGTTATAGTAGAAATTTAAGAATGGAGGAGCTTGCTAATATTCTGTATTTATTTACTAGAAATACTAAGGGCATTGAGGCTTTCCATACTGTAAAGTAAGTTATCTAAGTATGCTTTTCTGCCCAGTTAAGAGTGAACTTGAAACTGATTTGGTAAAGTATGTGCACTTCTTAAGTGTTTTTATGACATCTCTCCATATTTTCCTTTACCTTTTTTATTTTAGATAGGGACTGGAAATAGAGGAAAAAGAAATCCAGAAAAGCTCTTTTCTAGGGAAAGCAGTGGGGATAGGGCCTAAGATTCCAAAGGGAATAATTAGTTGCTTTTTGTTTTGTGGGTGTTTTTTTTTTCCCCTTTCAAAACGAGTAGGTATTACATTAAAGGTGCAACTCTTTCTTCCCCCCCTGCCCCCACCTTCTCTCTCCATCTCTTCCTTAGGTTGCTACATGGGTAGATGAAACTTTAAGCTCCGTAGCTTCTAAATTAGAACATGCTGCGCAGACGTACTCGGAGCTTCAGGGAGAACGCATTGTTTCTTTACATTGTTGTGCTCTTTATACATGTGCTCAACTAGAGAACAACTTGTATTGGTGGTAAGTAGTGGTGTGTGTATGTACAGAAGTGTAGATCCGTGCGGTGTCTTTGGCTCTGAGAAGCATTGCAAAACTCCTGAACCACAGTTGTTCTGAGTTCTGTAACCCTGTGCTTGAGCTTAGATTCCCTTTTTAAAGTACATTTATTGTTGTCTTTAATGCCTAGAGCTTTTGGATCCAGTTACATAACATCTTTAAGAGAATGAAGTTATTCTTTTAGGAGATGTGCATAAATGCTTTAACAGTCAGAGTATATTGTTACTACACAGTATCAGAGAATAACCTTCTTTATGCCTTTCGATCCTTTTTCAGTTTATAAATATGGAACAAACTTACCTGTGTATGAGGTCTGCATTCTTCTGTCATGCTCTGTTAGGAAAACTTTACCTGTTAGTTTGTGATCCAAATCTTAAAGAAAGGAGAAATAAGATCAGATTCTCCATCTGGAGCTTGTTGTTAAAATACAACGTTTAAACGTTGTAAAATATGACATGTTAGTTAAACTACTTGAACTAACAATTTTCTAAATAAGAAGCTTATGTTTTGAAAAATAAACAAGCAGAAAAAAATGACATTTCCCAAAGAGCTCCAAGATTGATATTCAGTGAATTTGCACAAATTAGAAATTACTGTCGTGTTGTCAGGGTATGTTATTTTTGTCAGTGTATTAGGAGTCATTGCATTACATATCATGCCCAAAGTTCACGTGGCTTTTAGTTATGGATAGGTTAAATACTTGATGATTTGGAAATCAGAGCACTGAAAATTGATTCTATAAAACTGCTTTCTCATTAAATTTTAATAACTCTCGAAAATATTTAAGTAGATTTGCAGCTAGGCTTGTAAACTTGAATACAGCTGTATTTTATTCTAACTTCTAGTCACAAATTTCAAAATTACAGCTCTGTAGTTCTTGACCCTTTCGTTGTGTCATGGCTGACATATTTCAGAGTAATTACTCTTAGTGTAAAAGCTAATAAGCTCTGACATTGGAGATACCTGGCTACTAGAACCTGCCATTTTTACTGCTTTTAGAATAATCAGTGTGATATTTAAAAGGGCTTATTAACATTTATATGTAATCTTTTAAAGCAAATTATTTATTAACCAACATGTCCTTTCTGAGAGGGGTTAAATGTCAGCAGTGCTGATTTTATGTTAATTGAGGTTATGTAAAGAGAAGCTTCTGTCACTGTTGATATCCTTAGTTACAGAGGTCTGTAGTACACTAGAAAAGATTTCAGTTCCCAGTGTTGCAGAGGACTGATGATTTTCATGTTTTACTTAACATATATTATAGAATCATTAGGTTGGAAAAGGCATTAGAGGTCATCAACTCCAACTTTACTTGTCTACTACTAAATCATGTCCTCAGGCACCTCATCTACCTGCTTTCTAAATACCTCCAGGGATGGTGACTCAACCACCTCCCTGAGCAGCCTATTCCAGCACCCGATAACCCTTTCTGTGAAGAAATTTTTCCTGATTTCCAGTCTAAACATCCCCTGGTTTAGCTTGAGGCCATTCCCTCTTTTCCTGTCACCTATCACTTGGGAGAAGAGACCAACACCCACCTGTCCACAACCTCCTTTTAGGTAGTTGTAGAGAGCAATAAGTTCTCCCCTCAGCCTCCTCTTCTCGAGGTGCTGAACAACCCCAGTTCCCTCAGCCACTCCTTGTGAGACTTGTTCTCCAGCCCCTTCACCAGTTTCATTGCTCTTCTCTGGACGTGCCTCAGGATCTCAATGTCTTTCTTATAGAGAGGGGCCCAAAACTGAACACAGTATTCGAGGTGCGACCTCACCAGTGCAGAGTACAGGGGGAGAATCGCTTCCCTGGTATTGCTGGGAGGAAGGAGGTTTTCAAATAAAAGCATCTAATTCTATAACCCACTGGCTAAAACATGAAATATCAAAATAATAAGCATGCTTAGCTGTGTATATGGGTGTTATTTGCAGTTAAACTGAGTAGATCCAATTACAAAAGAAGTGTCCTTTTTTCCCCTCTCACAGCTGAGGTCTGCTGTTAGAGTCCTAGGCTTCTTCAGCCATGTCCCCAAAGAGAGAGGGAAGCTTTTAGAATTACAGATAAAAAACTCTTATCTCTTCCCCAGTAACTGCAAATTCTGGAAGTTGTCACTAGTCATGGGAAAGATAGGCTCAAGTTCAGAGGGAACAACCCACAGCTTGAAAGCTGTGACTGGAGTGTACTGTCTGGGACAGAAGTCTTGCAGTATTTTTGGCTAGAAGGAAAGCAATTTGGCAGTTACATATAATGTGTGTTCTTCCCTTTATCCTTCTCCTAATAAACTGGCCAACTGAGATTAATTTGGAAAGTGGGGTGAATACAGGAAAATGTCATTTCTGCAGTGCTTTGAGATGTTGGAGAAGGTGGCACAGTGATATCTTTGGTCATGACTACATTGAGCAGAAGAATAAACTGTTCAAAGTTACACACTAAGCATTTCTTTCATAGCCTTTTTTAAAATAGTATGTGTTTATCCACAGGGGTGTTGTTCCTTTCAGCCAAAGGAAGAAAATGCTAGAAAAGGCCAGAGCGAAAAATAAAAAGCCGAAATCTAGTGCTGGTATCTCCTCTATGCCAAACATAACCGTTGGAACCCAGGCAAGTAGAACTGTCACAAGTGCATTTTTACAGTGCTACGCGATGAGCTTACGGCCTGCTCTTAAAAAAGCCCCAAATCAACAATTACAGTTCTCTTGTTACGCACAAAAGTTGCATCAGTAGTATAGAATTAAAATAGTATGTCTTAATTATACGATTGTAAATTGATGTGTCTTCTTCATGTTGGGATTGTTTTGCAAGTGTGATTATTGCTGCAAACATGGAGAGGCAACCTTTACTCATACAAAATACTTGTTTTAACTTATTTAACTATATTTTGAGAGAAGTTAAGTTCAGAAATAACAATTCTCAATGGAGCACGTAGCTTTGTAGGTGATTTGACATTTAAGTGCCTGCGATATTAGAGTCTGGGTTTGATTTCTTTAAGCAGTGGGATAGGCCTTTGGTTTGAAGCCTTTACGAAGCCGTTACTAATAGCTGATACAGAGGTATAGGATTCTTTTTTGTGATTAGTATTAGAACTAGTGTGAGCCAAAACAGCTCCTTCCTCGGGAACACATTTCTTTTAGTTCCCAATCTATTCTAGTAATCCTTGGGATGAGTCTTTGTTATTGGATGAATTGTTCCTTTTGTGGTTGAGCATCTAAATACTATGTATTAAATGGTTGCACTGTTAAAGCTGTTGCTTTCAGCTGTGAATTGCTCTACAGCCTCTTTTTTCCTAGACAAGTGCATAGTACATCATGCTGACTTTCCTCTTCATCTAGTTCCATAAGTTTTCTTATTTTTTGACTACTGGATATATCACCAAGAAAATGCATGCATATATGATTTCTCTCAATATAATCCATTGTTCTCATAGAACTAAATATTTCTTTCTGTAGGTGTGTTTAAGAAATAATCCCCTCTATCATGCTGGAGCAGTTGCTTTTTCAATCAGTGCTGGAATTCCCAAAGTAGGTGTGTTAATGGAATCTGTTTGGAACATGAATGATAGCTGTCGATTTCAGCTTCGGTCACCCGAGAGCTTGAAAAGCATGGAGAAAGCTAGCAAAACTACAGAGGCAAAGTAAGTGTTGAGATCATACACGTATACCCACAGAACATTTATTTGATTTTTCTCTTGAACTGGTGGTTAGTTAAAAATGGAAAAGAAGGAAGGTCGGGATTTTATCAGTTTGAACTGTTGCCTTCTTTATAAGATTCTAACTTTCTTGTAAACTGCAAAATGTCCAGAAATTCTCACGGCAGGACAGGCATCTCATCTGTGTGAAAACACTATGGAAATGTGAAATACAGAAGGAATATTAACTGAAGAACTTCCTGCAGTGTTTCATAAAGTCTCCCAAGATTTTAAATTTAAATAACTTTAGAATGTTTTTTTATGGAACTGTTTCCAGGCCCTTCCTCATTGCATTGAGAGGTCTGTTTCAGCCTGTCTATGGTTTGAAAAAAAATCATTTGGCTCACAATTGACAGTTAAATGTTTTTTAAAACAGATTTAGACTGTTTCAAAAAAACTTGATGAAGTTTAGTGGTTCTAGAGTTTCAGGTTACTGTGTAAAGCTAATAATGCTTCCTCTCTTCAAATGAAGTACATCTAAGGATATTTAATTTCTGTAGTATTGCATCTATGTTCAGTTAATGTTATAAAACTAATCCCTTATTAAGCAGTCTAGCACCATTCCTAACACTGGATATATAGCCTTGTCGCTTAGGGTGGTTGTTCACAAGTGTGGCGTTATTTCATTAAACTACTATTAAAGCAATGTGGCTGGGACACACTGATGCTTTGTCCATTGTCACGGCAAAGATTTCACCCTTTTTCTTACTTTGTTCTAAGTAACACCTTTGATTCTAGACCTGAAAGCAAACAGGAACCGGTGAAAACTGAGATGGGTCCTCCGCCATCCCCAGCATCCACTTGTAGTGATGCATCTTCAATAGCAAGCAGTGCATCAATGCCGTATAGTAAGTATTGTGTAGCTCATAGTAACATAAATATTTGTGTAGTTAAGAAGTTTTCATAAAATGCAGTTCTACAAAGATTATGCACTTACTTCAGGATGGTTTTTGTTCTTTCAGTCTTAACTACAATATATGTAAAGGCTTTTGTAATAGACTTTAGTTAATCAATTAATTGTCAGCGTTAAATTGAAATGTATTGGTATGAGCAGGGACTGCTTGATGTAAGTTGGATCTAAACAAGTGTAACAGTTCTTAGAATCAGAAGTATCTTTCAGGAGGTGATCAAGACGATGTCTGAATATAAAGTTGTTTATGTTTAATTGCGATGTGATAGTGAGTTGCTTTTCAGCCCAGAAGTTAAACTTGTTTTTCAAAATTCTTTTCATGATTAAGCTGTTGTTGCACAGTTTACCTTGCGGGTGAACATCAGTGCATAAAAGCAGTAGTTTAGGAGTGGCCATCTGTTACATAAAATATCTAAACTAGACAGTGAGATAAATTTTATAGTACAAGTTGTACTTGAAAGGACAGCATTAAAATCTATGTAACTGACCTCTTGAGCATTTTTTTTTTTTGTTCATTTAAAAACATACATTTATAAAGGGTTAATTACAATGCCATCATTTGAAGAAATCTTCTCTCTGGTCCTCTTTCTTCTACTTGTTCACATACTGCAGTTTTAAGAAGTATTCACCTAGCGAATTAAATGGCCTCATTCGGTGGCTGAGAATCTTATATACTCAGATTTGCAATACTAATAAACTTTACTAGTAGAATCTTTTGCTGTTGATTTATTCTCTTTTGCAGTTCTTTCAACTGTAAATTTTCACTGACTGTAACTTTGCTTGTGGTTTTGAACTAGTGTTTTAAGTTAACATCACAGCTTAGAAGTTCTACTTCTTTAAATATGTTGATAGTATTAATTACACTATATACTCAATTCGGGATATTAAAGATTCTTGATGGTATTAATTTAGGCATGTTGCATATTGAAATTTGTTCCTGAGAATGCTACGGTTACTGTTCAGGTAACATCTTTGCAGCCAATCTAACTGTATTGCAATTGCTGTTAGCCCAAATAGCCAAATGTTCTCTGCCTCATTTGCTACTCATCTAGCTGTTTACCAAAAAATCCGTACTTAGTGGACAAGCAGATTTTTTTAACAGTGGTACAAAGCACTGCAGCAGGGCTGAATGAAGGGACTTACAATGTCAGCCTTGTTACTTACAGCATTGCCAAAACAATTTCTTGTGTTCTAATTATATCACTTAAATGTCCTTAAAAATTGGTTTGTTTATCGGATAGGCTTTCTTAGTGCTAATTTCATAGAAAAACATGACAGTGGCATGGAATACTGTTAGGTAGCTCTGACTTCAGGTGGTTTTAAAGTCAGGTTCTTATTAACTTCTTGTTAATTTCTAGATTTGACTATTGATAATGTTTTCTTGGGGAAAGGTTTGTTGTTTGCTGAACATTGCATTTCGATGCTTCGATTAGATATTTTAAGTCTTTTTTTTTTCCCTCAGAGCGACGACGATCTACTCCTGCCCCAAAAGAGGAGGAAAAAGTGAATGAAGAGCAGTGGTCTCTGAGGGAAGTTGTTTTTGTGGAAGACGTTAAGAACGTTCCTGTTGGCAAGGTTTGTCTAAAATATGCTGTCTCACCATCCTTGGAGGGGGAGGAAAGAAAGATTTTCCTTTTATATAAGTTAGCTGTTAAAAGAATCATAGTTTTGGGGATACTTGAGAATGTTTCTGCTTAGTATGATTTCTGTTGTATTTTTATTTGTCCAATGATGGTAATAGACTGAATGTGTTGTGACTAAAACGTGATGAATATTAAAAAAACACCATGCTGGTACTTTAAGTTGAACCACAGTGCTGAGTAAAGCAGATGTGTTTTTATTCAAAAGATTATTTTTGGGGACTGGAGAGAGAGTTCCCAGTGAGATTGTAAAGAGTTACATGTGTTATGACTGACTTTTACATACACATCAGCTGACATTTGGTTGAATCTCATATTCTGGCAACTAAAGAACAGAAATATTTTGGTTAGAAATGATTAATTATAGTCATTAAAATGACTACAAAGTTATTTGATTTATTACTCCCAGAAAATCTGTTTATTTAATTCTTTATTTTTTTAATTTTCTCTCTAGTAAACCTTTTGCTTTGACTATGCTGTAAAGGAATATATTTTGTTTCTCCTCTGGCATTGTTTTGCAGTGTTAAGAGGGATTAGTTTGTTTGGACAGTTCTCTGCTCTGTCTTTCAAAAGTGGGAGCAGCAGGAAAGACATTAAGTTTTCCACAAAATGGAAAGGTTGGATTTCTTTCTACTTGATTCATAGAAGATAAAAAAGGAAGTTAAAAGTTGCCAGAAGAGGAAATAACTGTCTGATAGAAGGCAGTTGAATTTAGTCAATTTTTACTTGCATCCATAATGGGTTTACTTATGCAGGAATGGAAGATTTGCCTTGAGCAGTATCTTTGAAAGGAGTAGACCCACAAGGAATTTTCATTATCAAGTTTACTTTGTTTACTGCTCACCGGTATCAGAAAACAGAAGCTGGTATTGTCCATCCCGTGTACTTTAGGGTGTTCTGCTTTCACACATTAGCTTCTGGATCTCCTCTTCTGGAATGGCTTAAATGGTATCTGGAACCACTGTTAGAACAAAAAGATAGGGAATCCGTGTTGTAGCTGCTTTTATCTTCTTTGGCAGCTGTGGTTTGTGTTGGTCTGAGGTTTTTCCATTGGCAGTGTCAAGGCCTCCCCAAACTGCTTCTGTTCATTGAAGTTACCCTTGATCAGATGAGACGTCTCTGTATTACCGGTTTTGCAGTTCCTGTGCCCAGAAAGCTCATCAAGTCCTAGGGATTTTGTAAAACGTGAATTTGGATTGAGTAGTTTGTTCTTTAATATGTACTTTTATTGTATTGTTTAAGTCAGTTGCTTGAATGTTTTTGTTCAAGTTCTGTCTTAGATTGAAGCCTTCCAATGTGAAATGTGAAGGATAAGTTGAAAGAGCTCAGGCTGGGTGTAGTCCCAGAAGAGTTACACTATTCCTATTAGGAATTTAGGTTTTAATCTCTCAAAGCTGAATGTTTTAAAAATTGCATCCGTATTTCTTTGGAAGTGCTTGTTCCATTTTGAGAGTAGAGGTAGAAGCCTTTTCTGTGATGTTGAAATTTCTTCCATTCCAGCAAGGAGATTGGATAAGAAATAAAAAATGTATTTTCACTTGCCTTATGCTTCTGTATCTTGAGAGGGAATATGGTGATTCTGCAGAGGGAGATTCTATAGATTACCAGTGGATCCAAACAGGTTTGCTCCTGAAAGGCTCGATTGCTAGTGGTTAGCATAGTTATTTTTGGAGGCTACTCAGTCTATCATCAATGTGATTTTAAATAAATTACGAGAGGGAACAAGGGAGGGGAAGCAGGGCTCAAGACCTGCCTCCACTTCCTTTTGAGGAAGGAACTTCAGTTGAATGTTCTATGCCAATCTGTATGCTTTGGCATTGTGCCTTAAAGGGTTGTTAGGGTATAGGACATAACAAGTACGTTCATTTTTTTTTGGTTGTTTCAGTTTATGGATTAATTTTTTTCTTCCATTAAAAAGAAAGATCAGATCTCATTATCCTGCAACTGAACTGTTCTACAAAAAGGTGTTTTGCTTTTGGGGAAAAAGAACCTTTCAACTTTTCTTTTGTTGCCTCCTTCTTTTTGTTCATTTTCTTGATTCAGTTCTTTTAATTTACTCCTAGTAAGACAAACATTCGTATATGTAATTGTGTAAAATGCTTATTCCTAGTTGAGGAAACTTTTGCATTAGTGATATGAGCAGTGCAAGTACCTCAGTTCTGTAAGTTAAAGCATCCAAATCCTTTAAACTCTTGCACTTTATTTTTGTTAATGTGTTTTTCAATGAATTCAGACTTACAGAATTTCAGTTCAAGAGGGATGCTGATGTTGATAATTTATCTTGTTTAATGCCAACCCATTATAAAACATCTCTACGTTTGAGCTTTCTCTTCACAACTATCAATTTTTTCACTCAAATTCTTAGTTGTTTGCTGCATCAATGGATAGTTTTATTTTCTTTGTGTTACAGTGAATAGCTGTGGTAGTAACTGTCTTTGAACACATGAAAAGTGATGTGATTGAAATGACATGTAGGTGATAACAGTAAGAGCAGCCAGAAAGCATGTAGAAGAGACTTTTAGTTATGGAGATAAGAGATGTTTAAATATTTCCGGATTATGCCTTTTCTTAAGATGTGTTTCTTACACACACACACTCCAATTGTAAATTTGAAATTTCATAAAACTTCATATGCCCTGCTAGACAGCGATGGCTTAGACTCTTATTTTTTCAGAAGCAGCCCAAACTTACAGTGCTTTTATAGCAACATTTAGTCATTAAGGGGAAAAAATGCTACATATCAGACCAGAAGGTGTGGTTGAATCATTGACCTGTGATTTCAGACTTAACGAGCTAGTCTGATTACCTTAAAAAATGCAGATGTGCCTTGACTAAAGTTTTTTTTTACAAAATCACGATTTCTGTAGAATCACAGAATGGTTTGGATTGGGGGGACCTTAAAGATCATCCAGTTCCAACCTCCCTGCCATGGAAGGGACACCTTCTACTGTATCAGGTTGCTCCAAGTTTTATTGAGCCTGGGCTTGAACACCTCCAGTGATGGGACTTCCATGACTTCTCTGGGCAACCTGTTCCAGTGCCTCACCACCCTCACAGTAAAACACTTCTTCCTAATACCTAATCTAAATGTCCCCTCTTTCAGCTTAAAACCATTACCTCTCATCCCATCACTGCACTCCCAAGCTTTCATGTAGGCCCCATCTAGTGTATTGTCTTGCAAGTTTCAATAGAAATCTTTCTGTAGTCTAGATTAGAGTTAAAGATCGTGAATGTTTTGAGTATGTCTGAATTCTGTATTTTTTGATGGTATTCTTACAGCTGTTGGTGATGCCTTACTGGAACTGGGAGCTCTGTTACTACAGTGGAGTTTCAGCATACAGGGAGCAAGTGCTCCAACTCTATCCACAATAATCTTTGTTACAAAAATCTGCTGATGTTTTCATATTTGCCAGTATATCCTCTTCCTTAGTATGCTTGATAGGCTGCATGAGCTAGAGAAATTGGGGAGAAAACATGGAAATGCCTGAATTTTTATTAGGTACAAAATCTTGAAAATATGAGAGACTGTATTTATTGTCAGAGATGTTTTACATAAAGTTGATTACATCTAGTTCTTTAATACTGCTTTGTTAGCACTTTCTACATAGAAACTTCAGAAATTCGAGCCTAATCAAGATCAACAGTTGCTTATATCTAGTTTTGATCGAGACTGAGAGCATACAGAGATCTTTTTTCTCCTCATAATTTAAAGATTGTCTGTCCTTTGCCCTGCCCCCTTCCCTCTTAGCTTAGTTTTCCTTTTGAGAAAATTGTGGTCTCAACTGGAAACTCAAAGAGCCTTGCTGTTTGGTGGTAGCATAACATGTTGCTATATCAAGGAAACCTATTTTGACTGTTTTGATTACATACACGTGGCAACAACTCATTAGAGAGGCCTACAGTCTCAGGAATTACTATGTCAGTGTGGGGTTGAAAAAATTCCATTTCCCCGGGGGGCAGAGAGAGACACAGATGCATGAACTATGTCTGTATCCTGCAGTCCTAAGGGACTGAGTGGAGAACTTAATCGTGGAAGGAATAAGTAAGAGACCCATAACACCACACTTTTTTTCACAGTCATCTCGAGGAATGTGCACTAAGGCAGTACAACACAGACATCAAAAATTCTTAGAATAGGCCAAAAGGAAAAGAGCAGTTTCCTGTGTCTTGTAGTACAGGAGCTAACGAGCACCTAAAGAAGTAAGAGGCTCAATATAGTATTTTCTCGTGAATTGTTAGCTAATGTCTGGAACTCGTTGCTTCAATAACAGTATTTATTTCCCGAAGTGCTTGGACAAAATAATAAGAGAGGGGTCTATCAAGGTTATTAAACATCGAGTTGTCCTGCTTTTCTGTTAGGTGGAAGCTGGAAAGATATCAGGGAATTATCAGTAGGAGCTTCTCTGGTCAATCAGCGTTAATTCCTGTTGGATGTGGGATGTTGGAGTGGAGGGACTTGTGATCTGTTTCAGGATGCCTATGAAGTCATTAAGAAATCCAAGTGTTTGAGTTCAGCAATTTTAGCAGAACAGCAAGGCTGATGACCAAGAGGTCTAGAATTTTATCACTGATTGTTGTAAACTTTTTTCTTTTCCTGATAAAGATCTGGTTTATTTTGAAGCAAATCATCCTAAACTTTCTCTTTTCAAAGCTTTTGGTAAAACTGTGATGTGTTCTGCTTGTAGGTGCTAAAAGTGGATGGTGCTTATGTTGCTGTGAAATTTCCAGGCACCTCCAGTAATGCGAACTGCCAGAGCAGTTCTAATTCAGATCCTGATCCTTCTTCTCTTCTTCAAGACTGTAGGCTTCTCAGAATAGATGAACTGCAGGTATGCCCTTTTGAAATATTGAGAAAACAAATGGTATCTTGAAATGTCAGCACTGTGCATCTTTAAAATTTTATGGATGTTTACAGGTTGTAAAAACTGGTGGAACTCCAAAAGTTCCTGACTGTTTTCAAAGGACACCTAAAAAGCTGTGCATTCCTGAAAAAACAGAGATCCTAGCAGTAAATGTAGATTCCAAAGGTGAGTAGGACTTATCTTGTAAAACATCCTGTTGGATCCTTTATTACCTGTCTCTCATCCTAGTGGAAATCAACGACTGTCCAACGAGCATAAACAGTTGTTTCCACTGATATTAGTAATTCCTTAAAAGTGTATTAGTTAGGAGTTCTTTTACTGGATGCCATCCGTAAAAGACGTTAACTTTTTTCTTCATGTATCTTTGAAGGAGTGCATGCTGTTCTGAAAACTGGGAACTGGGTTCGATACTGCATATTTGACCTTGCCACAGGAAAAGCTGAACAAGAAAATAATTTCCCAACTAGCAGCATTGCATTCCTGGGTCAGAATGAGAGAAGTGTTGCTATTTTTACAGCTGGACAGGTTTGTGGCTTTGTAACTCAATCATTTAACCTTACTGCACTTCACTTTGGTCATCATTGAATGGGATGGTTCAGCCTTTTGTAAGGCTTTTCCAAAGAGTGGCAAAGATCAGTTCTTCAAATGGGTTATGAAAGACTTGCTGCTACCATTAATATTTTGAAGGCACAGGGAATAGCAATCTAACTCACTTAAACACTTTTAGTGATTTTATTCATGTTCTATCTTGAATAAAAGATAAATGGGGGGAAAAAACCTTGACGGGATAGTTCCTGTGTTAGTGTAAACTTGTTCTCTAGCTGTATTTTGGAATTGGGTTGGATCAAAAACCACTCTTGAGGAAATGTGGAAATGTTAACAAAAAAGCCCTATGTTTGATACTAAAATGATGTATTGAGATTTTGTGCAACTCTTTCTACTGTCCAATGTTAAGGATCCTATTTTATCTGATTATACAGCTTGATTACACTGTGCAGACATCCATGAAAAGGGCTGAGAAAAAATTCCAAAGCCATTTTAGTAGCTTCCACAAACTCAATATACTTTGCTTACGATAATTGAAAGAAACATTTTTTTCAAAAGAACTGAATTTGTATGTTTCGTTTCAATATATTCAACTTTCCTTGGAGCATTTAAGTAAGCTAGAAGTATAGGTACTATGTTTTGTTGTTAATGTTTCATGCTGAATGTATGTCGTAAAGAAGATACTTTTAATAGCATTTACTATGTTTAGCACGTTTCAGGCATTTTGAGAAAGGGAGTCTGATGCCTTATGCTGCGTCACTTCATGATAGGAGACAGAGGCATAAATAAAAATCTTAGGTAAACTGTTCTCATTGTTGGCCATCAAGCAGAACTGGACCTTTTGGGAAGGATAATGTTTACAAATTGTGGAGACTTAGTGTTAAAACTTTTTTTCCCAATTGTAGGAATCTCCTATTATTCTTAGAGATGGAAATGGTACAATCTATCCAATGGCAAAAGATTGTATGGGTGGGATACGAGACCCTGACTGGCTTGATCTTCCACCTATTAGTAGTCTTGGAATGGGTGTTCATTCCTTAACAAATCTTCCTGCTAACTCAACCATCAAAAAGAAAGCTGCTATTATCATTATGGCTGTTGAGGTAAAATATTTTCTTTACTATAGAATTACGTGCATTTTTTTCTCTTGCTTTTTTAACGTTCTGCTTAAGGCAGCTTTAGGTTTAGATAGTTTCATTTTCACTATTTCAGGGAAACTGGTTTCAGCAGAAAATTCTCTTAGAAACAAGGAAGCACAAATAAATTTATGTAGTGAAGTGAAGTGAAAGAACCATTTTTTTGAGTACACGGCTTCTGTGTCAGGCTTTTAACTAATAGTATTTTTTAAGCATTACTTTTAAAACTATTACCTTCTTGTGTTTACTGCCAGTATGCAATTTTACTTGGTCTGTGGGTGCACATTTTTTTCTGAGGGATGCAACAGCTTCTTTTCTTGTGAGTACAGCTTTTTTTAAAAAACATTTTTACTTTAAAAAAAATTAGTTACTTTTTTCACCTTATATGTGTACCATACAGTAGGAAATTATGACAGCAGAGTGAAGATTTTTTTCACTCAAGTCACCTGTAGGCTTCTGTACTCATCTGTGGTGCTGTATGAATTTTGTTACATCATCTACAGCTTGTAGAAACCTGTCAATGTTTTGATGCAGATTAGTTAGATATGCTCTGTGCTTTGCTGCCTCCTGGAGGTATTGTGTATCTGCTGGACTGATTGCTTTCACAATGGAATATTCAGCCACTGTGGAAAAGCTTCTTATATATGGGGAGAGCCCCCAGACCTGTTGAGCTTCTATATGTTGAATTATCAGTGTGTATATCACTTTCTTGGAACAAATATGTAAGAGCTATTTAATGTAGACTCCTTAGCTTTTTCTGTTGTGCCACTTTTCCCACGTTACACGTAGCCATGAAATAGAAATAATCTGACTGAAGAACCCAGCTGTGATGCCAAAGGCATACATTTATGAGCCTGGTACCTTCTGTTGCTTAAGCCTCTCCTTTCCTTTAAGCTGTGCCTGAATGCATGCTGTTTTCTGTTTTAGCAGTGCTTTGATAGAGATGATGCACGTTCTCAGCACTTCCTACACTGACTTCCAGAGAACATCCTAGATTTAGACCTTTCTATTCATTTCAAAAAAATTAAAACTAGAAATACTTTACAAAACTTGGATGTTTGCGTTTTTTATTTAAAATTGCTAATTTTTTTTTTTTTTTGAGTACAGAAACAAACCTTAATGCAGCACATCCTCCGATGTGACTATGAGGCTTGCAGACAGTACCTGATGAATCTTGAACACGCAGTTGTCTTGGATCAGAATCCACAAATGCTGCAGACATTCCTTGGCCATAGATGTGATGGAAACCGTAATATTCTGCATGCTTGTGTGTCTGTATGCTTTCCAACCAGCAACAAAGAAACTAAAGAGGAAGAGGGTGAGCTCAACAATATCATGAAAATAATTTGAAACTAAACTTATGCATTTTCAAGAATGTCTGAAATAAAGGCTGCCTTCTTCTTTATATGGGTGTCTTAAAATTTGGCACCTAAAATGTGTCTTTATCGTTTCTCAAAGGTGCTGATACATTTTTATTACTCATCAGGATGTATAAGAATTCAATTGTTAAGAATACTAAGCTGTCTTTATTGCTTATAAAAGACAAACTTTTCACGTCCACATGTTAATTTTAGATGAAAACAAGTATTTTTCCACCTTTATAACAGTAGTAAACTCGCAAGAGAAATGATATTTAGTGTTTTTCAAGTTTCATAGTATATGTTAATTCCTCCAAATAAGAAATACTTCTTGCAGTTGATATATATTAAGAAATGTGAATGATTTTCTGTTAATGTCCATTACTGATACCATTTAAAAATGTCTATTTAATACCATTACGTAAAATGTATGTTAACAGAACAAGGTTGCTAAGTCAAGCACTCAAAAATTAGGAAATGGCAGAATTAAGTTTACCCGTGTGCTATACATGGGTATGCGTTGTGAAATGGTCTTTAATTACACCATCATACTATTTTTTCCACAGGACTACCTCATTCAGTGCACAAGATGGACGGTGCTCACCGAATGGGTAGCTATTCAATATTTCTTTTTATCCTCATCATTCAGTGTGTGGCCCCATTCCTTACTTATTGCACACCATACAAACCCTGCACTGAATAATGAATTAACTTCCTTGTGGGATTTTTGTATGGTGCTGTCATTGAATTTTAGTCATTTATAGACCTTAATTGTTCTTCATATCCCTCTTTATAAAGTGGGGGTAATGCTGCAGCTTTCTCATCTCTTGAAGGTATTATAGCTTGAAGTTTTTCTGTATTCAAAGCTTTTAACTAATTTTGAGAGTTCTGTTTGAGAAGGTTAGGGCCTGATCTCAGTTTTTTTTTTAGTAGGTGTCATTATGAAACACTTCTTTCTAGAGCTGGATTAATAGTAGTTTTAGTTGTTCTAGGAATGTTAGTTATTTCTGTGAGTTGGGCACCTTTTAGGTGTCCAGAAATGAGTAAAATGTATCACAATTATCTGTAAAAACTTGTTTCACAAAGTTCTGTGTGCTGTTAGATGTGGCAGAAATATGTTCCAGTTTCTCCACGGTGATGTGCAGTGGTGTTAAACACGAGGCAGTGCTTTCCCCTTCTCCTTGCCAAGCTGTTGCTACCTTACTACTCACTTTCCAAATGTTGGAGCAAACAAGGCAGGAACAGCTTGCTCATTGTATAAACCTTCATCTTTAGTGTGTCGTCCATCCTGTGCACTGATTGAGGCAGGGGTCTTGTTGTGGAAGGGGAGCAAAAAAACCCAAACAAAAAACCAACCCAAAACAAACAAAAAACCAAAACTGAGCTGTGTAACTCAAGATTGTTTTACTATAAATGTATAAGAAAGCTGATATAAGGGTGCATGGGCAAACTTAAATCTGACTATTCCTAATTTGAGTGCTTATCTTTGCAACCTTGACATTTTTTTCAAGTAGCTTCATTTGGATGTAATTTAACTGAAAAATGAGAAGTGTGAACCTGATACTTTTAACATCCCTCTGCCTCTCTCTTTTTCCCCTCACAAAAAATGTTTTAAAAAGGGACTCATATCTTTAGATTCAAATTGCATTTACCTTACCCTGTAGCCCTTAGTGATGGATATTAGGACAAGCTTATTTTCTGTGCATCATCTGGAGGGCAGTCATGACTGGTGTTACTGTCTGTAAGTTATACAGCCATCTGTTAAACTGTAGAAGAAGTTTGATTTGGCAGTAAAGGCTTCAATTTCAGGCTCCAGATATTATTTATCTTCCTTGACAATTACAGAACTTAGTGCCCCTTCCCAGCTAGTACCTTCCTGAGATCCTTCACTTTTATTCCTATCCTCCTTCAGTGCCAGAAGGGGAATATTGAGGGAAGGGGATAAGCTTTCAATGTTCCCAGATCCTGTGCCTAGTTTCACCATACCTTCTGCAGTGTTGGATAAATGACTTAAAGCAGAAGTAGCTCCAGACCTGCAAAGCTTGGGGAAAGCTGTTCTGTTTCTCTGTGATTTGATATCTCTTCAGTCTTGTCAATAGAAAGGATCTTGGAAAAGACAGATCCAAAGAAATGTCCAAAGCATGTGAAATCACGGTACTGAATTTCAGGTAACTTTAGTAAATACCTGCGAAATGAAGATTTTTTACAGAATTGGGACAGATTTCATTAGACAACAGAAGAGCAAATTACCGTTAGAACCAGGATGTTTACGATTGATGGGTCTCCAAAAATGAGTACTTACTTTCTAAGTGGAACAGTGAAAAATCATTTAAAGTTTACTGTGGGACCAAGGATAGGTGAAATCTCTCTGTTGCAGATACTGATTGCATTGCTTTGTATTGCTTGGGGGATCACTCTTGAGAGCTGACCCTTGGCATGAGGGGTCCAGAAGTATGATGTGGTGTGTTGTGAGTTAAGAGAACTAATGGATCTTAGAAAGGAGTACAGCACAAATAGAATGGCAATTCAGTTACAACTGCAGGTCAACTAGTATAGAACCGAGGGCACAAGATAATATTCTCTTAAGCACTTGATAGTCATCTGCAGTGGATGATTTTTGTCTAAGAAACTTCACATGCTTGAGAAGCAAAACCTAAGATATTTTTCTACTTCAGGTAGTGATGAATATAAAGATCTAAAGAATAAACGTACTATAAAAGCTGATAAACACCATCAAATTACCTTATTCTGTCAACTCAAAATTGAAGGTATTAATAGGTACATTGTTGTTTAAAAGAAAAAAGAAAAGAAAGGAAAAAACCAGCTAGTTATCCAGGTCTTAGTGCTGTCAGTGGTGAAAATATGAATGCAGAAGATGGTGACTGTCAGTTTAAAAAGCCTTTAAATGGAAAGCGAGCACTAGCTATAGCAACCTTGAGTCATGTCTTGAAAGAACTATCAGAGTCACTTTAAGTAAATTTTTTTCTATTTTTATTTTTTTTCCCAAAACCATATTTTCCTTCTAGTCTGTACCAAAATTTGTCGTTCGCTCTGTTGCAAGGAAAATTGCCCTTCTCCTGGCCTGTATCATGCTGGAAGTGTCTTTTCCTTCAGTTGTTTTTGGATCCATAACTGTAGTCATTCATAATTTTCCATGTAGTGGCTATGCAATCTTTAATTGTCAGTAGCTTCTGAAGAAGCAATAACTGTTACTCTGTGCAAGCTTTGCATGGCTGACTTCACTGTTTATCTATGTATTTATCTTGCAGATAAATATTTCTGTGTTAAGTCTTTGATTCAGGTGGCTACCTCAAGTTGTACCGTAACTGTACAGCTAGGTATCTTTTTGCATTCTGTATAGCACTTGGCACAATATGGTCCTTATTATGACTGGGATCTTTATGTGTTAGGTGCTTAGGGTTTTAGATGTTAGAAGAAATTCTTATTCTTTCTGATGTCAATTCGTTGTGCTACCTTGTTATATTCATTATGCTTAGTTTTTCTAAGCATGCTCTAGAGTAGAGTGTGTGTTTTCCAAGCCCACAACTTTGCATTGCTGTTCATAGCTGCTCATTGTAGAAGTGTGGTGTTTGGGTTTGTTGGTTTTTTTTGTGATGTCTTGGGATTTTCTTGGTTGTCATTACTATTTATAGCTTGACTCAGCAAGTGTCTGGAATCAGCTATGTGATAGGTCCTTGTCTCTTGATGATTCTGAAAATGAAGCTTGTTCTGGAATTTGGGTGTCTTAAATTTCTTTCCTTGATGGCCTTTTAGAAACCAAACTTGAGCAGAGACATGGTTAAGCTCATCGAAAATAAAAATTTGTATATGAACCTACTCTATCCTTCTAAATCTTAAAGAAAAATTTCAGGGAACATTTTATGATTAGTGACATTTCATACTTTATAGTTCTTCTGTAGAGTTTTTCCTAAGTGAAAGTTTGACGCTAATAGTTTTCTTAATTTTTCAGAAGCAGAGCGCTCTGAAAGGAATACATTTGCTGAACGGCTCTCAGCTGTGGAAGCTATTGCAAATGCAATCTCTGTTGTGTCAAGTAATGGTCCAGGAAATCGGGCAGGATCATCAAGCAGCAGAAGGTAAACTGAATAATGCTTTCTTTTTGTTTTCTGTATGGTAATTTTGGTATTAATTACAGTCTCTTATTAATTCTTTCCTTCAGTCTAGCTTAAGAATGGACTCTATTGCTAATTGAAAGTCAGATTTCAATTCAAGCCCCAAGCTAGAGATTGAGGTTTTTTTTTTCTTGAAGCCTTTTCTGGTAGGAGAGCTAATAATGGCATATTTCTAAACTGATGGTGTTTTCTGGGTTGGGGAATTGTCTCTTCACTTGTAAAGTGGAAACACTCATCCTTCTGGGGAAAGAGAATTTAGGGATAAGCTGTTACGTTCTTCCTGTTTCTGTGATGGTAACTGAGTGGTGCGCACACCCAGGGAATCTGAAGATATCTGTACTGAGTTCTGGTCAGTTCAGATGATGGATGAGGGCATAGTATAATTTTTGTACTTAGCTCTGTAGCCAAAGCAATCGACACAAAATTATGTCTTTATCCTTCTAAAGCTACGGTCCTCATCACTATGATGTTTTTGGTATGGGAAATAAAGGTAAGGGTTAAAGCTTCTCTCCCACTTTCTGTAGCAGACATTACTCTGAAGAGTAAGTGCAAAGAAACAAAACCACCTTTTTTGTTTTTATCTTTTTGTATCACTGGGTTCTTTTGTTTTTACCTTATTCCTGCCACCTTTCCTTATAGTAAGATGATAAAGGATTTTTTGAAATTGTTTACAGACTGTCCTCAGTATAGTGGTACTTTCGTATTAAATAATTTTAAACTAATAACTCCTTCAAAAATTATTTTTCAAGCCCCTTTTTTATTCCTTCAGTAACCTCTTATTGCAATTAGACTGTAAAAAACAGAGCAAATCCTTGCATAAGCTTAATATCCCCAGCAATGAGCTTAGGGTAAAAGCACTGTCAAATAGTGGTAATAATGCCCATCAGCTACTGCTCCCTGCAAGAGGTAGTGCTGTGGTGACTAGGGGTGTGTTTTGGGTTCAAATCTGTCTTGATACCTTGCTGGCTGACTCTTCTTCCAGGGCCATTACATTGTTGCAACAAAATGGAGTACAGGTATGAAAAATATCTTTTTGCTAATTCTTCTCTTTGCTGAAGAAAAATGGAGCTAAGAGTTTGGTTTCTTTTTTTCAGTGTGATATTCTGCTTTAAAATGTTCTAATTATAAATTAAAATGAGATAGTATTTTTACCTTGGTTTTGTATTCAGTTTGAGGTTAAGGGAAATGATGAGAAGATCCTTGAGAGCTGCTGGGCTGGGCAGACATGAAGCTGGTACTTCATCAAGTGATCATCAGGACCCGGTTTCTCCACCGATAGCTCCTCCCAGCTGGGTTCCAGATCCTCCTGCAATGGATCCGGGTAAGCCTGCTTATGTATCACATTAGAGTGTAGAATGAGAGATTTAATAAAGGAACTGTTGGCTTTTAAGGTGAATCGCTTCCATTTCCATCTAAGACTAAAATACCTAATGTCACTGAGGTAACAAGACATGCTTTAAGAGTTTACTGAAGACGTAAAAGCTGTTTATAAATCCAGTTTGTGTCTTTCTAACACTGGTGTTGAACTTCTGTGAAGTGTGTTTTGTAATGTTGGGTTACGTTACTAATCTAGGAAGTGGCCGTTTGTAGGAAAGAGTACCGTTAAATACAGAAAATCTGCAGTGTGTTAGACATTGCAGAAAGAGCATGTTGTTAGGGATGTTTTTATGTATTGATATACATCCTGCTGTTCTGTTTACTGAAAGATGGTGACATTGATTTTATCCTGGCCCCCGCTGTGGGATCTCTTACCACAGCAGCGACTGGCACCGGCCAAGGACCTAGCACCTCCACAATACCAGGTGAGGACCACGTGTCTTATCTGATTATGCTTTAGAAGGTAAATGATCTCAAAAGCTGTCTTTGCTTGCACAGACTTTCTGCCTATGAAAATGCCTCTTATCAGATGAAGACTGGATTGAAGCAGAATTTCACAAGTGTGCTGAAAGTACATGAAGCACCATGCTGTTTTATGTAAAAACTATACCTGGGGAATGGCAAATATGTGAAGATATTGTAATCAGTATCAAATTGGGATTACTGTCTGTAGTTCAGGATGTAATTTGGAACTGAAATTTACAGTACTTCAGTGAAGTGTTGCTGAAACTGGCAAACCACTGAACAATCAAGCTAGTGATTAATCATCCTAGTGAAACATCAAATTATTTACTTTTCATAGTTAGTCATTTTTTGAGGGAAAACTGTTTCTCTGCAATTTTTTTTTTCTCATTACAGGTCCTTCTACTGAACCATCTGTAGTCGAATCAAAGGATCGAAAGGCAAATGCTCATTTCATACTGAAATTACTATGTGATAGTGTTGTTTTACAACCTTATCTTCGAGAATTGCTGTCAGCCAAGTAAGGATTTTCATATGAATTCTCACTATTCTTTGTAATGTTTTATGACCTGAAATTTATTACGTAGAAGCCTTCTTTTTAAAAAGGTTATTTAGAGGCACACTAATTAAAAAGGAGAATGTTGGGATATTGGATGTATTTGCATCCTGCATCTCTTAAAATTTGGTCTATTTCGTGGAAGTAAAACGAATAAAAGGGTGATTATTCACCCCATGTTTTTTCTGTTTGCACAACATTAGCAGTCCTAAGATTTCATATCTTTGTTTCCTACCTCCTCTGTTGTACCAAAACAATTCAGTGTGTTTTAACTTGTCTGCTGTTTTTCTCCATAGGGATGCAAGAGGCATGACACCATTTATGTCGGCAGTTAGTGGCCGGGCGTATCCTGCTGCAATTACAATTCTAGAAACTGCACAGAAAATTGCTAAAGGTACACCAGTTTCAGTATTTATTAGTGTGTGGTTTCCTTCTAACGTTTGGCATGTGTGCAGATTCATTATTTACAGTGCATTTTTTCTGTGTGAAATGATATGTGTGTGAGCAGTGGGTGATGGTGGTGAACAGCTCTTTCCAAAACACTGTGTATTGGTGCATGTTTTGGGACTATCTTCCTCTTTTTGTAGGGTGTATATTACAATAGATTTCTATGAGTATTATTGGGTTTGTGTTCTTTATAGTCTTTTCAGCATTTCGTTGCCTTAATGAATAAGTGGATTAAGGTACCGTTTTTCAGTAGCACAAAGGTATCACCTGAAACTTCTTTCTTTGAATTGGGAAAAACACGATATGATAAAGCAGTGTGCCAAGCTGAGTCCTGTTCCTATACAAACACATTTTGTGACTTTCTTCCTATGTTGTTATTTAAGAGCAGTATGTGAAGTTAGGCTTAAAGAGAAACTAAGGCAGGTTACAACTGTGGTGTGACAAGGTCTGTAGGACTGTGTGTATTCCTTATAAGAATATTGCCCATAAATTATTTTTTAATCCTTCAAAATGATATTCCACTGAATTGATTAGAATATCAGAGAATTCAAAACTGGGGAAAAGTTGGTGTTTGTATTTTCCAGGCAAGAATTTGTAGCAGTTTCTACAGTAAATACCTGTAATGTGACAACCAGAAAGCTTTCTAAAAAGCTGTTTATTAAAACTTCTAACCCTGTGTGGGATTCAGGAATGGCAAACATCCATCAAGGATGGGTTCTGTTGGTGGGTTTTGTTATTTTTCGGGGTTGTTTTTAACGTGGATATTCTGTTGTTTTTTTTTTTTAGCTGAAGCAACTTCAAGTGAAAAAGAAGATGATGTGTTCATGGGAATGGTTTGTCCTTCTGGTACAAATCCAGATGACTCTCCTTTGTATGTTTTGTGTTGTAATGATACATGCAGTTTTACATGGACTGGAGCAGAACATATTAACCAAGTAAGACTTTCCTTTTTAAGTAAATAAATGTGCTTCAACCATGTATTGTGTTAGTCTACTAATCTAACTTTTAAATTAATAAAATTGCATTGTTTTAATTGCTGTAACTTTTAAGTCTGCCTCCTCCTAATTGCTTTGTACTCTCAAAGTTGGCCCTGTTGGTCAGAATACGGCTGCTTGTGGATGTGGCTTTGACAAAAATTTTGGTGGAAACGGGTCTCTGAAAACACTGAGTAGTCTTAACTAACAACAAAGATTTACTCTTTAGATTTGACTTACTTCTAAGTTAAGACATCATTTTGAACAAGAACAATTTTATCGTACCCTGAAATGCTATGAGATTGAAAGCCCTGTAGTGAGAAAACTGTGCATAATATTTTTGGTAAAATTTTTTTAGGATATATTTGAATGCCGAACATGTGGCCTATTGGAATCGCTTTGTTGTTGCACAGAATGTGCAAGGGTCTGTCACAAAGGACATGATTGCAAGTAAGTATTGTGTTCTGTTTCTTATAAATAAATCAATATTTTGTAGTTTTGTTTGTTTATGGATAGTTAATATGTTTTTCCTTTGGCTGAAGTTTTCAGGTATCAGAGAACAGGAGATTAATAAAATATTTTAAATATCTTCTGCCCAGTTTTAGTTGGCAAAACTGAGCTGGGCTGAGGCTAAACCGTGACATGATCTTTTCCTTCTGCTCTGTAAGATTTATTTCATGAGTCAGAATTGAAAGAGTAACTTGAAGCAGTCTTGTACTTTTCATTTTGTAGAATTTAGAGTAAATGAGTAAGTCTAACACCCTCAAAGTGCTTAACGTTCTAAGAATAATGTATCTGAATAATACTGTTTTCATTTTGAGAGTCTGTAGGAGTTTTCTGAAGCCAGTGGATCATGATAACAGACCATCCTTTTAAACTTTCAGAAAGAAGTGTAGTGTAGTATATTAATCTAAGATCAACCGTAATAAAGGGAAAAGTGAGCAGGCAGTCAAATGAACGGTCACAATGTCTGTGATTAAACAGCCAAAGCTTTGAAGCTGCAGACGTTTTGTGCCGCTGTTACAGGATGTAAATGTTATAGCATTAATATCCAAGCTATAATAAGCTAACAGATATAGTTATAAAGAAAGATATTCTCAGCGTTGTAACAATTACTGAGATTTTACTTCATGTCATAAGGATTTCCAACTTTCCTGGCTGGAAGCTACTTTGGGGAAGAATAAATGGTCTTGCATGGGTTCTACTAAGGCACTATGAAAAGGTCTATAGTGAAACTATACTCTTAAAATGAGCATGGGAAAAAAGAATAGCGAATTCCAAGTGTATCTAGATATAAACTCTGCATTTCTCTTAAGCTAGGTTTTGACATTTCGCTGTTATAATGAATGAAACACTAGCAGGTATCTTAATGTGTACACTAACACTCTCAGCCTGTGCAGAAAATATTTGGTGTGTTATTGAGCAGTGTTGAAACTTACCTTTTCTATTTCTTGCAGGCTCAAACGAACATCTCCAACAGCCTACTGTGATTGCTGGGAAAAGTGCAAGTGTAAAACACTAATTGCTGGACAAAAGTCTGCTCGCCTTGATCTCCTTTACCGCCTGCTTACAACCACAAATCTTGTGACCATGCCAAATAGCAGGCAAGTTTATAGTTGCAATGACTAGGGCAGAATAGTTTTTATTATTTTGAAAAATGCGGTATATAATATCTCCACTAATTATTTTTCTGTTACAGAGGAGAACATCTTCTGCTGTTTTTAGTACAGACAGTTGCCAGGCAAACCGTGGAACACTGCCAGTACAGACCACCTAGAATTAGGGAAGATCGTAATCGTAAAACTGCAAATCCTGAAGGTAAGAGTTGTTTCACTGGAATAAATGGCAAATTCCATATTTCAGTATCTTTTTCTTATATTGCTTTTTTGTGTTTAGATTCTGATATGCCTGATCATGATTTAGAACCTCCTCGATTTGCTCAGCTTGCTTTGGAACGTGTTTTGCAAGACTGGAATGCACTGAAGTCCATGATAATGTTTGGCTCCCAGGAGAATAAAGACCCGTGTGTATTTACAAATAGTTGTTAATGTAAAGTTTGATCTGATATTTGAGACCTGCAGACTTACATAAAATTTATTTTCTTTCTTTCTGTTTTTTCCAAGTCTTAGTGCAAGCAGTAGGATAGGTCATCTTCTGCCTGAAGAACAAGTTTACCTTAATCAGCAAAGTGGAACTATTCGCTTGGACTGTTTCACACACTGCCTTATTGTCAAGTGTACAGCAGACATTTTGGTAAGTGCTCTTAACATAGATTTTCTGAATAATGTGATATTATAGCATATCTCAGGTGGTCCGCTTGGAGACTAATTTGAAAATTAATTAACTTCAAGATAGTTGTTTTTGTGAATTTGTAGTGTTGTGACTGTGGTCTGCCTTTGAATCTTAATGCATCTTGTTTCATGCTTCTAAATTGCACACCATTATTGGGTTGTAATAACCTGTTTCTACAGCTCTTAGATACTTTGCTGGGTACTCTGGTAAAGGAATTACAAAACAAGTATACGCCTGGACGCAGGGAAGAAGCTATTGCTGTTACAATGAGATTCCTGCGTTCTGTGGCAAGAGTGTTTGTCATTCTTAGTGTGGAAATGGCTTCCTCCAAAAAGAAAAAGTAAGTAGTGGTTGTGGTGGTGTTGGTTGTGGTGATGATTTGTTTTTTTTTTTTTTTATTTAAATATTTCTTCTCTTAAGTGAGTTGATACAAATCAACAATAGGCAGAAATATCTGAATTAATTTGCAGTCTGTAGGCAACATTGTATGGAAAGGTGCAAGCTGCAAGATTGCACAATAGCTGCAGATATGTCATGTGGCTTTTAATACAGTGCTTTTTAAACTCATTCATACTGAATGTTTCTGTTTAAAATGTTAGGATTTTTGGAGGTAGGGTTTTATAACATATTAAGATTATTTTCTGTAGTTGTTTGTCAGTAGAATATATGATATCCTTAGTCTCGGGTTCTTGAATAATGAATGTTTTCAACTGACTTGAATAGCTGTGCATATTGTTGCTTTACACACACACAGATGTATGTATCTGTTAAAGATAATTGTCCTGACTGGTTGGAAAAAATCTGATGTTGCGATGAAGTTTTTTGCACAAAGAGACATATTTGACTTCTATTTTCCATATTTCTTTCTCTAGCAATTTTATTCCACAGCCAATTGGAAAATGTAAACGTGTATTCCAGGCACTATTGCCCTATGCGGTTGAAGAGTTGTGCAATGTAGCAGAATCTTTAATTATTCCAGTCAGGATGGGAATTGCACGTCCTACTGCACCGTTTACTCTCGCTAGCACTAGTATAGATGCCATGCAAGGGAGTGAAGAACTCTTTTCTGTGGAGCCTCTGCCACCTAGACCATCATCTGACCAGTCTAGCAGGTAAAATTCAGTAAAGCTCACTATTTGTCCTTTTCAAAGATTTGTTAAAGGTGATTTTATTTTGGGTTTTTGTTAGCATTTCATTAGCAGAAGTGTGTTGGATCTTCTTATTCTGATGAAGCATTTTGGAAGTACTTTCCTTACTGACAGATTTCTACAGTAGTTTACCTCCATCGTGACAGCCAGAGGTCCACATCCACTTATTTGGGTTTTTTTTATAGTTCTAGTCAATCTCAGTCATCCTACATCATAAGGAATCCTCAGCAAAGACGAATCAGCCAGTCACAGCCTGTTCGTGGCAGGGATGAAGAACAAGATGATATCGTTTCAGCAGATGTGGAAGAGGTCAGTTCTCCTTTTCTGTATTTTTTTTTCTTCTCAGTACAGTACCGAATGCATTGGCAGATACTTTATCTGAACCAGAAGTCCACGTATCAAGACCTCCAACTTGCAAAAGTTAATGCTTAGTACTTCATGAGGTCCATTATGCCATGCGCATTCTATTTTAACAGAACCTGTAATTGTTTCGTATTCAACAATATTTAGTTATTTCGGAGTATACTAATTGAGTTGCTTTAGACAGAATTACAGTATGATTTAGGATCCAAGGCATACATCTGTAATTTGCTTTATGTGTAATCTTGAGCTATATTATACCTCCCTGTTGAAAACAAGGTCTTTCAGCATATGGTTGCTGTTACATAGATTCTGTTAGAGAACTAGAGGGTCTTCTGCCAGGAGGGTAGCTCTCCAGTATTTGAAAACTAATTCTAGGTTTTGTAGTCAGTCTTGCCCTTTCAGCATTAAAATCTAGTGTCCAAAGCTATCTTTTGTATGTGGGTTTTATTTTTTTATAATTTTTTTTTTTCTCCGCAATGCTGTGGACTATACAACCATGAACAACTGCTGTAGCTCTAAGTTCACTTTCTATTCAGTCATGAGG